>NC_141535.1:248849166-249155833 GCF_021556685.1 Rattus norvegicus
GTAGGTGCCCTTGTATTTGGGGCATAGATATTTAGGATTGAGAGTTCATCTTGGTTGATTTTTCCTTTGATGAATATGAAGTGTCCTTCCTTATCTTTTTTGATGACTTTTAGTTGGAAATTGATTTTATTTGATATTAGAATGGCTACTCCAGCTTGCTTCTTCTGACCATTTGCTTGGAAAGTTGTTTTCCAGCCTTTCACTCTGAGGTAGTGTCTGTCTTTGTCTTTGAGGTGTGTTTCCTGTAGGCAGCAGAATGCAGGGTCCTCGTTGCGTATCCAGTTTGTTAATCTATGTCTTTTTATTGGGGAGTTGAGGCCATTGATATTGAGAGATATTAAGGAATAGTGATTATTGCTTCCCGTTATATTCATATTTGATGTGAGGTTATGTTTGTGTGCTTTCATTCTCTTTGTTTTGTTGCCAAGACGATTAGTTTCTTGCTTCTTCTAGGGTATAGCTTGCCTCCTTATGTTGGGCTTTACCATTTATTATCCTTTGTAGTGCTGGATTTGTAGAAAGATATTGTGTAAATTTGGTTTTGTCATGGAATATCTTGGTTTCTCCATCAATGTTAATTGAGAGTTTTGCTGGATACAGTAATCTGGGCTGGCATTTGTGTTCTCTTAGGGTCTGTATAACATCAGTCCAGGATCTTCTGGCCTTCATAGTTTCTGGCGAGAAGTCTGGTGTGATTCTGATAGGTCTCCCTTTATATGTTACTTGACCTTTTTCCCTTACTGCTTTTAATATTCTTTCTTTATTTTGTGCGTTTGGTGTTTTGACAATTATGTGACGGGAGGTGTTTCTTTTCTGGTCCAATCTATTTGGAGTTCTGTAGGCTTCTTGTATGTCTATGGGTATCTCTTTTTTTAGGTTAGGGAAGTTTTCTTCTATGATTTTGTTGAAGATATTTACTGGTCCTTTGAGCTGGGAGTCTTCACTCTCTTCTATACCTATTATCCTTAGGTTTGATCTTCTCATTGAGTCCTGGATTTCCTGTATGTTTTGGACCAGTAGCTTTTTCCGCTTTACATTATCTTTGACAGTTGAGTCAATGATTTCTATGGAATCTTCTGCTCCTGAGATTCTCTCTTCCATCTCTTGTATTCTGTTGGTGAAGCTTGTATCTACAGCTCCTTGTCTCTTCTTTTGGTTTTCTATATCCAGGGTTGTTTCCATGTATTCTTTCTTGATTGCTTCTATTTCCATTTTTAATTCCTTCAACTGTTTGATTGTGTTTTCCTGGAATTCTTTCAGGGATTTTTGCGATTCCTCTCTGTAGGCTTTTACTTGTTTATTAATGTTTTCCTGTGCTTCCCTAAGTGTGTTCAGGTCTTTCCTGAAGTCCTCCAGCATCATGATCAAATATGATTTTGAAACTAGATCTTGCTTTTCTGGTGTGTTTGGATATTCCATGTTTGTTTTGGTGGGAGAATTGGGCTCCGATGATGGCATGTAGTCTTGGTTTCTGTTGCTTGGGTTCCTGCGCTTGCCTCTCGCCATCAGATTATCTCTAGTGTTACTTTGTTCTGCTATTTCTGACAGTGGCTAGACTGTCCTATAAGCCTGTGTGTCAGGAGTGCTGTAGACCTGTTTTCCTCTCTTTCAGTCAGTTATGGGGACAGAGTGTTCTGCTTTCGGGCGTGTAGTTTTTCCTCTCTACAGGTCTTCAGCTGTTCCTGTGGGCCTGTGTCTTGAGTTCACCAGGCAGCTTTCTTGCAGCAGAAAATTTGGTCTTACCTGTGGTCCCGAGGCTCAGGTTTGCTCGTGGGGTGCTGTCCAGGGGCTCTCTGCAGCGGCAGCAACCAGGAAGACCTGTGCCGCCGTTTCCGGGAGCTTCAGTGCACCAGGGTTCCAGATGGTCTTTGGCTTTTTCCTCTGGCGTCCGAGATGTGTGTGTAGAGAGCAGTCTCTTCTGGTTTCCCAGGCTTGTCTGCCTCTCTGAAGGTTCAGCTCTCCCTCCCACGGGATTTGGGTGCAGAGAACTGTTTATCCGGTCTGTTTCCTTCTGGTTCTGGTGGTGTCTTAGGCACAGGGGTCCTGCCGCTCCTGGGCCCTCCCCCACGGGAGCCCAGAGGCCTTATACAGTTTCCTCTTGGGCCAGGGATGTGGGCAGGGGTGAGCAGTGTTGGTGGTCTCTTCCGCTCTGCAGCCTCAGGAGTGCCCACCTGACCAGGCGGTTGGGTCTCTCTCTCACCGGGTCTGGGAGCAGAGAGCTGCTGCGGGCCGGGATCCGCGGGTGTGGGACTTCCGGTAAACACAGAACGTGCCCGGTTCTAGAGAAATTCTGCTTCCGTGTGTCCCAAGCTCACCAGGCAGCTTTCTTGCAGCAGAAAATTTGGTCTTACCTGTGGTCCCGAGGCTCAAGTTCGCTCGTGGGGTGCTGCCCAGGGGCTCTCTGCAGCGGCAGCAACCAGGAAGACCTGTGCCGCCCCTTCTGGGAGCTTCAGTGCACCAGGGTTCCAGATGGTCTTTGGCTTTTTCCTCTGGCGTCCGAGATGTGTGTGCAGGGAGCAGTCTCTTCTGGTTTCCCAGGCCTGTCTGCCTCTCTGAAGGTTTAGCTCTCCCTCCCACGGGATTTGGGTGCAGAGAACTGTTTATCCGGTCTGTTTCCTTCAGGGTCCGGCGGTGTCTGTGGCAGGGGTCCTGCCGCTCCTGGGCCCTCCCCCACGGGAGCCCAGAGGCCTTATACAGTTTCCTCTTGGGCCAGGGATGTGGGCAGGGGTGAGCAGTGTTGGTGGTCTCTTCCGCTCTGCAGCCTCAGGAGTGCCCACCTGACCAGGCGGTTGGGTCTCTCTCTCACCGGGTCTGGGAGCAGAGAGCTGCTGCGGGCCGGGATCCGCGGGTGTGGGACTTCCCCCAGACGTAAATTCTTAAATTAGCTTTTGTTCTACAAAAGTCATGAGGGAAATTCTGAAGCCCTTCTCTCTGGCATCCACTTCTAATTAAATTATGCTATTGGTCAATGTCAGGAAACAGGAACATCTTCTGACTTCAGAGTCGGCTCCCTAGACTTGGCTCTAGTAATGCAACAGCAGAATCTTGGGACAACGCGAGGTCAGGAACCAGAGAGGAGCTGGAAGTGTGTCTGCTGTTGTCCATGTAGACTCCCTCATCAGAAAGCATTTTCTGCACACTGCCGGTGATCAAACATCTTGAAGATTTGGGGCAGATTGTGTCAAGGGGCCAGCTGAAGCACCAGGTACCCTGCCTGTTTGTGGGGGAGAAAGGAACTCTCCTAAAGGCTGTTTATGAAAATAACAGCATTCTTTCTATTGCTGAATCCGTGCTCAGAAACATTAGCTTGTAGTGTGGCTGTCTGTGAGCTGTGTGTAAGCTGGGGAAATGAAGTAGCAGAGGACAGTGAAGAGAGGCAGGCGGGCAAAAAGGACTCCTGTGTGCTGAGTGCCTCCCTGTCAGGCTTGAGAGAATTGCCCTTCATGGTATCTGGTTTAACCTTTACAAAGACAAGTCCAGAGTTTCCGTTCCCATGATTTTTTAACCACATTCATGAAGTTTCAGGTTACAGACCTTTCTGGAACAAACTCCTAGTAATTGGCAGAACAGAGGCTTTCATACACTCTGCCTCATCTGTCCTTTATTTTTTATTAGCTTGCTTAACACTTTCAAATCATTTAGTCAAGAGTAGTAATGTGAAATAAAACCACAAAAATCTGTGCAGGTCAGCAAACCACCATGTTTACAGACTTCTGAGATGTCTAACACTTTGTTCATTGGTCTTCTTAGGAATTACAGGATTCTCAGGAACATATTTTGAAGATCCCTGTAGAGGGATGTGAACATTTCATCAAATAGTAGTTTGTTAAAAGGTTCCATTTCCCCAAGGTTCCTTGCAAAGTAGAGAGACATCTCTATGGGCATGACATGAGCTTCACTCAGTCTCTGTGTGCTTTCTGCTTGTGACAGTCACACAGTGACAAAGTCTTACTAGGCCAGTGGGTTTCAGCTGGTAGTCTCAAATAGTCTTCTCATTAAAATATTGATAAGGCTGGTTACTGGGGACCCTATGGTTAGTGGGAAGGTGTCTGACTGTGGTCAGAATTAGAAAGGCTGCTTGACTCTGGTCATCTTCCTGTATGATACAACCTAGCTGGCATTTCAGCGTTTTCTTCTCTTGTGGAGAAGAGAAACTGGCTCAGAGGAGCCCCATGTGATCTCAGTGGCGCCCCGTGTGATCTTAGTGGCTGCAGCTCATGGTCAGAGCATGGTCTTTCTCCACCCTCTTAGCTACAGTAAGAAGCTTTTGGATTCTTTAATCGCAGAGCCTCGGCTTTGGCCAGCTCATAGACAGCGCCATGTCCCATGTCCTTCTTGCACACTCACTTACTTCATTCATGAAAAACTCGGAGTTCCAAAAATAGCTCACACAACTTCACACAGAGACGAATGCTATTCCTCTTCCCAAATTCTCCAAACTATCAGCTGTTTTTTGTTTTTTTGTTTTGTTTTTTTTTAATTCTTTCAGTGGGCGTGGCACTTTTCTAAACCTGGGAATGATTGACATGACCTTTCCCCTCTACTGCTTAGATGGTGGTGTGAAGAGAGCGCCCTCCACTGGCCAGTACTTGCTTTAGAGGACCGGACCTGTGCATGTAGAACGCAGTCAGTCTCACTTTGTCCTGCCAACCATACCGTGCACAGATTAAGAAACATCTTTTGAGATGTTAAGTCACTTTTCCAGGTCACAAAGATAAGGAAAGGGAAAACGCCTTCAGATCAAACCTGTGTGGCCCTATTGCCTCTGCAATTAACAGGCAAGCTGCATGGTCTCCCTCTTGTCAATATCCCTGTGTTTGTTTGGCTCACCGTAAAGTATAAATTGCTTTAAAGTGGAGATCATGCATAACTGATGATATATCTGTGTGGCCACAACAGACCCTACATAAATGATTGTGGAGTAAATGAAAAGGGCGGGGGATTATAATGAACTGAAAGGAGACAAGTTTTGGAATCAAAGTATCAATAAATCTTCATTCAAAATTTTATATGTACTGGGTGGTTTTTAATATTGGTATCAGTCCTGAAACATGGTCGATAGCAATGCTTTTATCTTTGTTATCCTGACTAATCATCATGCTTTAAGGCCTACATCCTGTAAATGGTATTTAGTGAACCAAACCAAAACGTTCATTCCAAAGCAGTAACTCCACTTATCTGTAAGGAATGACTGTTCAGATGCCACAGCAAGATTCATGAATAGGTTGACAATGACAGGTTATAGTGTTTATTTTCTGCAGTGGTTAACATTGTTTCAATTGTGTTACATGTAATAAAAACTCTTAGGAAGACAAAAATACCTTTAGAATGGATAAGAGGGGAGAAACAATGTTGCTTTTGTAATGGGATTTAGTTAGAAGCAGCCGAGAACAATAGAAAACAGCTGTTCCACTCCTGGAATCCTCAGAATGAACAAGGAAAAGGGGGTCTGGAAAGGTGCTCTGGGGATTCAGGAACAACAGAGAAACAGTAAAAAGGTCATATGGTGTGGTGCTGGGAAGACACTGAGGAGATTCACTGGATGTTGCTCTCAGCATAAGTGCTACTTTAACACAACAAAGCACAGCTCCAAGTCCAGATTCAGAGTATCTCCTGAGCTGGTGAACCCAAGGGCTTAGCCTGGACATCAGGGACCAAGGCTTGCCTGTCTGTTTTGAAGTTCAGTATTTGATTAATCCCTGGCCTTCTTGTGGGCAGATGGTAGCTAGCATAGGCTTCTCAGTTACCCTCCCCAACCTGAGGAGTCTGTGCTGGAGCAATGTCTCGTGGTACAAGAACATTGCTGTGCAAGCTTGGGGATCTGAAGTCAGCGCCTCAGAACCCTGTAAAAGGCCGGGTAGGGTGTGACTCTATGTCTGTGACTCCAGTGCTAGGGGTGGAGTTGAAAACATAAAGATGGCTGGGGCTTGCTGGACAGCAGCCAGGCTGAAATCAGCAAGCTTCTGGTTCAATGAAGGACCTTGTCTGGATGTATAAAGCAGAGAGACACACCCATGCTCATTTAAGCAATCCTAATTAAACTCTGTGTGTCATTAAAAAACTGGCATGAAATCAGAATGGAGACTTGGTAAGAAGGGCTCAGAGTAAGTGGGGGAGGGGGTTACAGAGGGCAATGGAGATGAAGACTATAAATTGCATGGTGTGCATACACGAACTGTCAAAGAATGAATTAAACTATTCTTTAAAGTTTTTAAAAGAAGAGGGGTTCTTTCTTGTCTTCTTTTCCTCTTCTTTTTTTAGACAGGGTCTCATTATGTATCCCTGACTATCCTGGAACTTGCTACATAGACAGACCAGACTGGCCTCTAGCTCACATAGAGACCTACCTGCCTCTTCCTCTCGAGTGCTAGAATTCAAGGCATAAACCACCACAGCCAAACACTTAGAGGATTTTGTTGTTTATCAGCGTGCCAGTCCTGACCTAAACACATTTTCATGGCCAGGATACCAAAAAGCAAAATGTAAAAATGTCTCAATACACTTTTTAAATCAATTGCATGCTGAAATTAGCATTAAGGTACATTGCATAAAAGGAAATAAAATTAAATAACTTTTACATCAAATCTGAGTTCCTTTTTATTACTTGAAAAGGAGTCTAGCAGGAGGCTGGAATGTATAATATGCTCACATTTACTGCTTGAATTCTACTCCTACTCTGTGGGACCACATTAGGCTGGGGGCTTTGTACTTCCGTTATTTTTAACTGAGAACTCCTTCAATGGGTCTCTTTGGACAAGCACAAAATTCTGCTTGAATGAGCTCACCTATGTCCACCTCCTCTTTTCCCTGATCCTGCTAAACCATTCCTGAAAATTTTAACATTACAACTTAGAGTGAGTCCACCAAAAGCATTTTCCTGGAGATAATAGTATTTGATGATTTTCTAATTGCCTGCTTAAGCTCTGCCCTTAGTGGATAAGTACTGTGGTGAGAATGGATTTCAGAGTTCATACTTCAAGGAGAGAGAGAGAGAGAGAGAGAGAGAGAGAGAGAGAGAGAGAGAGAGAACTTGGGTGATGGATTATCTTTGTTTTCCTGAGAGCCTCAGATTCTTCGGCAGCCAGAATTTGAGAGAATACACTTCTTCCTCCTGTGCCTCCTTCTGTGACTGCTATTGCTTAACTTAATGGTATTAATTCTAGTGAACCAATGGACACAGCGAGATTCAGCAGGACAGCAAACATAGATAAAGAATCATTGAGAATGATCATCTACTATAAAATATATCGTGTCTAAGTCTTTCTCAAGTTTCTCAAACCTGGTATACAATTATTAAGTGCTGGCTGTAATTCAGTGATGTTTAAAGATTTAGCGATGTTGAAAGATGTTTCAGATTTCCTGAAGAACAAACAGGATATTCCATGACTACCTGAAGTTTCCTGTTCATTATGGAAATATCAAACGCCAGTTGGCTTCCACCTGTCACCCATGTAGTGAACAGAAGGAAACGGTGACAGTGGGAATGAGGCACGGTACAGGACAATGGCTAGAAAGGGACCCTCGAGGGCTCATCATTCATTGTATGTCATAGCCTCTTTCCTCCCCACTGCAGTTTGTAAACTGAAGACAATGAAGAGATGTCTGTGCATACAAATAACGAGCATAAGAAGCCAGCAACCAGCACATGAGACTTACCCACAGTCTGTCACTGAGACTCGGGTTACAGAATAGGCATCTTTGAGGCTGGTATCCCTAAAGGACTTACTTCATTCTAATGTCCCCCAAAGGGCAGGGTACTAAAAAATGTTTGTCAGCAGCTCTGATGTGGGTGAGAGGTCAATCGAATTCACAGAGTGAGAGAAGCACTAGAAACTAAGTCCCCCTTTAGCACCAAAGAAACCTCAGCTACTGGGACACTTTCCACCCCTTAAGCTGTGGGTCTGACCTTGAGGAATAACTCAACCCCTGCTTACAGTCAACAGGACTGGAGTTAATATGACCAAGGCTGATAAATTCCATGAGGGTGTGTTTGGTGTTAGGGAAAAGAATGATTTAACATGGTATCTGGAAGTTCTGATGTCCTTGATGACTGTAAGCCAAGCTGACAGGAAGATTTGCAAGACGGTTGGATTGTGAGGGTGGATACTGTGGTGTGAACACCCCTGTAAAATCCATGTTGCCATTGTAATAGCATTTATGTGGGATTAGAGGGGATGAGGTCTAAGGGGGCCACCCTCCTGATGGATTAAAGCTGTATCATGTCATTAACAGGTTCCCAATGACAAAGACCAGGGTAAGTGGTTTTCTCTCCGACTGGAATGACTTCATCTGCCTTTCTGCCATCTTCCCTAGATTTTAATGCAATGCTCTTGAACTTCCTAGGCCAAACTACAGGCCGGTAGCTTTTGTTTATGAGTAGCTGTCTCAGTTACTCTTCTGTTGTTATGGGGAAACACCATGACCAAGGCAGATTATAAAAGGAAGCTTGGAGCTTGCATAGTTTCAGAGTGTTAGTCCATGGTCACCATTGTAAGGAGCATGGCAACAAGCAAGTGGGCATGGTGCTAGAGCAGTAACTGAGAGCTCACTTCTGATTCACAAACAGAAGGCAGAGGGAGACTGGGCCTTCTGAGGTGGGGTTTTGAAACTTCAAAGCTCACCCCCAGTGGCCCAACTCCTCCAACAATGCCACGGCTCCTAGTCCTCCCTGAACAGTCCCGCAAATTGGGAACTAAACACTTAAACATATGAGCCTATGGGATGCGTTCACATTCAAACCACCATGATGACCCAAGCTGTGTAATCCTATTATAAAAACAGAAAACAGACCGAGGTGGTGTGTCGCTTCTCAGACTCTGTACTGCAATATATGGGCTTGTGTGTGAGTGATGTGTGCTACGCTTGCACACAGTGCTCTCACGGTAGTAGAAGGATGCTGACACGAAGTACTAAGATTTGACAGCAAGTATCTATACTAAGTCTTTTACATCACGTCTTCTGCTTTTTCCCTCGGGGTGTAATTTTAAGGAAAATGCTAACAACTAAGTAGAAGACAGAAATTCTTCTAATGACTCAAGGTGTTTTATTTTAAATATATGCTTTTTTCTTATTCTCTAGCCCCCCAACTTACCAGCTTCAGGTCACTACTGTTGCTGTGATTGAAATTCCAGAAATTTCTATTTAAAATTATGAGTGATAAGAAGAGGTGCTTGTGGCCCATCTGACCCCCGATTGAGCGACACTTGGGGAAAAAGGGAAGAAGGGAAGAGGAAAAGTGAGATGGTTCTTAGATGAAAAACTCCAGGCTCTTTAATACAAAATGAAGAGCACACACTGTGCCCACCCTTGGTTATCATTCCTTTATAAATGTAAAGAAATTTTATCCTTAGGGTATTATGCTGTTGTATGGATTCTTGCCATGGCACACGTAAAAGGCTTCCAAACAGAGTATTTTATTTTATTTATTTTTTTGAAGAGTGCCAAAGGATAGCTCAAATAAATATCGAGCATTTTAAAATACTTTTAAATGATCATTTAATCAGTGTACACGATGATCCAGGTCTCTTTTTTTCCATTATTCATTCATTCATTCATTCATTTATTCACTTTACATCCAAATTGTAGCCCCTCTACTCCTCTCAGTCCCCCTCTCATACAACCCCCACTTCCTTTTCCTCTAAGAAGGAGGAGCCCCCCATCATGTACCCTGGCACCTCAAGTCACTGCAGGCCTAGGTGTATCCTCTCCCACTGAAGCCAGATAAAAAGACTCAGTTAGGGGAATGGGATCCACAGGCAGGCAACAGATTCAGGGACAGGCTCAGCTCCAGCTGGTAGACCTGTATGAAGACCAAGCTGCACATCTGCTACATATGTTGGGGAGGTGGCTAGGTCCAGCCCATGCTTGCTCTTTGGCTTGGTGGTTCAGTCTCTGGGAGCCCCCAAAGCAGCTAGATTAGCTGACTCTGTCGGTTTTCCTGTGGAGTCCCTATCATCTCCTCTAACTTCCTCAATCCTTCCCCTAACTCTTCCATAAGATGACCTGAACTCTGTCTAATGTTTGACTATGGATCTCTGCATCTGTTTCCATGGGCTGCTTGGTAAGGACAGTTACACTAGGATCCTGTCTGCAAGCGTGACAGAGCATATCATTAATAGCGTCAGGGGTTGGTTCTTGCCCATGGGATGGGTCTCAGGTTGGGCCATGCATTAGTTGGGCATTCCCTCCAGCTCTGCTACATCCTTGTCCCTGCATGTCTTGTAGACAGGGCACATTTTGGGCCAAAGGTTTTATGGGCGAGTTGGTGTTCTTATCCCTCCCAGGAGGTAGCTACTTCAGGCTCTATGTCCCCCACTGCTAGAAGTCTCAGCTAGAGTCTTTCCCATAGACTCCCCTGTCCCCTCTCTGGCACATTCTAGAGATGCCTCTCCCTAAAGATGATTTCCGTTCTCCCTTCCCTGCTCTCCCTGTATATGTTTCCCACCCCCCCTATTCTCCTCTCCATACTCTCTCTCACTCAGTTCTCTTCCTCCACCCATTTTTATTACTATTTTATTTCCCCTACTGAGTAAGAGTCAAGCGTCTTCCCTTGGCCCCTTCTTGTTATTTGGCTTCTTTGGGTCTGTGGATCGTAGCGTGGTTATCCTGTACTTTATGGCTCATATCCACTTATAAGTGAGCACATAAATAATTCAATCCCTTTGAGTCTTGGCTACCTCTGCGTGATAATTTCTGGTGCCACCTACTTGTCTGCAAAAATTATTGATGTCCTTGTTTTTAATAGCTTAGTAGCGTTTCATGGTGTAGATGTACCACATTTTCCTTATCCACTCTTCAGTTGAGGGACATCTAGGTTGTTTCCAGTTTCTGGCGATTAGGAATAAAGCTTCTATAAACATAGTTGAGCAGGTGTCCGTGTGGGATATGCCCAGGCGTAGTAAGTCTGGGCCTTGAGGGAAAGATATTTCCACTTTTCCGAGAAACCACCAAAGTGATTTACACGGTGGTTGTACAATTTTCACCCCCACCAGCAATGGAGCAGTGTTCTTCTTGCTCTACATTCTAGCCAGCATGTACTGTCCCTTGAATTTTTTTTTTTAATCTTAAGCTATTCTGATGGGTGTCAGGTGGAACTTAGGGTTGTTTTGATTTGCATTTCCCTAATGACTAAGAACATTGAACATTTCCTTAAGTGTTTCTTGGCCACTAGAGATTTCCCTGTTTAGCTTCGTACCCCACTTTTAAACTGGTTTATTCGGGTTGTCGGTGTCTAACTTCTTGAGTTCTTTATATATTTTGGATGTTAGCTTTCTGTCAGATGTAGAGTGAGTGAAGATTTTTCCCCCAATCTGTAAGTCCTATTGACAGTGCCCTTGGCCTTACAGAAGCTTTTCAGTTTCATGAGGTCCCATTTATTAATTGTTGATCTTAATGCCTGAGCTGTAGATGTTCCGTTCAGGAAGTTGTCTCTTGTACCAATGGGTTCAAGTCTGTTCCTCACTTTCTCTTTTAGTAGATTTAGTGTATCCAGTTTTAGGCTGAGGTCTTTGATCCATCTAGTCTTGAGTTTTGTGCAGGTGATAGATATGGATCTAATTGCATTCTTCTACATGCAGACTGCAGTTAGACCAGCACCATTTGTTGAAGGTGCTTTCTTTTTTTATATTGTATGGTTTTGACTTCTTTGTCAAATATTGAGCATTCATAGGTGTGTTCATTTATTTCTGGAACTTTGATTTGATTCCATCAATCAACCTGTTTGTTTCTATACCAATACCATGCAGTTTTTGTTACTATTGCTCTGAAGTACAGTTTGAAGTCAGGGATGGTGATATCTCCAGAAGTCCTTTTATTGTTCAGGATTGTTTTAGTTATTCTGGGTTTTTTTCTTTTTCCAAATGAAGTTGAGAATTGTTCTTTCTGGGTTTGTGAAAATGTTGTGTTGGAATTTTGATGGGAGTTGCATTGAATCTCTATAGATTGCTTTTGGTAGATTGGCCATTTCCATTGTGATAATCCTACAGATCCCTGAGCATGGGAGATCTTTCCACCTCCTGATATCTTCTTCAATTTCTTTCTTCAGAGGTTTGAAGTTCTTTCACTTGTTTGGTCAAAGTTATTTTATATTATTTGCGGCTATTTGTGAAGTGTGTTGTCTCCCTTACTTCTTTTTCAGCCTGTTTATCATTTTTATAAAGGAGGAATACTGAGTTATACTGAGTTAATTTTGAATCCAGTCACTTTCCTGAAGAAGTTTATCAGCTGTAGGAGCTTTCTGGAAGAATTTTTGGTGCCAATTCTACTATCCTACCATCTGCAAATAGCAATACTTTGATTTATTTCTTTCCAATTTATATCTCATTGGTCTCCTTTAGTTTTCTTATTCATCTAGACAGGACTTCAAGTATTATATTGAAGAGATAGGGAAAGACAAACCTGTCCAAGGTTTGTCTTATCTCTGATTTAAGTGGAATCGCTCTAAGTTTCTCTCCATTTAATTTGATGTTGGCTATTGGCTTAGTGTATATTGCCTTTATTCTGTTTAGGTATGCCTCTTGTATCTCCCATTTCTCCAAGACTTTTATCACCGAGAGGTGTTGTATTTTCTCAAAGGCTTTTTATTAGCACTTAATGAGATGAACATGTGGTTTTTTTTCTTTCGATTTGTTTATATGATGGATTGCATTGATGGATTTTCATTTATTCAACTACCTCTACATCCCTGCAATTTTATTTTGTGGATATTTTTGCATCAATATTCATAAGGGACATTGGTCTGAAATTTTTTATTTGTTAAGTCTTTGCATAGATTAGGTATCAGGGTGACTGTGGCCTCAGAGAATAAGTTTGGCAATGTTCCTTCTTTTTCTACTTTGTGGAATAGTTTGAGGAGTAACTGGTATTAGCTCTTCTTCAAAGTCTGGTAGTTTTCTCTGCTAAAACCATCAGGCCCTAAGCTTTGTTGTTGTTGGAGACTTTTAATTACTGCTTCTATTTCCTTAGGAGTTGTACGACTATTTAAATAGTCTAACTGATCTTGATTTAACTTTGGTAAGTGGTATCTGTTTAGAAAAATCACTCATTTCATTTAGAGTTTCCAATTTTGTAGAGTACAGACTTTTGGAGGAAGACCTAATGATTCTTTGAATTTCCTCATTGTCCATTGTTAGTTCTTCCTTTTTAATTCCGATGTTGTTAATTTGGATACTCTCTCTGTCTTTTAGTTAGTTTAGCTAAGAGTTTGTCTATCTCGTTTATTCTCTTAAAGAACCAGCTCTTGGGTTTGTTGATTCCTTGTATTGTCTTTGTTTCAAATTAATTGATTTTAGCCCTGAGTATGATTATTTCCTGCCTTCTACTACTCTTTGGTGTGTTTGCTTCCTTTTGTTTTAAAGCTTTCAGTGTACTTTTAAATTGCTAGTATGAGAACTCTAATTTTTTTTATGAAATCACTTAGGGCTATGACCTTTCCTTTTAGTACTGCTTTCATCATGTCCCATAAGGTTGGGTATGTTGTGCCCTCATTTTCATTAAATTCTAAAAAGTCTTTAATTTCTCTTTTTCTTTCCTTCCTGACACGGTGGTTATTGAGTAGAGAGTTGTTCAGTTTCCTTGAGTTTGTAGGTTTTCTGTTGTTTCTATTGTTGTTGGAGTCCAGCTTTAATCCATGGTGGCCTGACAGGTAGCGGGTATTATTTCAATTTTCTTGTATCTGTTGAACCTTGCTTTGTGACTGAGTATATGGTCAGATTTGGAGAAAGTTCCATGAAGTACTGAGAAGAAGCTTAGATGACATGATCTGTAGATATCTGTTAGATTCATCTGATTACTAACCTCTGTTAATGTCATTATTTTTCTGTTTAGTTTCTGTCTGGATAACCTGTCCATTGGTGTGAATGGGGTGGTGAAGTTTCCCACTATTAATATGTATGGTTCAATGTGCGATTTAAGCTTTAGTTATGTTTCTTTTATGAATGTGGGTGCCCTTGCAATTGCTGCATAAATGTTCAGAATTGAGATGTCATCTTGGACTTTTTTCTTTGATGAGTATGAAGTGTCCTTTGCATTTTTTGGATTACTTTTGGTTGAAAGTCTATCTTATTAGATATTAGAATGGCTACTCCGCTCTGAGGCTGTGTCTCTCTTTGTTGCTGAGATGTGTTTTTCCTATGCAGCAGAATGATGGGTCCCATTTTCACATCCCTTCTGTTAACCTGTGTCTTTTTATTGGAAAATTGAACCCATTGATGTTGAGAAATATTAATGATCAATATTTGTTAATATCTGTTATTTTGATGTTAATGATGTTTTCCTCTCTTTCTCCCCCCCCTCTCTCTCTCTCTCTCTGTGTGTGTGTGTGTGTGTGTGTGTGTGTGTGTGTGTGTGTGTGTGTGTCTTCTTTTGGTTTTGCTGGTGTTCCTTCTGTAGGGCTGGATCGATGGAAAGATTTTGTTTAAATTTGGTTTTGTTGTTGAATATCTTGTTTTCTCTGTCTATGGTGACTGAAAGTTTTGTTGGGTATAGTAGTCTGGGCTGGCATCTGTTGTCTCTTAGAGACTGTAAGACATCTGTCCAGACCTTTCTGGATTTTAAAGTCTCTGTTGAAAAGTCTGGTGTTAATGCTAATAGGTCTGCCTGTATGTGTTGCTTGGCTTTTATTCTTTGTGACTTTTAATATTCTTTCTTTGTTCTGTACATTTAGTGTTTTGATTATTATGTGGAGGGAAGATTTCCTTTTTTGGTCCACTGTATTTGGTATTCTATAAGCTTCTTGTATATTTATAGGCATTTCTTTCTTTAGGTTAAGGAAAATTTTCTTCTATGATTTTATTGAAAATATTTCTTTTGCCTTTAAGGGAGTCTTTTTCTTCTATTCTAATTATTCTTAGGCTTGTTTTTTAATAGTGTCCACAATTTTCTGGAAGATTTGTTTCAGATACTTTTTATTTGTAGCATTTTTTTAACCAATGTATCAATTTCTACACCCAAGATTCTCTTTTTCATCTTTTGTATTCTGTTAGTAATGCTTGTATCTGAAGTTCCTGTTCTCTTTCCTAGGTTTTCCATGTCTGGGGTTGCCTCCATTTGTGTTTTCTTTATTGCTTCTATTTCCATTTTTAGGTCTTTAACAATTCTATTCATTTCTTTCTCCTGCTTGATTGTATTTCCCTGTATTTTCTTTTCCCCCAAATGTGATGGGTTAATTTTACCCTGTTATAAAACCAAAGATCTCAGTAGAATAGAGACTGATATAACAAAAGGTCATGGAAAAGTGGAGTGGAACATGTAGGATGAGATGTATAAACTGGGGAAGCAGATCACTTCCTTTAACATGACACTACATTGTTGCTGAGGAACATATTTAAATTAACTCTGCAGAACTCAACTGAAATGTGGCACAAACATGACAATTTCCAGGAATGCCTTCAAGGACTTCCCACTGGATGGATTTGTAATCTCTGGATTTCAGTGTGGGAAGAATTACAATTCTTTGGAAGAATAAAAAATTCACACTTTTGAAATTTCACAGAATTTTTAAGGCCAAAACATAGTGAGTTCATTTCTCTTCATTTTCAGGGACAATTGATACTCTACTCAAAACCACATTAAGCTTCCAGTTCAACCCCAATCCGACCTTGTGACCTCGTACATCGAAGTTCTTTCCATCTATTAAAACTGACATGGTCAGTTTGACTCCTGGTTGGAGGGTCTGCATATAACCCAGTCCAATTAATCTGGCATTATTTACTCTGGCAGATAGAGAAGTTCTGTGATCCAGCTTATATTTAGTAGCGATGCCAAAATGAGTGTTGTTGCTGACAGCTGTTCACGCTAGGTTTATTCACATTTTGATCTTGTTAACTTTCTGGTAGATAGAGCCTCTAAATTCAGTGCCATTGTTCACATGAGTGCACAGGTCTGCAGCCTTGTAACCAAGAGCAAAATTGTTCTGAGACACTTTGGATTTGGCTGTGTCAAAACTTATCTGATAGCTGGCAAGCCAACCTTCAAAGGCCAACACAACCAAGCCATGAATTGTCGGTCCCGAAAAATCTATATCAACATTACTGCCCAGACTAAAACAATCCCGTTTATAGGAGGCCTTTAATTTCCCACTCTTTTTTCCCTGTGTTTGGTGCAAATATGATATCAAGAGTCAGTTTCAACCCTTCAGCCAACTTATTCTCTCAAGAGATTTCTGTCCAGAGAATATTGTCTGTATTCCACGTTTGGGTGAAGGTGAGCCCGTTCCAACGTAGTTACAGACCTTATATTTGGTCTCTAGGTTGCCTGATGCTTTCCTTGTACCAGTATAAGCATGACCTGCAGTAGAAAATTCCATTCCACTACAAGACTTGGTTTTCAGATCCATTTTGACCATCCCAAGTCCATACTCTTTGTTAAAGACATCCTTGGAAGACTTTCCTAGGTCGTAGTAAGTTGTTATGTTACACATATCTGCAACCCCAGGGGTGGGCCCGTCCTGCTCCACCAAGGCAACGCTGAAGGTCTTCTCCTCCTGTATTTCTTAATATTTGTCCATTTCCTCTTTAAGAGCCTCTACCTGCTTGATTGTATTTTTCCAGAATTTCTTTAAGGGATTTACTTGTTTGCTCTTTAAAATTCTCTGTAATCATCATAAGATTAGATTTAAGATCATTTTCTTGACATTCAAGTGTGTTAGGATTTCTAGGGCTTGCTGTAGTAGCATAGCTGGGTTTTGGTGGTGCCATATTGCCCTGTCTTTTTGTTTTTGTTTGTTGGGTTTTTTGTTTGTTTGTTAGTTTTAATTGTGTTCTTATGCTGGCCTTTAGCCATTTGGTTGTCCCTAGTGTTGTCAGGTCCCGTAATCCCTGATGTTAGCAGGCCTCTGGGATTGGAGGTAGAGCTGGTTGTCCTTCCTGGCAGCTGGCCTCCAGGGCTGTAGGCGGAGCTGTGTAAATGGAACGCGGATAGGGCAGGGCAGAACTTGCAGCTGTTGGGTTTGCCTAGAGGGGCATGCAGGCATGGATTTGGATAGGGGTCTCATTTGCTGCTCCCCGATGTTTGGGGGCCTCTGGGATTGCAGGTAGAGGTGTGGACCAGCAGATGAGTGGAGAGAGGACCAGGAAGACCTCATATCTGCATGGCTGACTGGGGAACCTAGCAGGCAGGGGTTTGGGGGTTGGGGGAATCTCACCTGGTTGTTCCAAGCAGCAGCAGGCTTCCAGAGCTGCAGGCAGAGCTGTGGCCCAGGAAGTGGAGTAGAAAGGGGCAGGGCAGAACTCACAGCTGCTGGGTTTGCCCAGAGGGACCATTGTGGACCGGAAGATCTGTATTTCATTCTTCAAGCAGGAAATCAGCATCTCAAATTATAGAGTGTGAAGATTGTCAGGAGCATGTGGAAAATGTCATAATTTTGAAAACTCTGAGAACTCTTAGAAATACTGACCATTGTTCCTGAATCTCAAAGACTCACATGTCAGGAATCTGAAAACACCGTTGTTGAACAAATGCTTTTAAAATTAAAACAAATAATCAAAAAAAAAAAAAAAGCAAGCAACACTATAAAATGTTCAAAGTGGAAAGAGAAACAGTGTAACCAGGCTCCAGTGTAACCCGGCTCCGTGTCAGACTGTGCTTGGGCTATAGCATGCTAGCTTTTGACCTCCCAGATAAATTGATGTTTCACACCCTTAAAAAAATGAGGCAGAATTACTCAGGCAAAGCAGGAGGATGAGCTTCCCAGAACTAGGAGCTCCTGCTTGTAAAGGTGCCAAACACAAGAAAAAGCTAAGCAGACATTTAGATACATTGAAGCTGCAGCTTGAAAGTCAGCCCAGAGGGAAATTAACTGTAACGGAGGGACTTAGAAGGTGGGTTTAAATATCCTGAATTCTAGAAGGAGGGGTTCCAGGGCACAGACAGAAACTGGCTCTGGAGGGCAAACAGGGCCACAGGTGCTGTGACTTCTGAGAGGGGATTTAAGTCTGTGAACAGCTGATGAAATAAGGGGTCTGGAGAATGGGCACAGGGAAACAGAGCAGGTTGTGGGGTAGAGTTGAGACCATGAGTGTGGGTGGAGGCCACTCTGTATGTCTGGATTCTCCTACAGGATGAAGGTGTCTCACAGTGTAGACCCATAGCTGCCATTTTGACACACTACAAAATTAGATAAGGATGTCCGATCTGGTAGGGAAAAAAACGTTTTTGAAAATGTTATAACGAAACCCATTACGTTGTATACTGACTTAAAATGTTAAGAAAAAGTAGGGAGTAGAGTGATTGCTGTTCAAACAAGAGGACCTGAGTTCAGATCCCCCACACTTACATAAAAGCTAGGCACAGCAGCCTAGGCCTGTATGGAACTCTGGTGCTGGCGTTTTCCAGCCTGGTACTTGCTGCTCTGCCCAGCCTAAACAATTAATAAAGTAAAGGAAAGCTGATCACTAATCTATACCATGTATCCATGTTTTATGCTGTGGCTGTAACAGAGACTAGCATTTACCACAAAAAGTTCATTGACTTTTGTATGTTGGTTAAGTCAAATTCCTTGATAAACTACAAATTGTTTTTCTATTAATTGTTAAATTATACATCTGTTGACTGCACGACTGCACGGAATCAAAAACCAAAATGATCACATTATGGTTTTAGGCAGGATCAAGCATTAATATTTTTACCAATAAGTTATTAGTGCTAAGTCTTCTAATGATATTTGAAATTGAACATTTTTATTGTAAGTATAAAAACAATTTGTTTGTTGTGGAAAGTTTGGGAAACAAACCACCACCACCACCATCACCACCACCAACAACAACAACAAAAACAAACACAGAAAAGATAACAGAAATTGCCTTAATTCTTTCTCACTGCTAATTACTTCTAACATTTTGTGTATATACACAGAAATTTATTCTTAATTAATACAGTTGCAGTGTGCCTTCTGTTTCCACACACTTCAAAATCGTGATTTTTAAACGGTAATGTTAGAATTCATATACATTATGCATTCAATGGAAGCCATTCAGGGTTGGGAGGTGGCTCAAGGGTAAAGCACTTGCCTTGTGAGTTCAAATTTCCAAAGTCTATGAGCCAAGCACAGTGGCTTGTGTGTTCAATCTCAGCACGACTACAGTGAGATGAGAGGCAGAAAAAAGAATTTCTGGAAGCTCATAGAAAAGCTGGCCTGGAATACACAGTGTTGATGTACAAAGAGATCCTGGTTGGAACAAGGTGGAAGGCAAGTACTAACACCCAGGGTTGTCCTCTGTACTGGCTGGCTTTGTGAGTTAAGCCGGAGTTATCACAGAGAAAGGAGCCTCCCTTAAGGAAATGCCTCCATTAGATCCAGCTGTAAGGCATTTTCTCAATTAGCAATCAAGGGGGGAGGGCCCAGCCCACTGTGGGTAGTGCCATCCCTGGGCTGGTGGTCCTGGGTTCTATAAGAAAGCAAGCCGAGCAAGCCAGGGGAAGCAAGCCAGTAAGTAACATCCCTCCATGGCCTCTGCATCAGCTCCTCCTTCCTGACCTGCTTGAGTTCCTGTCCTGATTTCCTTTAGTGATAAACAGCAATGTGGAAGTGTAGCTGAACAAACCCTTTCCTTTCCAACTTGCTTCTTGGTCATGATGTTTTATGCAGAGTACAAACCCTGACTAAGACATCCTCTGACCCCCATGTGCACACCATAACACATGTGTACACCCTGCTCATTTATTTTATTTATTTATTTATTTATTTATTTATTTATTTATTTATTCATTCATTCATTCATCCAATCATTTATTCACTTTATATCTCTATTGTGGGCCCCCTCTCCTCCCAGTTTCCTCTTCCCATGACCCCTCCCCTTTACCTCTGAGAAGAGAGAGATTATTCTCTGGGTACCAACTCACCCTGGCACCTCAAGTCACTGCAGGACTAGTCATATGCTCTCCCACTAAGTCCAGACAAGGCAGACCAGATAGGGGAACAGGATCCATAGGCAGGCAACAGAGTCAGGGTAAGTCCCCACGGCAGTTGTTGGGGGACCAGCATGAAGACCAAGCTGTACATCTGCTAGGAATGTGCAGAGGGCCTAGGTCCAGTCCTTGTATGCTCTTTGGTTGGTAGTTCAGTCTCTGAGAACCCCTAAGGGTCTAGGTTAGTTGACTCTCTGTTGATCTTGTCAAGTCCCTATCCCCTCTAGGGGTTGCCACTGCATTCACTTCTGTCTGTCTCACATAAGGCACCTGTATATCTAGGCTGGCAGTAACAAATTGTAGCTGTGAACAGTGTCTTAATCCCAGCACTTACGATGCAGAGGCATGCAGATTACTGAGTTCAAGACCAGCACAGTCTACAAAGTGAGTTCTAGGACAAGTAGGACTGTTTCACGGAGAAATCTTATCTCAAAAAAAAAAACCTAAATAAATATTCCATATTTTATGTCGATGTCAACAATATACATATTAAACTAACATTTTGAATTATTTTCTTTAAACACCACTATGGTAGTAAAATCAAGCAGTTTGGGTTTTTGTTAACTTATATTTGAAGAAGTAAAAAGAGCAAGAACCTGGAAGTCGTCCCTGAAGTGGTGGCCTAGAGGAGCATGGCTTACAGGCTCACTCTGGATTCCTGCTTTGAGAACCTGCCCTAGTTTCCTTTGAGAATGAGATGGATGTACACCAGCTATGACAGGAGGACATGTTTGTCCCTGCAGGTTCCCTCTCCTACACTGTCCTGTCTCTGACTGTCAAGTGTTCTGCTGTAGAAATGTGCCCTACAGAGGGACAGAGCCTGGCTAGGAACAGGTGTCCTGGGAAGACTGAAGGTGGTTATTACACTTACCCAGCAGTCACATTTGCAAGTTTCCTGACAGATGAAAAAGATGGCAGTGTGCCTATGTTAGTCATGCTTCTGAGAAGGTGAATTGGGAGATCTAAAGCTATCTCCAATTGCAATCAGAACTGGGTCTGATTTGTGAAAGAACTTTGACTCTTGGGCAGTGTGTCAGTCTATAACCTTCAGTTTTGCTCCAAAGACCACCTTTCCCAGAGCTTCATGAATCCCCAGCCACAATCTCTAGACTTTGTATTTCTCCTTCATTTACTCCAGAGATGAGAAGCTTCCCCTGTGAGGAATAGCCTTTCACTTCCTAGCTTCTTCCTTTGTATTTGTTTTCTGTTCTAAATAGCTTTATGCCATAATTAACAAGAGAAAGTGCAAACATAGGGCTGTACTTTGGGTCCAACTGGTCCAACTGGTAGTTGGCAAAACCCAGAGAGCAGAGGATGTTCCTAAAGCCATGAGTGGTGCCAAAGCCAGCCCAGAGAGTAAAGGACACTGGCAGCCTTGTCCTCAGTGTTTGCGAGCTGTGTGTTACCCTGTGTTTGCATCAGATAAGCAAGGGTAGCCTCAGAAACTGCAGTGTGGGACTCAGGGGTGACCAGACAGCTAAGCAGAGAACAGTGCAGCAGCTTGGAGCGGTGGCTGCTCTTTCCTAATCCTCCAGAGATCCTCCACATCATGCAATTACAAGCCTCGAAAGGGCCCAAACTGGTTTTCAGTCTTATAGAGCAACAAGTTCATCAAAGGATAGGAATTTCCAGTGGAGCAGGTTGCTCTGCTGCAGCTCAATAGAGTCCAGAGCAAAAAATTATAGATAAAAATTGGCTTATGAAGAAATTTCTCTTAAAGAATTGCATTAGGAATGAAGTAAGGATGTATAAACGTCCCATCATGGCGCCTAAGAGAGGCTTGCCAGTTTTAATTTCTGCTATACAAATTCATTTGTCTGGGTATACTTCGCTGCCATCCTCAATGATACAATTGCCCAACAGCTCAAGGCAAGGCACGACTGAATCATGAAGGGTAGTTCTGAAATTTTCTAAGTATATGAAGTCCACACTTACTGCCACGAAATAAAATCCAAGTGCAGAACATGAAAACCACTCTGGCTAGCTTATGTTCACACACACACGAGTTGGGCCATGGGATAAGAAATAATTTGTTTTCCCTTGAGAATGCTGCAAGTCTCATTTGTCTGTGATCAGGGAACCCTGCTTATTTTTAGTGCAGAAATTTCTCCTTTCAGATGATACTCATTGAAGAGATAAGAAACCAGAGATGCTGCCTCTTGACTCTTTTGACCAGATCCCATCTTATATATAGCTGCTCAGAAGAAATAGTAATTCAACACACACACACACACACACACACACACACACAAACACACACACACACACGTGTGTGTGTGTATGTATACATATATATATATATAATGTGTCTACATGTATATATATAGTGTGTGTACACGTGTATATATATAGTGTGTTCATGCATATATATAGATTATATTTTATATATATGCTTAAAAAGAAAAAAGAAAAATACCTTCTGTACCAGTTGAATATGTTTTATATGTCCTCCCCAAAGAGAACTGCAATACCAGGAATTCTATCAGAAGTTGTAGGTCCATGCCCAAGGTTTTCTCGTAAAGTCTCAACAGGTTAAAGAAAAAAAATCGCAGACTCACACACATAAATCGGCATCACAGATTAGCTCCTTAAGTATAAGGAAATACACAGGCAGATGCCAACTTGCGTTCTTACTCAAGATGAGATGGTAATCTGAGGCCCTGCTTCCTCTTCTGCAGTCAGTTGGAAATGGAGCATCGTGGGTACTGCCTTCAACTCCAGTCATCTGCATGTGTCCCAGCACGTGATTTCTGGGAAGAGCTGGTGTGGCCTCCCAGGTGCCAGCTGTTGCTTAGAAAGCTTCTTACTAATTATACAATCAGTGCATTGCCAGTGGGAAGTTATAGGAAATTACCAAGCACTAACCAATATGTGTCACATGAAACCTATGTTAGCCCCCTAAAAAGTCAAGTTGAATTATTAATCTCATGAAATTAATTTATCAAGCAGATCTTCGCAAAATGGCTAAAATCTCACTTTAATAAATCATTTTGTAAATATTTGAGACCATGAAGAGTTAAAGAAATGCAATATTTCATTTTATAAAAGAAAATGAAGATATAATTGCAAGGGATTTTAAGCAGCATGGTCAGAACAATTCCTGAAAAGCAGTCAGTGGCCGAATACATTTGGCTTTTAGATGATTGTACTTTACAAGGATTTGTGAGAAGTAGACAGAACTTTTACAGTTGTTTAAAATAAGGGGAGAGAGGATTAGTGTGTTTGTTACAAAAACAAATGGCTGAAAAGAGCTATTCTAAAGCTTTTAATCAAATACACTGAGCTCTTACCCACACACTTCTGAGTAGGGTGCATTCAGCTATGTCTGTTGTCAACACAGAAATCATGGTCACTGGGGCAGAGGTTCATCACGATGTTTTACTTTTACTTCATAGTTCTTGATAATGTTCCTAAGAAAATGAAGACTGTAAACAAGCTTTATCCCTGAGCAAAAACAGCGTTCTTACTCCTCATTCTCTTTATTGTTTATTGGAGCTCAGTGTGGGGGATGTATTAATTTTCTACTGCTGCTGTAACAAATTATTAGATGCTTGGGACCTCAAAAGCCATAGCACTGTGTCCCAGAGCTCTGTAGTTAATCTGACATGGATTCCCAGAACTGTAGCCAGTGTGTCCAGGGGTCCACGTTATCGCTTTATTTCCTATGTGCTGTGACCAAAGCAAGTGGTATTCTCGTCAATAAGCTGTTACCCTCAAGCTCTTCTGGGTAACCAAGGGTCTATAAGTCATTGGGGGGATTCTGGGACATGCCATCCCAACAACTCAAAGGGAAGTTCCCTTTGAGGAGTATCCTCCCCTTGCCCTTCATGTATGAAGCTCTCTCTCTCTCTCTCTCTCTCTCTCTCTCTCTCTCTCTCTCTCTCTATCTCTCCACTTCCTGTGCACCGTGTTCCCACCCCTCTTCCCACAAGCCACCCCTTCCACTCTCCTGTCTCTCCATGGCTTCTTTCTAGTTACAGATACTTACCAGCATTTCATGTTAAACTCACAAATGTAAAGATTTGAAGGTGGCATCCTCATATAAGATGAAAGATACAGCATTTGCCTTTCAGGGCCTGGGCCATCTCACTTGGTATAAATTTTCCCAGTTCTGAGTTCAATTATAAATTTACCTGAAAATTTAGTAGCTTCCTTTCTCTGTATAGCTTGATAAAATTTCATCATGTACATTGAGCATTTTCACTGTACGTTCATCAACTGATGGGCATCTCAGCTGTTTTCATCCCCCTGCTGTGAAAAGGAGAACAGCAATGAACATGGATAAGAGGGTGTCTGCCTCTGTAACAGGATATTGAGTGCTTTGGGTATATACCCAGGGTTGGTACAGCCGAGTTATAAGGCAGATGCATTCACAGAATTTTGAAGAATCTTCACACTTATTTCCAAGGTGTCTACATCTGTTTCTATCCCCACCAGCGGTAAAGAGGGTCCCTTTTTTTTCCTGGAACCCTCACTAGATGCATCTGTTGCCAATTCTTTTCTCTTTTTTTGTTATGCACTTTTTAATTCAGTATGTTTTTACTTACATTTTAGATGTTATCCCTTTCCCTGGTTTCCTGTCCATAAACCCCCTATCCATCTCCCCTCCCCCTGCTTCTATGAGGATGTTTCCACCTACCCCTTCCCACCTCCCTGTCCTGACATTCCCCTACACTGGGGCATCGAGCTTTGGCAGGACAAAGGGTTCTACCATTTATTTTCATACCTTCACTGTCTGTGGAGGGGAAATCACATCGTATTTTATTCTGCTACATTTTATTTGCTATCCTGCAAACTCTTCAGGGATAAAGATATATGTTCTCATCAGCTCTCTGTTGACTATCTGTGGATGGGACCCATGAATGATTTCAGTAATCCAGGTCCATTCGCTAGCAACAGAAGGTCCTTCAATGCTTTGTAGGCCTACAGCATTCTAATGCCAGTTCATAATTATTCAGTGCTACAAAATGAATGCTGTCCTGTGAGATGCCTGGGCGTTTGATTCTGGGTTGTAGGAAATGTGTTATGTCTTGCTTTTAGATTTCAATCATTGTCACATATTTCAGTCAAGTAGTTTTTTTCTAAATTAGCTAATAATTTTCCATTGTTTAAAAAAGATAATTATATTAGCCAGCTGCTCACTGCCAATGATAATTTTATAGTCTAAAATAGGGTCCAACACACACTATTCTTAAAACAATTCTATAAGCAAAACTTCTCTACAGAATTATAAAAGTAAGAGTAGAAAGAAAAGAATGACTGAAAGGTTCTCTGTGTATTCTAGATATTAATCTGCTATGAGACGTATAGCTGCAAAGATTCCTCTCACCCCTTTGATCTTTTCCTTCACCATGCCGATGTCTTTAAGCTCAAACAAATTTATTTTTTAATCTAAAACACTGTAACACCCAAAGATACTCTGATTTGATGCCTGCCAGGGGAGATGGTTGGAGAACAGTACAAATCTTTTTTCATAAGAAAGCAATCCTGTTTCTAGGAGAAAGAGCAGAACTGTTTGTGCAATAAAAACCCTGTGATTCCTAACACTGTAGTCTCAAGTCTGAGTTGAGGTGTTTTAAGACAGTCCTGTAGGTCTTACGGGGGTGTGACAAGACACACAGAATCAGAGCCAAGTCTACACTGCAGTACTAAAGACAGCTCAGGACTGCACATCTAGATAGATGGGACTTACTCACTGAGTCATTACACATGCAACAACAGCCTTATATTTTTGCTGTATATTTTTTTTTACAACCTCTACATTTTGTGACATGACCTCATATAGGGTCACAACTCCACAGTTTAAGATGCTACACCTTAAATGACAAATGTGTATTTCCATGGTTCTGGAGACTGGGAATTGCAAGGTACAATTGCTTCTCGAGTCAGTTCCCCACAAAAAGCAGTTTTCTATCTTGTAGATGGTCATCTTTAGGCTGTATCTGCACAGCCAGGACAAAGATTTGCTATCTCTTACTCTCCTTATAAAGACTCTAATCTCATCTCGAGGGCTACATCCTCTGGTCTCATCTAAATTGAGTGTCTTAGTTAGGGTTTTACTGCTGTGAACAGACACTATGACCAAGCCAATTCTTATAAGGACAGCATTTAACTGGGACTGGATAACAGATTCAGAGGTTCAGTCCATTATCTTCAAGGCAGGAGGAACATGGCAGCATCCAGGCAGGCATGATGCAGGAGGAGCTGAGAGTTCTACATCTTCATCTGAAGGAGAATACTGGCTTTCAGATAGCTAGGATGAGGATCTTAAAGCCCACACCCACAGTGACAAACCTACTCCAACAAGGCCACACCTCCTAATGAAGCCATGCCCTGGGCCAGGCATATACAAACCATCACACTGAGTTGCCCCAGCTCTGACACCATCACAGTGGGTAGAGCTTCAGACATAAGCTCTAGAGAACACAAGCTTCACTGCACAGCAAGACCAGCCTCAGTGACTGTTACTGTTCCAACTCAAATGCATGAGGAAGGGTCTTGATTAGATGAGACTATGGCCCCACAAGTTTAAAGTAAAAATTCTTTAAAAGAATGTTTTTCAAAAGTGACAATTTTAATAATGTTTTGTTTAAGACATATTATTCATAATGCTATCCAGTACCTGTGTGCTAGCCTTGTGTGCTGGCTGATTTTGTCAGCCTGACATAGGTTAAAATCATCTGTTAAGAGGAAATCCCAATTTAGAAAATGCCTTCATAAGTCTGGGCTGTAGGTAAGCAAGCCATAGAGCATTTTCTTAATTAGTGATTGATGTAAGAGGAGTCCCCAGCCATTGAGTTATCCCTGGGCTGGTGGTCCTGAGTTCCAGAAGAAAGCAGGCAGAGCAAGGCATGGTGAGCAAGCCAGTAAGCAGCATGGCCGTGTGTGTGTGTACGTGTGTGTGTGTATGTGTGTGTACATGTGTATGTATGCATGTATGTATGTATGCACACACATGTGCGTGTTGTATGTATGATGTGTATATATGGATGTTAGCTTATGTTGCCACAGTTCAGAGGTGGAGGTCAGAATTCTCTGCATCAGCTCTTACCTCTAGGTTCTGTCCCTCTTTATGTCCCTATCCCAATTTCCTTCAATGATGGACTATGAGGTGGAAGTGTAAGCCAAATAAACCTCCCCCACCCAACTTGCTTTTGGTCGTGGTGTCTTACCGAAGCATTAGTAACTCTAAGACACCTTGTGGGAACATGACTAATAGTCACATAGGTCTAGAAAGTGAAGCTCCTGTCTTTGCTTATGTTCATAAATTGGTGTCTGGGTCATTCCTGTCTCTCACTGTCATGGAAACAACAGTCAGGGATAACAATGCACACACTTCTGCTCAGAAAGACCCAACCATGTGCTTAGTGCTACTGGGGTGAAGACATAAAGACAGACTACATTCTTCATGCTTGCACCAGGATTCATACCCATTTCCACTGGGTTACCCTTGCCCCACCTCTCAGTAACATTTCTGGTGACCACGGTTCCTCATTTACAATGTTGTGTGGGTTTAAAGTGCTTCTCCCTCCACTGTTGCTGTTCTTCTGATGATTTTGAACATCTAATGATTTTGAACATCTTTTTATATGCTTAAGACCTATTTTGTTTTTCTTTACATGAAAGAAACAGATATTTACCCATGTATACCTATTATATGCCACACGTATGACACATGGTATTGCATTAATATATATACCCTATATTATAGTCCTTCAAATATAAACACTTGCCAAATATTTGCCTGCTATCTGCTAAATAGTCTAGACTTTAGACCCTGGGACTACACTAGATGGG
Source organism: Rattus norvegicus (assembly GCF_021556685.1). Taxonomy (NCBI): domain Eukaryota; kingdom Metazoa; phylum Chordata; class Mammalia; order Rodentia; family Muridae; genus Rattus; species Rattus norvegicus. The sequence goes on from NC_141535.1 coordinate 248,876,866, forward strand.
GAATAGCACCAAATACCCACTATTCTGGAGTTTGTTTTACCATGGAAATGGAGACACCCACACCCACACACAAAGAGATGAAAAATAAAGTAGCTTGTATGATGAAGTTTTTTATCTATGTGAAAAATTTTATATCTACTTCATACGAATATGTTTTGCCTAAATGTATGTATGTGCACCGTGTGTGTGTGTGTGTATGTGTGTATGTGTGTGTGTGTATGTGTGTGTGTTACCTTCAGAGACCAGAGAAGAAGACATTCGATCCTCTGGAACTGGAGTTACAGATAGTTGTGAGCTGCCATGTGTGCACTGCTGAGTACCAAGCTCAAGTCTTCTGGAAGAGCATCCAGCGTTCTCAACCTCTGAGCCATCTCTGCAACCACACAACTTGTAGTTTTAATAAACTTACGTTTGAATTTGGCTGAGCCATTTCACATCACTAAATTATGGTTTTTGAAATTGTAAAAGGGAAGTGGTAATGGTCCCAGCCCTTATATCTACTAAACGTGTATGAATATCTCCCCACAGTACCCATACTAGAGAAACAAAACCCACTGATGGGAATCATAATAATGTGGTTGATTTTCCCCCTTTCTTCTACATCTTTATTCAACAATAGATTACACTTAGAATTACTGGAATTTATACTTAGTGTGTCCTCACGTCATTATTGCTGAAGTAGTAGGTCTCATTTGGGTGCCAGCCTACCTGGTGAATTTGGCTAATTTTGAGATGTGTTATATTCAGGCTTTTTAAATTTCAAAAGCCAAGAAACTATAGCCCACTTTTTTTTTTAAAGAAAACAAGACTATTTCCTGTCAAATCTCCCAAAATGTGGGGAAATCCATAGAACAGGCTCAACTCAGAGCAGCAATATGTTACAGTGTCTGGATCAACACTCAGAGAGCAGCAGTGAGCTCATGAAAACACAGTCTGCGCCGGGTGGGCTCTTGCTCTGCAGAGATGTGCGTGACCTTGTCAAGCTTTGCCAACAACTCTTTGCGCTTCTTCCATAGATAATGATGCTGAAAATGATCTTCAATCAGATGTCAGTAGAGCAATGCAAGACGCAGATGGGAAAGGAGAAGGAGTGCAATTCCTTCCTAATCGCCGTTCGCCTGGCTTCACTGAACCAGATCTTGGATCCCTGGGTTTATCTGCTGCTAAGAAAGATCCTTCTTCGAAAGTTCTGCCAGGTAGCAAACGCTGTCTCCAGCTGCTCTAGTGACCAACAGAAAGGGCAGGCCATCTCCTTGTCTAATGAAGTAGTACAGCCAGGGCCATGAAAGAGAACAGAGCCAATGAGCTTAGACACAGCTTTTGCAGCCAATGTCTCTAACCCTTATGGACCGAGGCATCTCTGGTATGCTGCTGTTTATGTGGTGGAGTGGAATTTTTGATATAAAGCTAGATGGTCTGAGGAACATAGATAATCCTTTCTGTGCCAAAGTCCAGAAATACAAACAAAGGAAAATCTGTTAATAACAGTCTAGCATTTTGAGTCTCTGCCAGTGTTAGCTGAATATGGGGTTATTTATGTGATGAAACACTGATAAACGACCTTGAGGTGCTTGGGGGGTAAGGGTGGTTGCTTTCCCAGCACATTGTGTGGGGAGTTGGGGGTGTAAACCCGTGGGCAGGAGATGAGGCCACAGCAATTTGTCTTGTCTGAGGACATTGGTCATGTTCTCTTTCACCATCGTCTCTGTTACTTTTCTGACACTCTTTTTCCATTCAAAATTTAAAGCATCTAATTGGGTTTTTAAAAAAAATGTATAATGTATCCACATATTTATTATCTTGATGTTATTCAGATACTGTTCAATAGATTATCAGCTCATAGCCTTACAAAACTTAACTTTGGTTGGGTTGGTATGGAAGTTTATTCTTTAATTAAAAAGATATAACTCCACTTGGCTGCAAGTAAGACAGTGTATGTCTACCCATTGTTTTGGAATGTTCTTTCCTTTGAATACATTTTGCATTCTTAGAAGCCTGGAGGAAAGTCCTAACTGATCTATGAGAGTCATGAACCATATTTCAGAATGCTTCCTGAAGGCTGGATTGGGAACTGAGGGTTAGTCCCGTTCCCAGTGTTCTCTGGTCTTTGAAGACCAGCTCTTATTCTAGAACAAATAGAAACTTAGAAACTAAATAAAGATTTACCATAGTCTGGCTTCCTTGTAAGACAGGAGTATTAATGATGACTTTTCAGCCTTTTCCCTGCCCTTGGGCTAGCACTCTCTCTCACCTCAGCTCTGTGGCCAGGCTTGCTTTTCACCCAGCTTACAAACAAGTGCACAGGCTTGACACTTTGGTTTGATGTCTCCTTGTCTCACAGGTAGATTACAAGCAGAAGCTTTGGGATTCAAGGGCTTAAAAGTTACCCCACAAACATTGTGTTCCTTCAGGACCCTCTGAGATACTGTCTTTATTCTTTGGCACCCTCCTTTCTGCAAGTTCATTAATAATTAATGTGAAGGTTCTGATGTATAATTTATTGCTTCCTAGTTTCTTCAAAGCTGAAGATTTCTGTCTGCTTCTTATATAATGGCATTTTCTTATGATTAGTACCAGTTTGGATGAGGTTGACTGTAACTGTCACGTTGTGTCTGTTAGATTAATTGTGCTCACTGGCCTAGGACAGTTCGGATAATCAATCTAAACAATCAGGTCAAACCAAGTCAGAATTTTTTTTCTTTTCTTTTTTTTCTGAGCTGGGGACCGAACCCAGGGCCTTGCACTTGCTAGGCAAGCGCTCTACCACTGAGCTAAATCCCCAACCCCCCCGAGTCAGAATTTAAAGGCTGATGGAGGCACTGTCACCATCCAGAGTGTCTCCATAATTCGGATGTGAAAATAAAGACAAGAATAAACCTATACTAACCCTGTTATAAAAAACTCCCTTTCATATGCTTTATAGAGTATAGGATAAAACTCTCCTCCCCCAATGCTTAAATGACCTTATAACAAAGAGGCTTTGCTTCGGAGGGGTTCCTGAGCCCTCCCGTGATCCGGTAAAAATACAACTGGGTTTGAGTGGTGTAATTTTGTTACTTCTTCCCACACCCACTCTAGCATCTGGAATATAGGACTTTCCAATAAACATCGTTCAATGAATGAGTGAATGAGATTCTGCCAACACTTCTGCTTTTGACACATTTTTTTTTCAGATCACCCAACTTGTAAATCAGATGACTTCTTATTTAGTGGAGTAAACAGAGATCTGCCTTTAGAGGCATTGGCTGTGCTGTTTTCCAGCAGGGTGTCATTTCTGTTAATAATCTAAAGGATATAGTTCCAACTGGTCAAGGGAGTCACTCTGAAAAGAACATCAGTTCTCATCAAGGTTTAAACTTATCCTAGGCTACGAAATCAGTTCCTGTCCAGGGATTATGTGGTAGGAGTGAATGGATGGCTACTTTTGAACAAACTTTAAAGGAGGCAGCAAGGGAAGAAATTGTGAGTTGTGTTACCCGAAAAGCCATTGGGGAGTTCAGGAAAACTTGATGAGAAGTAAAAGTCCCCAAAGTCTCAGTGTTGGATGGCGAGCATTCAGGGGTGTGCCAGCCAGGCAACACAGAGACATCTCAGAGAACATCTCAGAAAACAATCACAGCAACAAAACAGTGCAATTTATCAAATTTGCCTAATGCCGTATACTCAGGCATTTTAAATAAACATTTAATCTCAACAGGCTTAAACTATTCTGAAATGAAAGGCGTATATTTTTTGCATAATTCTTCTTTATTTCATAAAAGATCTCCTGACAAAGTTACCGAAAACTATACAATGTCCCATAAGTTAATGGTGAGACTTAAAACTCACAGGCAGGCCGCAAAGTGGTGGCACCTTGGCAGCATCCTGGTGCTTGAAGATTTGAAATCCATTGATTATTTAATCAACAGTTCTCACAGTTTTATTGATTGGAGGCCCCAAATTAGTGACTGGCTTTCAGGTTTTCCCAGCATAAAAAATGATTCAATTATTCAATAGCTCCTTTGGGCTGAGATCAAACCAGCAATGGAGGTATAGCTCTTCTAAATTCATTGTCAAGTGTGTTGCCAGTTAACTACAAAAGCACTCTGAAGCTGCACATGATATAGGGAAGAGTGTTAAGCCACCAGCAAAGCGTTTGTTGCTGCAAATACTGGAATAGCTTAACTAGAATAATTAAAATGTGTTTTATCCACCCAGCCTTAGGCTGCGACACAGTATCACAGATCCTTATTTGATGTTTGTTTTGTGATATTTTTAAAATTAAAACATGTCAAAATTGAAATATACATAAATGTCTAAAAATTGTGCATCTTTGATTAAGACGAGAGATGTGTTTTCTGTGTTGTAACAAAGTGCTGATAGGCGTTAAGCTACTGCTGACATTTTCACAGTATTATGTATGAACGTATTACAAAATTCAAAAGTCAACCCAGGGAAGTAGTTGGTATTAGCCAATGAAGCACAAACCAGAGAATTAAGTAAACCTTTTATGAACCATGCTTTACGATCACTAAGGTAAAGACCATGTGATACCATGTGAACATTTAACTCTCAGCATTACAGCGTGATACCATAAGGAGAGAGCATTCTCTGCAAAGACAGTTCCACCGTGTACATCATGATGGCTACCTGTCTGAGTTCCACTGAGACAAAGAATATTATTTTCAGAGCTTCTCACCTGCCAGCTGTGTGTCCTAAACTTTAAATAGCCTGTGGGCTGGCTTTCTACACCCACCTTTGAAACTGATTTACCCCCACTACCTTCCTCACCCCGCCCGCCTGTCCTCTCAGAGAAAACAGAGAACAGAAATATTTGTTGTTGACTAGGCTTGCATTGTTCGTTTCTAGTCAGCCTCAATGGAGCAATTTTATTATGAAGGAAAGAAAGAAATCTCCCAGAAAAAAAATCAAAACAAATCATGCTTTTTGAGTATTTTGGAGAATTCCACATCAGTGTCCCCTTTTGATTGTGAATCTCTGGATTCTTGTGTGAAGTGCTTTAGATTTAAAGTATATGTATCTTTTAAAGTCAGCAGGTTTTGGGACAGTGTATATAGCCAAGCACCAAAACTGAGCAGCCATTTGAAAATAATTTCCTTGTGTAGTTAGTTTTCAGATTCTGGAGAAAAAAAAAATCAGTGTTTATTGAGAAGCTAGGGGAGACTCACGCAATTCAAGGTTCTTGGTGTTTTAGAAAGGACGGCTATGTGCGTGTACACTGGATGAGGTGGAGAACATGGTAGGGAAGACTGTGTCCACTGCAACCTGTTTAAATCCCTGGTCCTCTAAGACAGAACTCAGAAGCAGAGGCAGGGAGGGGCCTCATTTAACTGGAGATACTACTTACCAGGGAGACAAACAGTGTGGGGTTCGTTTTCATAAAAGAAATGGTAAATACACATTCACTTAGATAATAACACACACACACACACACACACACACACACACACACAGAGAGAGAGAGAGAGAGAGAGAGAGAGAGAGAGAGAGAAAGAGAGAGAGAGAGAGAGGGAGAGAGACACTTAATCTATTGTCACATTAATTACTGTAGGCTGCTCACAGCTAACAGACAGGAACCCCACCCTCTGGGGTGAGGTACTAGCTGCACCTGCACTTTAAGCCCCACTCAGTTGCTCAGAGCAGGAAGTCCTCTACCTCTCCTGCTCACTGCTTTGTCCCCACTTGCTTGGCCATGTAGGAAAGTGTGTTTTTGCCGTCTCGTGTAAAGCTTTGTGGGTATTTCTTTGCAGTGTATTTAAATATAACTGCCATGTGTTCTATAGGCTGATACTCAATACTGTGTAGTCAAAGAATGAATGTATAAGATGTGCATCAGAATTCTGATGGCATCCGAGGACAGCTTCTCTGTGTATGTAATAAATGTCTGTTATTTATGTCGTCTGTCAATGAAAAATAAAGCAAATGATATGAAATGTCCCTGTTTTTATTTCCCGATCTCAGGAATGTTTTCTTGTTGGGGATATTTTGCTCACAATGGTATTAAGCGTCTTGCTGACCTCCTACTTGCTGCACTTGGTCAAATAAAAGCCCCGTGTCTAGCAACAGCCCTGTCCTGTTTGGAACAACTGTACTGTTTCGATTCTGACTCTGTAACCCCATGCAGGAAGTCACTGATTCTCTCCACTGTGGAGAGCCTCTCGGTCTGCATTTTCAGCATGCTGCCTCTCTCCAGATTGCTGTTTTTAATGCAAAACCCCATTCATACATTAAACTTTTTCCTTGCTCTTGTGGATTCTGGTGTAATCTACCACTGGTGCCTGAGCTATCAGAGACCTTTGACCATCAGGCCCCAGTGTTGGATTCTTGTGGTGGTGATGGCCAGGCTCCACCCCTCCCCTGCTCTGCAAATCCAGACATATTAAAACTAGTGCGCTGAGCTTACCTGCCTTCCTCCTAAGAAAAGGCTTCTAGGACAAAGTCTCTTTTCTTTTCCTCTCCCATGGGAGTTGTAAGGCCAGGATCACGTTCTTAATTATGCACAACTTCAGGGAAAGTCATTGTAGCCAGAGTGGGTATGTCTGACTAGAAATCCCCGCCACAGTGATGGGAAACCTGCGGGCTGTGGCGTGCGATGCCCCTGTGTTTGTGTCCTGAGCAGGCAGAGTCAATTGTTCTTCATGACCTGGTGCTTGCTGATAGCTGCTGGGTGAATGCAGTGCAGCTGACACAGGCGTGGAGTCCAAGCCAGTTCCTCAGCTCTGTTCTTCTCTCTGCAACTTTGTGTACCGGGTTCTACCTCTGTCTGGTAGGAGATAAAACATCAGGATTCGTTTTTTTAAACCTGGAGCTTTGTGAGACCCAGTGAAATGACTGAGCAGTCAAGGTATCTGCTGCTAAGCTTAATAACCTGGGTTGGGTCCTGGAGATTCACATAATAGAGAGAGGAACCAAGTCTAGGAGGGTATCCTCAGACCTCTACATGCAGCCCTGGTACATATATACACTCACACAGACAGGCAGAAGGACAGACAGATAGACAGACACAGACACATACACACACAGAGGGGTACGTATAAGCACACACACACACACACACACACACACACACACAGATAGGCACACACAGACACATGCACATACAGACACTCACATACAGACATACATAGAAACACACACAGATACACACAGACACATACACAATAAATAACATGCACTTATTATTTGAACTTACAATCTAATGCACTTACAATCACACAGAAACATATACACATACAGAGATACACACATAGACATACATATAAACACGTAAACACAGAGACACATACATATACAAGCATACACAAACAGATGCATACATACAAAGACACTATCACATACACACCGAACAAATAATGTGTAGTTTACACTTTGCATTTAAAATCCAGTGCACTTACAATCACACACACACACACACACACACACACACACACACACACACATATATACATTCACACAGACACACAGGCTAAACAGATAATCTGTAGTTCATACATTGCACTTACAATCTAGTGCACTTACAATCACATAAAGACATAAACACAGATAAACACAGGCATAGACACATAAACACAGACACATACACAAAGACATTATCACACACACTAAACAAATAGTATGCAGTTCACACTTCACACTTCCAATCTACTGCACTTATAATCACACACAAACATATGCACAGACACATACTTTGCATTTACAATACAGTAGGAGAAAGGGAGTCAATTCCATCAGAGCTACAAAATCACAGGGTTATGGGTGGCACTGTGAATCGATGGGTGATATTTTATTGTGTTTTGGAGAAAGGAAACTACTAACCTGGACGGAGGACATTAGAAGACCTTTCACCTCACTTCTCCAGAACCTCACAGCTTTCTAATTACTCTTACGGCTGACCTAACCTTCCATCCACCTCTCTCTTACTCTTGAGCAGAAGTGACCAGCTACTCTTCTTGGCACTGCAAATACACTTGGAGATAGATATAGATATAGATGGTATAGATGATAGCTATAGAATAAATGGTATAGATGATAGATAAAGATATAGATATCTGATATAGATATAGATGGTATAGATGATAGGTATAGATATAGATATGTAATATATGATATATGACATAGATATAGATGTATAGATGATAGGTATAGCTATAGATATAGATGTATAGATGATAGATATATGATATGTGATATAGATTAGATGGCATAAATGATATATAGATATATGATATAGATATAAATGGTATAGATGATAGATATAGATGGTATAAATGATAGATGTTAAGTGATATATGATATAGATATAGACAGTATAGATGATAGGTATAGATATAGGTATAGATGGTATAGATGATAGATATAGATATGATACTTGATATTTGATATATGATATAGATATAGATGGTATAGATGATAGGGGTTTAGATATAGACGGTAAAGATGATAGAGATAAAGATAGATACAGCATCTTAGCCTTTACTCACTGTATGCCAGGAATATGTCCTAAATGAGGACAAGAAAAATTGTCTCAGACTTTGACAGGTAGACATGTTGGTCCGCAAACATGTGATTTCAGAAAAGGGGCCACAAATGCAGGTGGGTCTGTGTCACTGATGTCAGGCCTGGAATGTGTGTGTGTGGCTACAGAGTGCAGCACTACCATGACAATAATGCCTGGGTCACAGTGGCCTGACCAGCTTCTGTAAGCTCATAAGCCTATTCATAGAAGGGGAGGTGCACTCTCTCAGGAGTATTCTCTTTCTACTGACGCCCCGACATCTATTCTGGTGTCTCTACGAGGGATTGCTAATGGGAGTCTCTTTCTGTGTTTTAATTCTCTGTAATTAAGGACACATTCCCTGGCAGGTGCCTTGTAGAGCTTTTCTTTAAAGGGTCTTTCATCTTCCTGGTGTGTGTGAGAGATGACCATAGAACATGCATTTCCTCCTCAGATGATTGTATCATAGCCAGTGGATATTGAGGAAATATCTCAGGATGAACCTACCAGGCTGGATTCCTTAGACACAGAGTTGTTTACCAAATGCTTTAATAGTATGTTTGATCCCCTTCTTGTGCACAGTGCCTAGACCTCTCTCTCTGTGATGTGTCAGATAAAGCACAGCTCTCACCCTTACCACCTACCACCACCAAGTTCATCTAGGACTCCCTCGGGAGTTGGTGGACACAGGTTAGGGACTCTTACTGACTTTCTTCATGGGTCAGAAATTGAGTAAGTCTTTCATTTAAAAAAATGCTGAAAGCTGAAGACATAACTAAGTCTATGTGTTTACTTCCCAGTAAACAGCCACACTCCTTGACATCTCCCTTCAGACCTATGGGAACAGATAGGATATGTGACAGGGTAAGGTGACTTCACCACACTACTGTCACTTTAAAAACTGTCATTGCATGATGGCAAGACATAATGTGACCCAACCTAGTGATAAGGAATGGTCATTTCTCACTCTAAACAGGACAGGAACAAAATACAGAACCTTGTGCTTTCTGGGCAATTGCTGCACTAAATAGGTATTCCCCGAAACAACTCTTTTTTCCCCTATTTTTTATTTATATGTTTGTCTGTTTAGTTGATTTGTTGGTTGGTTTTGGTTTCTCTATGTGGCCCTGGCTGTCCTGGAACTATCTTTGTAGACCAGGCTGGTCTTGAGCTGAGATCCACCTGCCTCTCCCTCTTGAGAGCTGGGATTAAAGGTGTGTGCCACCACACTCAGTCCATCTAAAACAAGTTTTTAAAGCAAAAGTTACCCAACGACTCATTTGTCTTAACAGAAAGAGGATTGTTTTGCTTCTCTTTGTGCTGAGCCAGCAAGAGGAGACTTAAAATTATATTCAGAGTTTAGAAGAAACACAGCCCGAACTCTGAGTGCCGTCCACATACAAACAAGCTAATGATTAGAATGTGACACAAATCTATCCCTAGTTCTGCATGAGCTCAGACTGCATTGCTATTTAAAATGCAGATGGCAGCCAGGTATGGTCATTCATGCTTTTAATCCCAGCATTCAGGAAGCCGAGGCAGGCAGATTTCTATAAAGCCAGCCTGGTCTACAGAGCAAGTTCTAGGACAGCTGGGCCTACACAGAGAAACCCTGTCTTAAAAAGGAAAAAAGAAACAAAGATGAAAAATGCAGATGGCAGTGATGACCCAGCTGACCCAACCTTTGCACAGGAGTGCACGGCACACACCCTTGCACGGTGTGCTGTTGCCTTCAAAAGGAGGTGCACCGTGGTTTATGGTCTGAGTTTCTCTGGGGGAAGGATGGAGTGCTTTGTGAAATTGATCTCTGCCTTGCTCTCTGCTTCCTCAATGAAGATGGACATGAAACCTTAGAGCCTTCAAAAAATCCATAAATTAGAACTTGCTTTCTAATGTGGAAGTAGGCTGCATGTGACACGTGTGTAGACTTGCACTGCTGTGGGAGTATCTTTACAACATCACATGGGGATTCTCAAAGGGTCAGTGGTTTGGGGAAGATTCACCAAGACTTCACTTTTGGAGAAAAGGGATTGCCTATTGTCACCTAGTTCTGCTATTTACTGGCCATTGAAAGCTTTTCCCTAACATTGCAATTTTCAAAACTATGGAGACAAAAATAATTCTTGCTGAAAATAATTGTTGAAATGTTAATATATGGCCAAGAACGATTAATAGCTTAAGTGCTGTACATTCCTAATTAGGGCTGGCTTATCAACAGGTTTGCCTGTGCCAGCTGATATTCCTGATACAATCTGTAGGTAATTAATAATTTAAACTATTATTACTTATTCTTCGAACAAAGTCATTTCACAAAAATGCTTTCTAAGTTCTTGCTAGAAGAAGTAAAAGAGGGAGTCCTCTATGCTGGACAAGGAGTTAGGATATCAAGTGCAGAAGCCAGGCTGGCTAGTTTCTAGTTAGTTATTTGTTCTTGATAAATCAACAGATTTTTTTTTTCTGAACTTAGATTTCCAGCCAACCTAAGATTCTTAGGGCAAGCGAACTCCAAAAGTCTCAACATGCTATTCTGGAGTTTGCTATTATTATGCCATTCTTGTTCATTAGCAGAACACCATCAGGAAACTAACTTGGCTGTTCCCATCTTGAGCTATCCAGACAGCTTCTGCCTCAGTATTAGGCACCCACACTGTCATTGGGTACACTCAAGCACTCTTAGCAGGCTGGTCCCTGACCCAGATGGGACACATGATTTATAAAGAATGCTTCATTTCTTTTGGTCTTATTTGTGAAATATGGGCTTGATACATATGTGCACCACCTTCACACTGAAAAAATTAAGAGCTTCTTGGTCTCTTTTATAACTCAACTGTGTAGTTTTTCTAAACAAGTTTTTTTTCTTAAAATTTTATTTTTTGGTGAAAATATATATTTAAAAAAAAACAGAGAAAAGGGGGGATGTTGTATGATAAATGTGATCAAAGTTCTTGATGTACCTGAGATTATGTTTCTAAAGCCCTTCACTATGTGCAATGAATGTGCCAATAAAGTGTTGTTTTAAAAAGTCAAATAATGCCAAAGACTCATCATACCTCCACACTGCTAGGAGATGGCTTCTCTCTCGGCCTCTGTCTTGGCATATTTTCATTAGCATGTTTCTAACTAATGTGTATGTTGCTTGCCTTGTTCCACCATTACTGAACACTGCATGCTGACCTTGGCTCTCTACGCCTTTATTTCCTCTTTGTAGGTAGAAAACAATTTTAATGCTTTCTCCTGCCTTTATTGGACTCCCTGCTCTGTAGACTCAGACCCACGCCTTAAGTTTTAGATTACTCCTCATTTTGATGGATTAGTAGAATGTGTCAAGAGCCAAACCCTCAACTGGGCACGGTGATGTACGGCTGTCACCCAGCACTTGGGTGGTAGATAGACTCGACGTTGAAACCCGTATTGACCGTGAGACTCGGTCACAAAACACAACCCAGATGAACAGAATTTAGGATTTCTGGGTATCTTTAAGTGAATGTGAGCAAACCCGAGATGAGAACAACCAACAGCGTAGACTTCATTTCATGATGTCCTTATTCACCGGGCTCACAGATCCTGTGCCTGCACCGCAAGGTAGGTCTTGTCATCAAAATTTGTTGAGGAGGACTCAGAGGCTCATGAGAGGTAAATCTCCAACCATGTCTGTTATACAGAATGTGAGCCAGGCTGGGCTTCACACCTGTTCTCAGCTTAAGTATCACATAATCCCTGACCGAAGAATTATAGCTGTAGGCATTTTCTGAAGCTCCAAGTTCACCTCTGAAGGCGCCACAGAGGCTCTGCCTAAGGAAGACTTCGGTGCTACTGAGACTGAGACATTTTGAGAGGCAGACCCATCTTCAGCAGCTACAAGGAGCCAGCTTTCTCAATAGGATTGCTTAGACCAGAAAACAAGCTTCTCATCAAAACTTGGTATTAACCATATGTCTAATCTGTGCGTGTGCTCAGTGCTGCAAACAGCCAGGCTCTTCCTTGTTAGATGAGTGAACAGTGGAGGGGAGATGGCTTGGAGGTGGCGAGCGGTTGGCAGAAGTGGCAGACACTTCCTGCCCAGGCCTGTGGGTTTTGCAGAAGCTAAAAGCTTGTTACAATGTGGTTTATTCAAGATCACATCTCCCAGCCCCTTAAGTTTTTTACTTCTCCAGTTTTTTAGCATGAGAGCGGCGTTCAGAAAAGCTGAAAAGCAAAGGGGTTTGCCTCTCATTTACAAAGGGACTCGGGAAAACCTGTAGCCCAGTCGGCAGGAAATTGTCCCTTCTGCCTGATCTTGAAACTTGCTCTACCCTCTCTTTGCAAGATGCGGTTTTGGGTGCAGACTGTTTTGTTGTTGTTGTTTGTTTGTTTGTTTTGGGTTTGTTTTTGTTTTGAGAAACAAATAATTCCTCTCTCTTTTTGGTTTTCCTTCTCCCGTTGCTTAACAGGGAGAATCTACTTCGTGTTAGTCTTTTAATCTCTAGTTTTCTCTCCTCAGTGCAAAGCTCTTCCTTCCCCTGCTCCGACCGACTAGAACAGTTAAAAAAAAAAATTCTCCACTGTTTTCAACATCTCCAACCTCAAATTCTGCTCTTGTTGCTAAGTGAATTCTAAAGGCAGTCCACCCAAAGTGCTACTGAGTTGAAAATTGGTGCATACTGGAATCTATATTTGATCTCATTTTTAATGATATCTTGAGTATTTCAATATACATGCAGTCCTCAGGCATCTTGGAACCAGGTGAAGTTTCTTCAGAACAGCTTCAACACATTTCTTATTTATTTAAAATTTTGCTTTTACTAGCCTAGAGTTAATTAAACTAAATTAAATGAGTTGCACAGGGAAAATGAGTGATGATTTCCCTGTGCTGGCCAGCTTCTACAAAGCTCACATTGGGTATGGCATCCAGAAGTCTTCATAATAGTTATCAGTGATTATGTGATTTTGAAATTATATAATAATTGATGGGCCTCATCTCATGAGGACATGGTTAAATAATTGAAGTAGCAAGGAAAGACCGTATCTCTTGGTTTCCTTGCAGAAAGGACAGTACTCTGTCTCTCTGAATAAAGGCCCACTAAGAGTTAATATTGTTCCCATTTTCCCAGCACAACCTTTGGGGAGAGAATATCCTAGAGACAAGAGCAAGCAGAATGCCAACTTGATTGGTGGGAAAGTGTTTGGAAGGGAAGTGTCTCAGCCAGAGAAACTTCAGGGCTATGGGAACATGTGTCTGGGGATCCAGATGTGAGTATTTGAAAGAAACTGTGTAAGAGCTCGTAAAAATTTGTATGAAGAAGTGAGATGTTTGCATCTACCTTACAGGGCAGCTGTGATGGTTAAAGAAAATAATGTAAGTCTTACAAAATAGAGAGGGGGCACCCATCTGGAGGGAGAATTGCTGAAGTAGCCACAGTGCATGAAGTGACAGCTGCAGTGGTACTAACCTGAGAGATCCATCATACCACATGGCCATGTGGAGAGAGAGAGACTTCCTGACTCCAGGGCTCGTGGCTTGCCCCATGTCATGTTGCATTTGAGAGCATGGAGCATAAAAATTAGCTCTGTTAATTTACTCATTGGCTGATCTTAATCAAGTTAACATCATCTTTTCAAATCTTGAGGTTATCTATAAGTGGATGTAAAAATTTTATATAAGGAAACATTTTTTATAAGCGTTTCATGAAATAATGCCAGCATAAGCACTTTGTTGTTTCAGTTTTGTAAATTGTTAACATTGAAGAAAGGCTTAGAAGACAAGTGGTCCAGTTTTCAAAGGCTAAGTGTATTCACCAGTGTATAAAATTTGCCCCATCATCTCACTCAGGGTAAGAGAGGAAGGGTGTGGACTAGCTCCATAGGAAGTAGGAGAAATTATAGGAAACGGCAAAATAAGCATATCTGACAGCTTTGTTTTGTTCTATTTTACTTGTTTATTTACTATTGCTGTGTACCCCAGGCTGACTTGGAACTGGGGACCCTCCTACCTCAGCCTCCCAGGTGCTGGGATTACAAGTATGTACCACCATGCTTAGTTTATAATTAAAGTTTAAATCTGTCTTTGTGAGATAAGGGACCGTGTAGCTTCTCTCAAGCTTCTCTAACTCCAAAGAGGTCTTAGAGAAGTGCCTGTATCAGCTTCCTTCTGCAGAGCTCAGGCTGGCCGTGCTCACCTGAGACACATCAATGTGAACCTTTCTCAGCATCAGCTGGTACAGACTGGCATGGCGTGCCTGTCACTTCACTGCCTTCCTCGGCCAAGGGGCACTAGATCCATGAATCCTAGTTTATAGGGATTGTGAGTATTTCGGAGAGGCAAATCTCTGGCACACAGGCCAACACTAAACATCACGAGGAGTCAGGTGTATTTTTGTCACCATTATTTCATGTATAAAATCACCAACAGACCTATCAAGACCCGGGCAAAGAAATATTTTGTATATACATAAGATCATTTTTATGTGCTTTTAGTCATGGAGTAATTAGCAGACAGAACTATCAATGAAGTTTTTGGAACATATTGCATTTGAGAAAAACATGAGGTCATTGAATGTGTTTGACTGGGATAGAAACAATCACATTTCTCCTTGCATTTGGATTCTCAGCAATCCTTTGGTCCTGAAGGCCCCATTTCTGCCGTGGTTTTGATACTATACAGGGAAGGGATATGTGTGGGGGATATTTGATTTGTGTATGTTTGGATTACCAATTGAATACATGATTATTTGGTTTCTTCAGTCTCCACATATCTATACAGAACATTGTTAATATGGGGCTCCATCCCTGGGAACTAAACTTTGCCATCACACATTCCAGATTTAAGATTACATCACACAATCCAAGTTTGAGATTACATCACACATTCCAGATTTAAGATTACATCACGCATTCCAGACCTCAGATTACCGGATTCTTTAAGACAGTCTCAGTTTTTTATGAATTTTATCTAGAGCATTAATATTTTCACCAAAATATAAACAGCCCTTTATTTAATTTTCCTCACAATTACACTATATATTCAAGTGTGAATGGAGAAAAGCAGAGAGCAGAGGAAAATTACAAGAGGCCACTCAGAATGAGCCATCACCGTCCCTTGAAAAGCTGGTGTTTGAAAGTCTCTCCTTGAGCCTGATGGAGCCAAGATGGAGTATCTGTGTATTAAAGAATCACATAGAATCAGGTGTGTTTCAATACTGTGAAAGGTTGAAAGTAGCTACAGAGAGATCTCCAATTGATGTCTACAGAGAGAGAGAGAGAGAGAGAGAGAGAGAGAGAGAGAGAGAGAGAGAGAGAGAGGGCAAGCAGATGTGGCCCAAGATAAAAGTATGTGCTTGAAGACATAGTAAGGTACTTGGCCCCAACTGTGTTCTGCAAATGCTGGGCAACCAGAAGGGAACTCAGAGGGGTGGCAAATGCTCTTAAAGGCTTCTTACTATTCAGGACTCCAGGATTCTATGAAACAAACCAGTTATAGAGGGGCTACCAAATACGAATTGGTGTGAATAAAAAAGATTAGAATTTAGCAGTTGAACTTAGCAGTCCTTTTCCATAACCCTTTTCCCCGAGACACATCTGCTCTATGGGATGCTAAACTCATTGTACCAGGGCCACATCACAAAGGTAGTATAGCATGGTAGCTCTGTCTCAATTAGCCAGTTTGTAGTTTCATACAAAAAGGACAAAAAAAAATTTAAAGAGCTGCAGTGATTATTGTCCAGTAGTTAAATGAGAACACCTAGTGGTCAGCAATATCAAGGACAGATTCTCTTCACGGTGAAATGCACATAAGAATATGAACTCAGTCCAACTTAGCTAACTATTTATTCTGATCATTTTTATTTATCTGTGTGATTCATATGGTTAATAGAATAAACCCATTGAGAACACCTCTCTTTTTGCATAGCATTACCAAGTCTGTGAAGTGTTTTTGTATGAGAGAGAGAGAGAGGGAGGGAGGGAGAGAGAGAGAGAGAGAGAGAGAGAGAGAGAGAGAGAGAGAGAGAGAGAGAGACAGAGACAGAGAGAGACAGAGAGAGACAGAGAGAGACAGAGAGAGACAGAGAGAGACAGATTTTAAATATAGAAATGAATGAATCATTTGATTTAGGTCTTTGGGGAACTGATACCTACATAATCAGAATGGGTTCTTGATTGAGGTTTTTGTTTTTGTTTTTGTTTTTGTTTTTGTTTTTGTTTTGAGTCATGGTTTCTCTGTGTAGCCCTAAGTGTCCTGGAATTCTCTCTTTTAGACCAGACTGGCCTCAAGCTCACAAAGATCCACCTGCTTTTGCCTATGAGATTAAAGGTGTGGACCACCATGCTGGGCTTGTCCTTTTTTCCCCCAAAATCAACAATAAAATTGTTCTCTTTCTGTGCTTGTGTAGGTGTGCTTGTGTCCTGGTTCATCTGTGTGGGGTAGACATCCACACCACATGCACTCAGAGACCAGAGGTCGGCCTCAGGTGTTGTCTTCAGATGTCATCCAGTTTAGTTTGGACATAGGGTCTCTCTCACTTGGCTTGGATCTTGCTGATTTGGCTAGGCTGACTGGATAGATATGGAGGTGAATCTGCCCTTCTCTACCTCCTCTGTGCTGGCTTTAGCAGTGCATTCAAACCAGCTTTTCGTGTGAGCCCTAATTGAACTGAGGTCCTCATACTAAGAGAGGTAAAATGAACCATAGTTTTCTGATTAGTCAAGCCTCAAGAGCCATTCTACTTAACTGTTCAGTACCTCATTACAGCATAGAATCTGGTGTTGATGCCTCTTTTGTGTTGAAATTTGTGCTGACTCTACAAATTCCTTGAAGACGGGATCTCCATGCAGTGTGTCATACATTCTGTGAGGTCACAATATCATCAAAGGAAGCCAAGGGTTACATGTAGAAGGGCATGAATCTGAAGGAGGTTCTTTTAATTTAATTTAATTTAATTTTTACTTATTTACTTTATATCTTATTCACTGCCCCCTCCCAGTCACCTCCTCCCACAATCCTTCCTCCATCCCCCTCCCCTCTTCCTCTGAGCAGGTGGGAATGCCCTGGTTTTCCCCCAACCCTGGCACTTCAATTTCTCTGCAAAGCTAGACACTTCTTCTCCCACTGAAGTCAGACAAGGCATCCTGGATAGATGAACACATCCTATAGACAGGCAACAGCTTTTGGGACAGCCCCCACCCACTCCTACATGAAGACCAAGCTGCACATTTGCTATATATGTGTGTGTAGGCCGAGGTCCAGCCTGTATGTTTTTTGGTTGGTGGTTCAGATTCTGAGAGCCACAGGGGTCCAGGTTAGTTGCCTCTGTTGGTTTTCCTTTGGAGTTCCTACTATCACTTTAGGGCCTGTAATCCTTCCTCCTATTTTTCCATAAGAGTCCCCAAGCTCCATCCACTCTTTGGCAGTAGGTGTCTGTATCTGCCTAAGTCAACTGCTGGATAGAGTCTCTCAGAGGACAACATGCTCCTGTCTGCATTTTAACAGAATATAATTTAATAGTGTTAGAGATTGGTGCTTGCCCATCAGACGAGTCTCAAGCTGGGCTGGCTATTGGTTGGCTATTTCCTCAGTCTCTGCTTTATCCCCCATGCCTGCATTTCTGGGTTGAAAATTTTGTGGATGGGTTGGTGTCTCTGTTGCTCTACTGTAGTTCCTGCCTGGCTACAGGAGGTGGGGGCTTCTTAAAGTTCTACATCTCCAATGTTGTGAGTTACAGCTTAGGTTCTCCCATTGATTCTTGGGTAACTCTTTTATCCCAGGTCTTGGTCTTGTCCTGGAGATGCCCCTCACCTCCTCACCCCTGTCAGTTGCAAATATCCACTAATTTCCATGACCATTTGGCTATCTCACGTCCTTCCCTACACCTGATTCTGAATCCCCCATCCCTACCTACCTTTCCTCTCAGTTCCCTCCATCCTCTTATGACTATTTTATTCCCCCTTCTAAATGAGACTCAAGTATCCTCATTTATGCCTTCCTTCTTGTTTAGCTTCTTTGGGTCTGTGGAATATAGCATGGCACCTATATTTTACGACCAATATCCATTTGTAAGTGAGTGCATATGATAATTTTCTTTTGGGGACTGGGTTACCTCACTTAAGATAATATTTTCAAGTTTCATGCATTTGCCTGAAAAATTCATAATGTCTTGGTTTTTAATAGCTGGATAGTAGTCCATTGTATAGATGTACCACATTTTCTTTTTCCATTCTTCAGTTGAGGGACATCTAGGTTATTTCCAGCTTCTGGCTATTATGGATAAAGCTGCTATGGACATAATTGATCAAGTGTCTTTGTGGGATGTTGGAGTATCCTTTGGGTATATGCCCAGGAGTGGTATAGCTGAGTCTTGAGGTAGAAATAATCTTAGCTTTTTTAGAAACAGCAAATTGATTTCCAAAGCGGTTGTACAAGTTTGCACTTCCACCAACAGTGGGGGCATCATTCCCTTGCTCCACAGCCTCGCCAGCATGTTCTGTCTCTTGGGTTTTTGATCCATTCTGATGGATCTAAGATGGGACCTCAGAGTTGTCTTGATTTGCATTTCTCTGATGACTAAGGACTTTGAACATTTCTTTAAGTGCTTCTCGGCCATTAGAGATTATTCTGTTAAGAATTCTGCTTAGCTCTATACCCCATTTTTTGATTGAGTTATTTGGGTTGTGGGTGTCTAACTTCTTGAGTTCTTTACAAATTTTGGATGTTAGCTCTCTGTTAGGTGTAGGGTTGATGAAGATCCTTTCCCAATCTGTAGGCTGCCATTTTGTCTTATGGACGGCGTCCTCTGCCTTAGAGAACCATTTCAGTTTCATGAGGTCAGATTTATCTATTGTTGATCTTAGAACCTGAGACATTTGTTTTCTGTTTAGGAAATCGTCCCCTGTACCAATGCATTCAAAGGTATTTCCCACTTTCTCTTCTATAAGATTTAGTATATCTGGGTTTTATATTGAGGTCCTTCATCCACTTGTGATAAATTTTGTGATCAATATGGGTCTATTTTCATTCTTCTACATATAGACATCTAGTTAGACAAGCAACATTTGTTGAAGATGTTTTCTTTTTCCATTGTATGGTTTTGGCTTCTTTATAAAAAAAAAATCAAGTGTCCATAGGTGTGTGTGTGTGTGTGTGTGTGTGTGTGTGTGTGTGTGTGTGTGTTTATTTCTAGGTCTTCTATTTGATTCCATTGAGGAACATGTCTGTTTCTGTACCAATACCATACAATTTTTATCTATTGCTCTGTAATACCACTTAAGGTCAGGGATGGCGATTCCTCCTGAAGTTCTTTTATTGTTCAGGATTATTTTGGCTATCCCGGGTTTTTTGTTTTTACATATGAAGTTGAGAAATACTCTTTCAAGGTATATAAAAACTTGTGGTAGAATCTTGATGGAGATTGCCTTGAATCTGAAGATTGCTTTTAGTAAGATGGCCATTCTCACTGTGTTAATCCTATCTATCCATGAGCATGGGAGATCTTTCCATCTTCCGATATCTTCTTCAATTTCTTCCTTCAGGGACTTGAACTTCTTGTCATACAGATCTTTCACTTACTTGGTTAGAGTTATACCAAAATATTTCGTATTATTCATGGCTATTGTAAAGTATGTTATTTCCCTAATTTCTTTCTTAACCATTTGTCATCATATAAAGGAGGACTACTGATTTCTTTGAGTTAATTTTCTATCCAGCCCTTCACTGAGGGTGTTTATCAGCTGTAGGAGTTCTCTAATAGAATTTTTGGGGGTCACTTATAGATACTATCATGTTATCAGCAAATAGTGACTTTGACTTCTTTCTTTCCCATTTGTATCTCCTTGATCAAGGAAGTTCTTTTTTAAATAAATAAATATACTACTTGTTATTAATTCTTTCAGGATTTCACAATGTATTTTGATCATAATACCCTCACTCCCTCTAACTCCTTGATTAACCAATCACCTTTTCACTTCTACCAGACTTCATGTCACATGTGTACATATACACTGTCCAATACAAATGTGGACTCAAGAACCACTTTCCAGTACACAACAGGATGTTCACCAGGTTGACCTTCTACAAGTCTTGTGCAGGCAACTGCAGCTGCTGGGAGTTCATGAGGACATTGCTTCTGACTCTTATAATCTCTCTGCTCTCTCTTCCCTGATGGTCCCTGAGCCTTGGATGAGTGTATGTATAGATGTTCAGTTTGTAGTTCAGCATTCCATAGACACCGATTCTGTGCACTTAGAGTTGTGAGTTTCTGTCTTAACCACCATCCACTGCACAAACTCCACTGATGATGTTTGTACTAATCTATGGGTAAGGAGGTAAGAATTTGAAGGGCAATTTGATGTTAGGTCTGTTTAGCAGAATAATAATACTGATTCATCCATGGGGCCTGTGAGCTCCTGAGAAATGGGTTCTTGGGCAGATTTACAGTTTCTGCAGAGAGGGCCTTAAATCTGTTCAGAATGTATTTGTTTACTCCCATGATATTTGTGCACCCCTGGGCACATCTTGCCAGGGAAGTCATTGTTTTAGCTACAGGGTGCACATCTGTAAAAAGTTGCTGCTGATTTTCCCCAGCAGCATTTATAGCATTGGGTACGGAAGCTATGAAGCCTGGTTCTTGACTATATAAGCAGTGCAATTGGGCAGGTGTCTGCTCCTGTCTATAAGTTAGAGATGAGAATAGATATATTTCCCCAGGTATCCAAAGGAAATGAGATAATATTTGTAGGGTGCACAGTAAGACCCTGATCCCTTACGACCAACATTCACACTAAATAACACCAATGCACCTGTAGACATGCCTTCATGGTAATTTCAGGAGTGATATTAGTAAATTGTGGCCTATGATAATAGCAAAATAGCAATATGCTAATCACTTATGGTCACAGAACTCATAGTTATTGAGTCATTTAGACATCTGCAATTTTGTTTTATCAGAACAATTTTTACAGAGAAATAAATTAAAAGGAGGGGTAATATATCAACCCGCTGAATGTACTATAAATATATAAAAGTGTTACTTGCCTATTAAAATAAATAGGCTATAAAGGAAAGTAACACTGAGAGCAGTGTTTGAGTCAGAATCTGCTCAGACACCCTCTCCCCATTTGTCTCTTCCCACTAAGCCCTCGTTTTCTCATTTGGAAAGCAAAGACTGTAGTTCCCCCAAAAGCCTTTGGTATGTCCACTATGCCCCAAACTGAACTGTTTTACTTTATCCAAAGCTAGCAGGAGTTAGGCTTAATCTCCTGTTCCTGGTGTCCAGAAGCTAGGGTCTCAGCCTCTCTGGAATGCTGGCAAACTGGATGTTCACAGCTCAGTTTCAAGTTCCTTAGTTTACATGTTCCCCTTAACTGGAGACTTCCTCCTTTTTCATGAAGTCCTTAGACTTCAATGCTTAGACTGCTAGCTTTTTCCTTCAGCCGAATTCAGAGTCAGTGGCTCTCCCCTCCGTGCTCAGTTACATCTGTGATGGTTTCTTACTACTCCCGCGTGTACTCCACCGCTGGACCTGCCTCTCACCCACCTCCCTCTAACCTCTCAAATAACGAACCACACCTTTAAGTTTGGTGGTCTGACCTGGCTTGTTTCCTCTCCTCCCCACAACCCCAGCTATATTCATGAAGGCTGTAAAGTAGAAGAAATTCTTAGCATCTGTAGAAAAATTCACTGAATAAAAGAACACTGTTACACATCAATAAGTACACGAGTATCTGGGGAGTCTGGCAGAAAAAATAATAGAGTTCACAAAGTTACTATAGTACTAGGAAGGGTCCTGTTCCAGTTCAGCAAGTAGTGACTCCACATGGCGTGGCTGTATCCCAGAACTTTTTAAAGTCCTGCTCACAGCATCATCAGTGACAGAAGTTTAGATCGAATGCATTCAGCTCACTGAGCACAGCCGTGCTCACACCCTCACGTCACATTTCAGAGGTAAGGTGAGGGGAGAACGTTCCTGTCCAGACTGTGTGTTCCTAAAAGAGCCTTAGCTGGGAAGCAGATAGCTGAGAGGAGCGCACCCAGACCAGAAGACAGGGGCGGCTGTGGCGAGCGAGCCGGAGCCTTGGCTTCATTCACACTGTCCACTGAGCCCTGGACTCGATACCCCTACGCCTCACCCACTCAGTGGTCCAGGTGTGAAGTCGGAGGCTGAGAAATCATTTCCCTTCCTGGAACCTTTTATGAAACCACCCGCGTGGCAAGGCTGAGATAGGCAGACACTTCCGGGGTATTTCCTGTTTCCATTCATAGTGACTCCCGATCTTAGTCCTTTATTCACAGATCCAGTTCATACTGGGCTTCATTCTTTCTCCCTCTTATTGCTCTGCAGAGCATACAGGCTGCAAAGCCCGGAAGCCACCTGAACAGGCCTTCTAGTTCTCAGAGCCACAGGTCTTCCTGTACTCCTTACCTTTGACCGTTCATAGGTGCTGAGTCACAGACACATGACTGCTGCCGTAGCCTAACTGCACAAAATGTGGATTCTTCAAAAAACAGGTATAACACAGGAGTCGCCTGGCTCTTCAACCACCACGTAGTCTTCAACATCCTCTGCCGACACATTACTTTATATAGCAGACATCCTTTGTCCCTGACAGATGGTGAGGGGAGGTTAACAGGAGAAAGACAAAGGTACAGTAATGATACCAGAAACCAAGCAAATTCAAGATGTTTGTTCTACTATGAAGAAAGGAAGAGTGAAATTCTTAAAGAATATCTGGTTTGGGGGAAGAAAAAGTATATTCAGAGCTAAGATTCACATTCAGTGTTAGGAGAGGAAAAGATTTAATTATAGGGGACCTCTTATATGCCTTTGCTAATAGAATAAGCAAAGCTAATCCACTATACAGGGTGAACTTTTAAATTATTCCTTCAGTATCTGAGTTCTAACAAGAAACTGGTGAAAAAATGAAGCAAGTTCCTTCGCTTATGGAAGGCTCTCCTCTTTTCTGGTTTCTACTGGACTACAGTATGGAGAAGAGGGCATACTTTGAGACCTTGCAGTAAGGTGTGTCCATAGATTTCTGCAGCCAGATGGGCAATAGAGATCCCCAAGTCAAGGAGAGGGGCGCGCGTGTGTATGTGTGTGTGTGTGTGTGTGTGTGTGTGCGTGTACACATGCATGTGCACCTTGGTGTCTGTATATGTGTCTATATGCATCTGTGTGTCTCTTTGTGTATGTTCACTTGACTATGTGTATCTGTATATGTGCCTCTGTATGTCTGTGTGAATACCTATGTGCCTTTGCATATATATGCCTGTGTGTGCATGTGTGTGTCTGTATGTATCTCTGTGTGTGCCCGTGTATGTGTCTGTGTTTGCTTGTCTGTGTATGTATCTTTATGTATATGAGTGGGTAGATAGAGGGTGTTAAGGACAGTTTAAGTCAGGTGGCTGTCATGATTAAAGTAATCACAAGGCAGTTGGAAGGGAGCCCCGGAAATCAACCGGAGTTCTCTATCATAGACTGCAATAGACTGCAATGTTCTATTTCTCTTTGAGACAGATTTTTTTTCATACCTTCACTGTCTGTGGAGGGGAAATCACATCGTATTTTATTCTGCTACATTTTATTTGCTATCCTGCAAACTCTTCAGGGATAAAGATATATGTTCTCATCAGCTCTCTGTTGACTATCTGTGGATGGGGCCCATGAATGTTGATTTCAGTAATCCAGGTCCATTCACTAGCAACAGAAGGTCCTTCAATGCTTTGTAGGCCTACAGCATTCTAATGCCAGTTCATAATTATTCAGTGCTACAAAATGAATGCTGTCCTGTGAGATGCCTGGGCGTTTGATTCTGGGTTGTAGGAAATGTGTTATGTCTCACTTTTAGATTTCAATCATTGTCACATATTTCAGTCAAGTAGTTTTTTTCTAAATTAGCTAATAATTTTTCATTGTTTAAAAAAGATAATTATATTAGCCAGCTGCTCATTGCCAATGATAATTTTACAGTCTAAAATAGGGTCCAACACACACTATTCTTAAAACTCACAATTCTATAAGCAAAACTTCTCTACAGATTTATAAAAGTAAGAGTAGAAAGAAAAGAATGGCTGAAAGGATATATTTCCCTGATATGTAAATAAATGCTGTGCAGGTGGCCCAGGGCTGAGCTGGCCATCCCTTCTCATTCCTTGCCTCATGGTTCAATACAACTGAGTGAGTGTCAGCCATCAGTCTACTTTCTGCTGGGGAAGAGGAAGTAAAGAAAAGTGTACATCTCCTTCTTAAGACTATACAGAAGTCTCATTTCTTCTGCTTACATACGATTGTCCAGAATTTCATCACATGGCTACCTCTAACAGAGAGAGCAGGGAATGCAATGTATTAGTTGGTATCTAGCTAGTAATGTGCTCTTATACAAGGAAGGGGAGAGTGCCTGCTAGGGGCCACAAACCTTACGTACTGTGCTGGGGTTGAGTGACCTTGTGATGTCTGTTCTCTGTGTGAGTTATTAGGTGTCAGGGAATCTATTCACATCCCATCTGAGTTATAGTTATTGTGACTTTCAGAGTAAGAAATGCCAGGCAAGGGGCTGGAGAGATGGATCAGTGGTTAAGAGCACTGGGTGCTATTCCAAAGGGCCCAGGTTCAATTCTCAGCACCCACATGGCAGCTCACAACTGTCTGTAACTCCAGTTCTGATGGATCTGACACCCTCACACTGATGCACATAAAAACACTTAAATAAATTATTTTTTTTAAAAGAAATGCCAAGCAATAATGATTTACTGCATTGTTTTGTATTTAAAACTGAGATGTCTCTTTTCTGACTAAGACTCTAGATATCCATGCTGGAGCTGATGTTGTGTTAGCCACATTTTTGGCTGATCCTATTACCCTAGAGAAATGTGGGTATACTGAGTTTAGATTCATCCTAATCCTTCAACTCATAGGATATATACTGCATAGTGGTCATTTTAAATCATGTACAATTTACAGCAATTTCATTGTTCTTGAGTCAAGATCTTTTCACTGCCTGGACAGCATCTTATACAAGAGCTGGCTGAGTTGACCTTCACCGTAAGGCTGAAGTATTTGTCTCACCCATAAAGGAGAGCATCTGATGGGACCCACATGTGGTCCCGAGTGGGGACAACTTAACCTGGTTGTTGAATGGCTGTGGGTGCTTATGATGCACAGTGGGGGCCATGGTGAGTCACTTTGGTCCAGATGTTTTGCAGACAGCAGTCACCTGCACAAGGACTTGATACACACCCTCATCCTCCAACCCCTAGCCAGCATACAGAAGTGCAGAGGCATTGAACAAACCTGCTCTGACCTAGAGATGACGAGGACTGATTTATCATGAGATCCATGGCTTGCACACATCACCACATCCACGGCAGTCTTTAATTTTCCTTGAGCTGCTCTGCTACTGACTGCTGATAAGTGAGAGCCTTCGGTTGTTTGCCTTTTGGTCTGAGCTGAATTTCCTGATCGGTTTGCCATCGGAAATTGCAAGAAGATCCTCCATCACTCTTCCATGACAAGTTATTAAAAAAAACGCAGAACACATACCTTCTGTCAGACTTAATTTGACTTTATGTCTACATTTCTAGCTTGTTTGGAATAATTAAGGCGGCCTTTGAAAATCTGTCATTTGGGGCAGAGGTTTGGATTTCTTTCTGATCATCCTTGCAATGTATTTAATTGATGGGGAGTTGTTCACATGTTTATAGGGGCAGTCCTGGATTTTTTTTCAGTCTCGATGACATCTTTTTTTCCTTTGCTGCTAACTGGGGTGGGGGTGGGGGAGTGTAATGGCATGCATTGTCCACAACTTAGGGTTTACTATGTCTGTGACAATACTACTTATAAATTAGTGTGATTTTAAGAATGGGACTTTTTTTTTTTTCTTTATTAACTTGAGTATTTCTTATTTACATTTCGATTGTTATTCCCTTTTCCGGTTTCCAGGCCAACATCCCCCTAACCCCTCCCCCTCCCCTTCTATATGGGTGTTCCCCTCCCTATCCTTCCCCCATTACCGTCCCCCCCAACAATCACGTTCGCTGGGGGTTCAGTCTTGGCAGGACCAAGGGCTTCCCTTCCACTGGTACTCTTACTAGGCTATTCATTGCTACCTATGAGGTTGGAGCCCAGGGTCAGTCTATGTATAGTCTTTAGGTAGTGGCTTAGTCCCTGGAAGCTCTGCTTGGTTGGCATTGTTGTTCATATGGGGTCTCGAGCCCCTTCAAGCTCTTCCAGTCCTTTCTCTGATTCCTTCAAAGGGGGTCCCGTTCTCAGTTCAGTGGTTTGCTGCTGGAATTTGCCTATGTATTTGCTGTAAGGAATAGGACTTTTTAAATGTGTGTTTTAAAGTTTATTGTGAAGAGCATAGCATCTTCACTGTGTGTCCTTAATATCTTAGACCCTTTCTTCCTGCTCCTTGGCATTCCCGTTCTTGCCCCCACTCCCACCCCTGCACACACACACACACACACACACACACACACACACACACACACACACACGTGTAGTTTGATGTTATGGCAGCCATGCTGGCTGAAAGACATCCTCCCCTGCCTCTCACTCCATGTTATGTCCTGCAAGCTCTGCTCTGCCACAAGGCTGCATTCCCTGTCTCATTTCCATTTGGTTACAATCACAAAGGGTTTGCATGTGCACGAGCAGAGAGTGGTAAAAAAATTTTTTTTCATACAATGTATTCTGATCAAGGTTTCTCCTCCTCCCTTCCCCACTCAACCCCATGCCTTTTCTTTTTCTTTCTATTTAGATGAACAAGCAGGAAAACAAAACGGAATTTAAATAGATAAAAACAAGTAACACAAAACATAACCCATAAAACCAAAACATTGGAAAACGTAAAAGTGAAATATCTGTATGACAAAAGTAAACGAAAGTGCTGTAAGACAAAAAGTGCAAATATACCATTGAGTTCAGTCTATTAGCGGGGTGCACACCTTGAATCCTAGTACTCGGGAAGCAGAGGTAGGTAGATCTCTGTGAGTTCAAGCCCAGCCTGGTATACAGAGGAAGTTCCAGAACAGCTGGCGCTACACAGAGAAACCCTGGCTTGAAAAAACCCAAAAACCACAAAAAACAAACAAACAAAAAACAACAACAAAAAAGCAAACAGGCAAAACCGTATTGAGTTCATTTTGTGTGTTTGTGTTGACGGTTTATGGCTGGGCAGGAGGCCAACTCTTAAGTATGTTTTATATACCCAGTGATACTCCATTGGAGAGAATTAATTTTTTCCTTTGCAAGAAGTTATCACTTGGAGATAGGTTCTTGGTCAGGCATGGGTGATAGGGTTCACTTCCTCCTTGCAGTACTGGCACCCCATGTGGCTTGAACCTGCACAGGCCCTCTGTGCTGCCACAGTCTCTCTCTGAGTTCATTTACATATCGGCCCTGTGGTGTATGGAAGGTACCGTATCCTTGGTGTGATCCATAAGATCCTTTGGCTCTTACAGTCTTTCTGCCTCCTCTTCTGATTTTTGAGGGAAGAAGTTTGATGAAGGCATCCCATTTAGGGCTGAGTGCTCCAGAGTCTCTCAAATTACCCAGTTGTAGGTCTCTGTATTAATTCCCAGCGACTATAGGAGGCAGCCTCTCTGGTTATCTCTAAGCAAGACTTTGATCTATGGGTATAGCAGAATGTCTTTACGACATTTTATTGCTATGTTCCTTCAGCACAAAAATAGAATTTGGAGTTAGGGACAGTATTTTTTACCAAGCTCAGAAAATATTTTTCTAATATATTTGATTTATTTGTATATTTATTTAAAAAAAGATATGGGGGTATTTCTGTTGTCACCAAAACCTTTACAATTTTTGTAATCAGTACAACTTTTTTCTTAGCTATTTTACCAAAAAAGGTATTTTCTTTTAAAAATGTTTATCCATTTAAGTGGATGTTATTGATATGCAGTATCCCCACAAGCTCGTATGTTTGAGGAACTGGTCCCTACTTGGTGGCCAGGTTTTGGAAGTCTGTATGGCTCTTAGACCTGTGGCCTACTTTCAGATGTAGGGCTGCAGGACTGACTGGAGCAAGTTCCCAGTTCTGGCCTGAGTCCTCTACTTCCTGGTTTGTCAAGAAAAGTTACCAATAAAGTTGATAGCTAGGCCATGAATCTCCAGGAACTCTCACTAGTCACTTCTCTTGTTTTTGTGAGAAAAATCTGCTAGAAAGCAGCTCATTGGAGGAAGGATTGATTTGTGCTCATGGTTTGAGAGACCTGGTGCATTATGGTATGGTGGGGAAGACATGTTGGATGTCATAACAGCAGAGCCCATGGCTGGGACTCTTCACAACTCGGTAAGCCAGGAAGCAGACTGAGACATCTTAAGATGTCTTCCTCCGTGCCCTACCTGTGCCAGCTGTGCACCCTCCCTCTTGAAGGTGGGACCAATGCTGGAATCAAGGGTTCTACCCCTGAGTCCCAGGGCAACATTTTATATCCAAACCATGTCATTATCTTTCAGGCTCAGATCCTCAAGAGAGGAAATCTTGGTCATGTTAGTTTCCTGCATCCTGGTTGTGTTAAAGTAGCTGACATAAACAGCTTAAGCAATACAGGTTTTATTTGGGCTCACAATTCAAGGAAATAATTGCCCATGGTATAAAAGTTGTGTCAAAAAACATGTGAGAAATGTGAGGTCACACTGCATGTACAGTCAGGGGATAGAGGGAGATGAACACCAGTGCTCAGCCTGCTTTGTTCTTAACATTCATTTCTGTACCGCATAACTGTGAGTGACTCATGAATGGTGTTACTTACAGCAAGATGGTTCTCCCTGCCTTAATTTATCCCCAAAGATCTCACAGAGGTTTGTTTCTTTGTCTAGTTGCCAATAAATATGAACCATCAAGTCGATTGGCTCCTTGATTGGCAAGATCACAGGTCACAGGCTGTTCTATAACTTGAATTTGCATATCTGCACAGTCAGGTTGGACTGTGATGGGCAGTATCCTTATATAAAATGTGTGTAGAAAGACACGTGGGTATGTCTTCAGCAGAGGTGATAGCTATGCACATCCCCTTCAGGGACCTGGAATTGCAGACAGGGTAACAAATACCATATCCAACATAGCTGAAAGGGAGCTCTCAACTCCTGAGCCCCAGGCACACTTTCAGTTCTGTTCCAAGCAATTCAGAAACACTAGCCCTTCCAATCTAACCCACAATCACATAGAGTGGTCTAGTTTCTCCTTGTTATCATGAGAAAGCACCCCTCCTCAAAGAGCAATTTGGGCAGGAAAAGGCTTATTTGGCTCTCACTTCTGGGTTACAGTCAATCACTGAGAGGAATCAAGGAGGAATGCACGGAGGAAACACTGCTTGTTGGGTTTCTTACACAGGGCCCAGATATGGGCACTTAGAACAAAGATCAAAGGAAGGAAAGCCGTGTTCTGAAGGAACCTGTGTCCACACAATTGGGCAGGGATGATAAAGGAGGAAGAGAAAAGTGCTGTGGTTTATAGAAGGAGATTCCCCAGCAGGGGTGTGTGTGTGTGTGTGTGTGTGTGTGTGTGTGTGTGTGTGTGTCTGCCTGTCTGTCTGTCTGTCTGTCTGTCTTTCCTTCAGAATTAATGCTGAAGAGATGCTCAGCATCTAAGAGCATGGCTCTTACAGAGAACACAGCTTCTGTTTTGGGGAGCCATATGGCATTTCACACATGTAAATCCAGTTCCAGAAGATATGATACCTTTTGGCCTTCATGGGCATACAAATGATACACAAACATATACTTAGGTTTACACACACATACATACACACATATGATGCACAGACATATACTTAAGTACACACACATATAGACATGATGCACATATAGATTCACACATACATGATACACATATATACTTAGCTTTACACACATAGATACATATACACATGATGCGCAGACATGTAGTTAGGTGCATATAAACATATACACACGTGATACACAGATAGACACACAAATAAATCATTTCAACTTGATAGTGAGATATGGACTTACTTTCCTTTATATTTTGCCTGTTGATGTTTTAAAAATTAAGGTAATGTTTGAAGATTGATCCATTCAAAAATTGTTATTAAATTTAGATTATATTATAATGATTCGCTTTAGATAGTGTCTGAAATTTTTGTTATAATATTTTAATTAAAATATTATTTTCCCCCTTTTTCCCTCTAGACCTTCCTATGTCCTCTCCCTTGCTCTCTCCTGAATTCTAGCCTTTTTCTTTAATTGTTATTATTAAATAATGAGTAAGCCTATGCACCTGAATATATAAACATAATCTACTCAGTCTGTTTAGAGTCACTTGTATGAATATAATTTCAGAGCTAACCACTTGGAATATGGATGTTTTATTGCTCTTACTTTTTTCTCATAGTATTTCACAATATGGATTTTTAAATGACGCAATGTTCAAATAAAGCGTGCATATCCTCTTGGAAAACAACCACTTAAAGAGGAAATGAAAACCCACAGCAGTACAGAGTTGACTGGCTGTGTGGAAGCATGGCATCTGAAGACTTTTTATCAAACTCTGTGGGAAGCACTGTTAACTCCTTCACAGAGAAACACTGAATTATCTGAGACCCTGCCTCTGGACAGGTGTGACTGCTCACAGCTTGCACTTACAAGCAGTCCTCTTTGCTTTCTGTGATGATGTCAGGGTTTTAAAGGAAAACACCAAGTTTCTCACTTCATAATGTGAAGTGAAGATCATAATGTGATATGAAGGGCTGTGCTGGGCACTCAGATTCCTTGGGGCCTGTAATGAGATGGTCTAGGTGTGATCTCGGCAGTTTAGAGGTGAGGGCTCAGTTTCTTAGCCTTTTCCTGCTGTAGGAGGCTCCTCCTACAGGGGAATAGGTTTCACCCTGGACATTCTTCCTTCTCAGGCCTTTGACACACAACTACCACATATGACCCTCAGTGTGTGTGAAAGTCTTGGGCACACAGAAGAAGAGGGAGCACTGTGTTTTCCAGGCACTACTAACCTCACTCAATCTTAGCAGGAAGAGAAACACTGACACAGGTAGTGTTGGCTCAGACCTGCTACTGTGCCTTTTACAACTTATCCCTTCCTCTGCAGCCCTCTTCACAATTCTTTACAAATCCCAGGTAACCCAAAATCTTCTAAATCACATTTACTTTAGCATCTCTCTAAGTTGTCAAGGCATTGTGAAACTATGTTAGTCCACGAGAGCAGTGTACTGAAGATTTACTCTGCTAAGAATGCATGTCAGTATTCTGGGGAAGCACAGAGGCCCACTGAAAACACCCAGGTTCAAGCAAAAGTGCTACGGTCCGGAAACCTGCAAGGTGAGAAGAGGCTCTGAGCCCTCAGACATAAATGACAGATGCTAATCCACCTGCAGCTGCCTCAGGCTTGCAGCAGCCAGTGCCATGGAGACCCTCTTCCTCATTCTCAGAGAGATTTGGATTTTGAGAAGAACAGGAAGAAACTAGGAAGTTCTGAGGAGCTGGGAGGTCCTCAGCTTCCTGAGGTTGGGCCGGAAAGACTACGACTGAGTCAACAAACCTGCTGAGAGCCTGTCCCTTAGCTGAGGTGGCTCATTGTCCTTATCCTCACTCTAGAATCATTTACCAACTTAAACACTTTTTGGAAGGTGACATGGCACATGAGGATCCAAAGACTTGGTTTCTGGTTGTGGCTCATGATCTAGATTTGAGCAAGTCACTTACTTCATGGAAGCATCGTGATTAACAACATTTGCCTACGAGTAGAGCTAATCTTTACTTACAGATACTGTGTGAAAACACAAGATCACTCATGCAAACACCCTAGAGTAATTAGGTTGTGCTAGACTAGAGGCTAAACACTCAAGAGGGCATCAACAAACACCCATGAACATCTGGGCTCATGACAAGCAGTACTGGCAAACTCCCTTGTCAGCTTTCATTCTCCTCTCCTCTTCTCCTCTCTCCTCCCCTCTGTCCTCTCCCCGACCCTTCCTTCTACCATCTCCTCCTCCTCTGTGCTTCTGTCCTTCCCCTTCCTCTCTCCTTTTTCTTTTTTTCTGAATAGTTTACGCTCTTGGCTGTTTATAAGTAGATGAAATCTGCAGATCTATTCTTGGGTCTCATGTGGGACAAAAATGAGGAAACTGGATTCCAGACAAAACTTTACCAAAATCCAGCTTTGTTACAAGAAAAACAACTTGTCTTCACATCCCCATGTGTAAATTTAGTTGGGTTCCATGATCCCTAAAGCTCCTTCTAGCTTTAAAAAGTACAGTTTTGTATATTCACAAGATTACCACCTTGTGAGAGTGGTTGGTCCTGTGCCTAAGAGCTGATCCACCCATGGGATGAGCTGTGAGTTCTAATACTACTTAAGAACAGACTTCATCATGCTAAGTTCTCCTGAAGTTAGATCCCCTTTCTACTGCTTCTTTTGATCCCTGTTGACGTTTTCCATGTTAAACATTCTTCAAAGCAGAATTCAGGCAGTATAGTCTACATATTATTGTCTGGAATATGAAAAGCCACTGGCTATGAGGGGTTTGGATTTCCATTTCAACATCCCAAAATATTCCTTTAATTTCATGTCTATCATGTATGTTTAGTTATTAATTATTAATTGACCAAAGGAATAATTTCTCTCCCTAGTATCATGAAAAAATTTACTCTATCCTTCATCAGAAAAATGTGTTCATTCCAGATAATAAGGTTTTATTATTTTTATACAGAAAGGAAGGGCTAAGTTTCTACACTTTAGAGCTTAATTTATATCATAGATATACTTACCTTGACAACTGCAGTACCAGTAGTGGTAACAAACATTGAAAGTTACTGACAGATCAATTTTTATTAATATTGAGTGAAATCCAGTGATGGCCGTAAGAGGAAGCAATGTATACATGATATATTAGCTATAAGTTGGTAATGTATCATTATACATATGTGTTTTGAGCCAAGCTCTGTCACCTTTTGTAGGTAACCCTGGGCTACTACTTATCTATGTCTCAGTTTCCCCCAGAGTCAAGGGAAGATAATGATAAATTCAGTGACTTAATATTGGTAAGATGTTTATAACAGTGTCTGTCAGGGGAAAGGTATTTAATAATTATGGTTGCTTTTTTAACAAAGGAATCAAAGAGAATATGTCATATCCAAAATGGGTTGAAAGCCAGTGAACAGGAGGCAGAAGAGGGAGCTATGGGAGAAGTATGATTATAATAAAAACATAGGTGACTAGAGATGTTGGGAGAGAATTCTAGAAGTTTCTTCTCAGAGCTCTTCAAAACATGAAGCTAATGTCAATGCATACAATCCTGGCACTGAGGTGTCAGGAGTAGGTAAGTGGATGGAATAAGTCAGCTAACTGATGAGCACACAGACAGAGCCCTCTAACTACAGCACCTCATAGACAGAGGGAGTGCAAATGGAGGGGTCAATCACCCCAGTCAAAGCTCCAGCAACCCACAGGGTTCACAGGACACCCACAGAGAAGATTCAGTACTGGTTGTGTAAAAGTATCTGCAAGTGTATGTCAACACAGTCACCACAAGGAAACTGACCTTGGGTAGATAGTGTTAGGTATTTCATCTGGATTCTTAAAAACTGCCCTTGATATTCATCATGAGTTACAGGTTTTTTCCATATTTTAAATGATATATTGTATATAAGACTTCCATAAAAACTCTACCAGAAAACGTCTAGAAATATGACTTTCAGATAAGCGGTAAGGTATACTTTTAACAGAAAACTTTGGTCTCTTATACTCAGAGAGAACTGGGTAGATTACATTTGGTGGTGTGGAGACACTTGGCCATCCTACGAGCTTACCCAAAGCCAGAGTGAGGGGCTTTGGTCTAGGAAGTTCTTGGGTAGCACAAAGGCTGAACTCCAGGGTGGAGAGCAGAAGTGTCTGAGAGGCCCATTTGCAGCTTCTCATACCATTTTGGAGATGCCACAGGAGACATTTGAGGAATTAAACACAAAATGATATTAAAATCAAGAGTCTGGTACCATGAATGTAGGGTAGACTTAAGATGAATGTCTCCATCTACCATTTCCTCTACCCTAAATAAGTTCCAGGCTGGCCATACACTTCCAGTCTCCTGCTTTTGCCTGCCTCTGCCTGCCTCTGCCTCCCAAATGCCAATGAACTTGTAAATACCGCTTCCTAGCATAGTCTAAAAGCTTAGCCCCTAGCTAAGGTGAGTAGATCACAAGTGGTCAGAGAAGACTGCTTTTCACAGGACTCCCTTCCAAGAGTGCCCCATTCAATGCAATGGCAGCCCTCCCATTCACAGCTAAGCAAAGTTTGCCAAAGTGTATATCTGGCACTGGCTGATGTCTTGCTTCTTTTCCAGAGTTCTTCCTGTTCCTACACATGCCTCACTCTGTGGGGGAGGGTAGCAGGGGTGGCATGGAGCTCAGAGGCAGGACAAAGATCCACAGGAATGCTTGAAGCCACTTGGTGGCACTTTAAGTGCCTTGGGTGCCCAAAGGCTCTATCTGGTTGCAACAAAACTGAAAGGTCTTTAGAACTTATTGATGTTTGTCTTAAAAATGGTATAGATGTATTTGAGAGAAGAAAAATATGGATGATAAGCCATTACCAGGAAAGCCATTATTGGGTTAAACCATCTATCAATCAACCATTGTTAAAAAAAAAAGCTGTAACCATATAGAACCATTTCAATAACCATGCTTGTTTCTGTGGTAGTTTACAGCAGAATTGGGAAGTGAAAGCTTTTATCCACTTTCCCTCACTCACAATCACACCTATGCTCTCTGTCCTAAGCATGGAGGTGAACATGTTACAATTAATGAGCTCACACTAACACCTCACTGTTCCAAGTTCATGAATTGTGTTAGGTGCATGAACTGTGGGCCTGAATGGATGGACAGGGATTGGTCCATACTGTCTCAGCCCCACACAGCAGTGTTCTTCTGCCGTTTGATACCAGATTCTGAACCTTGCCTACTGCTAAAGTGTGCCAACAAATGTGGCAAGCTCGAGTGTATTTACATCATGAAACAAGGACCCATTAGCCTAATGCCATCAAAAGGATCCTCAAGGCTGGCTAATGTCAGAACCCACCCAACCAGATGGGATTTCTTCAGCTTCAAGAATGAAAGGGGGTTCTGAGGACCTGGAAGGAGAAATGGGAAACCATGTTTGTTCCCAACCCAGAGTTGTGTTTGAGTGGAAAATGTTACTGATCTCCTGTTTTCTCTGGAATTGTAAGAAAGACATGCCACAGGTATCCAGACACACTTTCCTGACGAGTTCACCCATTTCCTGAACTTGCCAGTTTCCTTCACTCAGCCAGAGTGTTCACTTGACAAGCTAAGGGATGTCATGTGTTTCCCACAGGTGTGCTGTCCCAGCTGGTCCCGATGATTTTATTGAGAATAAGCCTACATTCTGGGCAGCAAAACAGTTTCATATTTTATTCTTCTCCTTGTAAGAAAATTACAGAGAAATATGTTTTCAGCATGAGAAGTCTTTTAGTTTCTCAGCAGCATCCAATGAATTAGGCTGCACTTTGCCACTGCTGCTAAGAGTAGGTGCTAGGCATCAATTTAGCAGCATCCTTTATGCCATAAACCCTTACTGTCATGACCTACAGGTCATAGAAACAGCAGCAAATAAAAGCAGACATTCCTCTCCTGTGTGAACTTTCACCCTTAGTACCAAATACTCATAAAGCCCACTGGTGTCCAACAACAAATTCCCGAAGAGACTAACAGCAGACATTAAATAATGGAAAAGTCCTGCATGGTGCCACAAAGAAGCAAGCTTTCAGATCGAGATCTATAGGATGAGTAGGAGTTAGCCAGCTAACGGGAGCAAGGATGAACCAATAGGTACAAAGACCCTGAGAGGAAAGAGGGTGCCTCAGTTAGTACCACTCAAGGGTAACTAGTGGAGACTAAGGATACCAGAGCAGGGGGATGCTTAAAATGAGGCTAATCTTTCAGCTAGAGGCTAAACCAAACAGAGTTTGTTGATATCTAGTTAAGAATTCCAGTCTTCTCCTAAGAGTAATCAGAAGTGATGAGAAAGTTTAAGCTGTAAGGAGCAGACTCTAGACCATTGTATTGCAGGCATTTTGATTCAGGGCTGAACACGTGC
The DNA here is from genome assembly GCF_021556685.1 of Rattus norvegicus. Lineage (NCBI taxonomy): Eukaryota > Metazoa > Chordata > Mammalia > Rodentia > Muridae > Rattus > Rattus norvegicus. The sequence goes on from NC_141535.1 coordinate 248,913,428, forward strand.
TGAGGTCGCCACTGTGTAGATTTAGAAGTCATTTCAGATGTGGACATGGAGGAAGTAGAATCTGAGTCTTAAGTTTTCAGCACGATGGTAGAAGTATGATGGTCTTGGGAAGATAATCTAAAGCATATTTCTTTTTTTCTCATGACCAGTGTTCGTCCATGTGTGAGCTTTGGGTTTCTTCCAACATTGTTGAAGGAGCATAATTTGATGAAGAGAGCCAAAGTCAGTAGCTTTGTCCTCTGACACCTCTGTCTGTTCACAGATCAGGGACCACACCAACTATGCTTCCAGCTCTACCTCCTTGCCCTGCCCAGGCTCCTCAGTCCTGATGTGGAGTGACCAGCTAGAAAGGTGAGATGGAAGGCTGCATGCTTGACGGAGAGGCTTCCTAGCCCTCGGCTCAAGTCTCAGCAGTGCTACCAAGGCAAAAGTATCTCTGAGAATTAAAATGTGTAGTAAGGGCTGAGAAGATGGCTCAGCCTGTTAGTGCTTGCTTCAAGCATGAGGACCTTCGTTCTACCAGTATAACCCATGTCAAAAGACGAGTGTGATGTGTACCTATCTCAGTGAAGGAGAGATGAGAGAGGGAGACAGGAGAGTCTCTGAAGTTCACTGGCCAGCTAGACTGGCCTACACCGTCAAGTCCCAGAGTCACATCTCAATGAAAAAGTGAAAGTTTCTTGGGGACCAGCACTCGAGATTGTCCACTGCTCCCCCCCTCACACACACACACTCACAAATGCACACACACACACTTTCTCTCACACACAACTGGACGTTATCACACCTTAATCCAGAAAAATAAAACTCTTCAGACATTTCCTTTTACTGAGGGCCAGCTGAGACTGGTTCCAGCTTGGTCTCCTGGCAAATCAACATCTCTACCGTGTCACTGAGTGTTCATAATAAGATGAATAACAAGTGTCTTATGTCTGGGTCAATGTCTTAATTAGACACCAGAACCCAATGTTTCTGCCACATGGCTAGCTCATTCTCAGTTCCTCTTTGGATTTGATTTGATTTGTATGAACTGTGTCCTTTGGAGAATGAGCACTCTAGAAAACAGATCACAGTGAAGACCAAAATGACTCTTAAATTTAGAGCATCAGTTCTTCCCCAACACTCTTTGCCATGTCTGTTAGGGACTCCAGAGCCACAGGTAGACTAAATGAAGTCTACCAGCTTGATTTTGGTCTATAGCCTATATCCAAAAGAGAGGGTATGAAGGGAAGGGTCTTATTGTTTTTAATGACAGTACATTTGGTTTATTAAGTCGAAAGCCAGCGTGCTTTGTTTCATTCTCTGAAAATACCCCTTCTCAGTACACAGTGTTACTATGAATGTGGATGTTCAAGAGTTTAATGTCTTTGCCCTTTATCACCTCCTGATTGTGATGATGGGGAATCACCTCAATCTTTCAGGAAAAGAAACTAAATATGATTTTTATGAAGTTGGGAACTATACCAGCAAAATTATGCTGTTGGACTATGGAAAAGCTTAAAAGTTATAAGACTGGAGCTGTGGGGATAGCTCAGTGGTTCAGAACACAGACACCTCTTGTACTGGACCTGGGCTTAGTTCTCAGCACCCATGTTAGGGGACTTACAACTGCCTGCAACTCTAACTTCAGGGATCTGACTCCCTCTTCCTTCTTCTGGACTCTAAGGGCACCATACTTATACATGTGCACAAGAACACAAATACGCACTCCACATATACATACGAATACACACAAACTAAACTAAGTATTTCTAAATGTCATGAAACCAACAATTTCTTTTTCCTCCATGTCCTTTATTTAGCATCTGTGAGATCAAATTGCTATCCTGGGCACATTGTGTCTCTCTATTGTTAAGTGGCATGAAGGGAAGACAGAGGGTAACTTATTTCCATCTTTTTGTTGTTATTAGTTTCGTCTTAGGCTTTTTAAAAATCATTTTTTAGTGTGTTTATGTCTACACATGTGTCTGTGTGAGTGTATCTGCAAGGTTATTAAAAAATAATTTGTTAGCTATATGTCTGGTGCATGTGTCTGTGTGAGTGTATGTACAGGCATGGGTGCATGTGCATGTTTGGTGGTGCATGTGTTGTGTGCATGCATGTGTGTGTGTGCACGAGTGTGTATGTTTATGTGTGTGTGCGTGTGCTCCTATTTGCATGTGCATGTGTGTGTATATGTGTGTCTCAGTGTGTATGTGTCTGTGTGTCTATGTGAGTACAGATGCCTGCAGAAGCCAGTAGAGGGCAAAGGATCCCTTGGAACTGGAGTTAGAGGTGATTATGAGGTACCCAATAGCAAAGCTTGGAACTGACTGAATTCAGAACTTCTGCAATAGCAGAAAGTGCTCTTAACTGCTGAGCCATCTCTCTAGTTTCTCTCTGTACACTCTAAAAAGTCTGTCTGGTACGTCTATGGCATACATTTTTAGGCGTTTACTACATGTGCTTTGAAAGAACATTGTTCTTGTTTCTTTAATGTAAAATATGCACTTCTAAGACTATTTGCAAATATTTTAGAAAGTTAATATATTGTATACACAAGAGCTTATCAAGGAGCACACAGCAGCTCCCTCAACCAGGATCTGCAATTACCCTGGGCACCATGGCAAGTATCTACACTGTAATTGCAAGACAGAATGTGAAGGCATTTGTAGTTGCTGCCTTTTTTAGTCGGTGTGGTTTGTTGTTGTTTTAGTTAGTTAGTTAGTTAGTTAGTTAGTTTGGCAGGGTCTTCTGCAGTCCTAGACAACCTCAAACTCTAGGGAGCCAATTGCCTTGAATTCCAGATTCTCTTCTCTCAGCCTCCTGAGTGCTGGAATTACAGGCATCACACTCAGCCACGAGATTGCTTCTTCTTACGTTCGCATTTTCTTTCAGCTTAAGAAGATGTTCAAGGAGTGTGCTATGTGTGAGCTATAACGCTCTTGAAAACCACATGCAGTCAAAATGTCTTCTAAAAAGAATTAGAGATTTGAAATTCTGTGAGTGAGTTGCTTCTCGAAGCAGTCTACTTCAAGCACTGACACATTGTCTTACCTAGCAGAAGACTTTGTCGGGTTGGTGGGAGTCTGTATTTTACGAGGTACTGGATGACACTCTTCCTACTTTTAAAATCACAATTATATACTTATTGGGACTTGTGTGCTAAACTGTATCTGATGGACCCATAATTGGCTTTATTTATGAAACACACCTAATTTCTGCACACCTGTTTTGCCTGTACACGACACATGGATTTCTTATTTATGTGCTGCTTTCATTTTTACACACAAACATATTAACAATCTTTCCTAACATACTCACAGTTCTCTCTCTGTTTTAACAGATGATGAACAACCTGAAGCGGAGTTTCATTGCAATACCTGCTTCCCTGAGTATGAGAATTTCTTCCCCCAGGGAAGGATAACTGAATCATTTTGGATTGTATCTTCTTTCGGCCTCATATTTTAAGTTTTCCTTGCCATTAAACACACCGAGACAAGCTTTCTTATGATAATCTGAAAGTCTGGCCATTAGCTGGTTCCTGTGAAGGACTCTGCACTTAAGAAGGGGGGCAAGACTGCATAGAGCAGCACAGAGAGACTCAGTGCAGAAGTGCCTCCATCTCCAGCTTCCAGAACCTTTATGGACATGGATACCTTCATGTATTTGATAGTCTGCTTCTACTACATAGATCTGAAAAAGCAGCATAGCTTTTTAACAGTGAAGCGTCAATGTGTTGACAGCAAATGTCCACCTAGCATGCCATGAGCTGCACAAGATAAAAAACCCTGCACGAGAAGGCAAGTGTTTTTTGCCAAGCAGGTGTAGGGCACCACAGAACTGTGTCCTTCTCAGTGAGACTGGGAAACAAGGTTTCTAATTTAACTACTGGCCCCCCAGTAATTCAGGAACCACGACATGATTTCTCCGTTTCTTAAAGGGAGAAGTTTAGCTAAAGACACATTCCAGGTGTCACTAATAGTTCCAAAGCTAGGTGACTAAGTGTTCAGTGAGAGCCGTTAAGAAGGAAAACCAGCTAATCACCATTCCAGTTCGACGTTATTTTTGAATTACTATCTACTTAAGATTTCTCATAATTTGTGCTCAGGCAGCACAATCAAGAGGGGGGAGAGGGCAAAATTACTAAGTGACAGTTATTCTACATCTAAGTCTGTGACTTTTTTTTATGAAATAAAATGATTTTGTCTGCATTGAAATAGTGGACTTTGAAAAATACTTGTGTTATTTGATAGCTCCCATCTGGTACACACTTACGTGCTTGTCAGTCCGACAATCTGTTCTTCCTTCTTCCACCTCACATTCGGACTCCGCCCCTCTTCCCCCAGTCCAGCTCTTACTTCAGCAGATACTCAGTGTCTGCTTAGGCACTGCTATGCCACACTGCCACTTCTCTGGGATGTGTAATTTCATCCTGAACCGGGCATCCATTCTCAGTCCATCCACCTATAACTAAACGACACCTTCCGTGAATCGGCCGTCAACTCCCACTGCTTTATTTTGAATCCATTTCCTTCTCAGATTTAAGTTCAGTGGCCATCACTGAGCACAGGGTAAACACCATCATCAGAGGAATGCCCACCTCTCACTTCTGTGGGTATCAAACAGTCATCTACTGTTTCATTGTCACAAGAGAGGGCTCTGAACAGTTCTCCACAAGTCTCATCGCTAACATTCACTGCAATGGCATTCCACTGATAGGACTGGATGGTGTAGCAGTTGCGTGGTCTTTGATGCCAAGTTGGATTTGACTCTTGATACACCATGAAAAGTCCCTGTGCCCTTGAGAAACCTTCTGCACGTCCCCCCTGGGTCTCAAATGAACCGAAAACATATTTCCCATAAGGTTATTGCCACACTATCTAGGAAGTGTATGTAATGTGCTAGATACCAGTTAGGCATGACAGTGTTTAGAACTATTTCAAAGTGCTCAATATGAACTTTCAGTTCAACTTCAGACTGACTTCTTTACCTCGTAGGATTGAATGTCATGGGCAGAACCCACTTCTAATGTATGTATGGTTATCTGTAGAACCTTGTCATCATTTTAGCTCTACAGAACTTTCCCAATTCCCACCTTCTCACCTTATCTTGGTCCTCGGACAATTCACACCTTTGTGTGTCCTCGAATGTACCCTGGTCCTGACACTACTCAAAGCCCATGGTATTACACCACACTGTTCCTTAAGCAATTTCATTGGGCATGTCATTTTTCCCTGAAAAACAGTGTCTAGGAGCCCCTTCTCTTATATTTTCTTTAGCAACCTCCTAGTGTCATATTATCATGTTTGATACCTAGTAAATTATCCACGGGGTGACATTTACACACAGGACTCCCAGTTTATAATAGAAAGGAATTTGGTGGGAAGCTGCTTCCATATAACCATTCAGCTGAGGAAGTTTCATGTTAACTTTCTGATTTAAATGCATCTGTATCCAAACAAACAAGTTCAATGCAATAATGTAAACCTCCTTATGCAAAAGTAATAATATTGCAGTAACTGGAAATGCTTGACAAAGGTGATGGTGATTCTCAGACACCAGACTGGCCTTCTTGTGATTGCTGTGAATTTTGATGAGAGAAAGCATGATGCTGGTTTTTTGTTTCTTTGTTTTGTTTTGTTTGTTTGCTTTTTCTTTTATTGGATATTTTCTGTATTTACATTTCAAATGTTATCCTCTTTCCTGTTTTCTCCTCCAGAAACCCCCTATCCCATCTCCCCTCCCCTTCCTTTTATGAGGGTGTTCCCCTACCTACCCAGCCACTCCCTCCCACTTCCCTGCCTGACATTCCCCTGCACTGGGGCATACAGCCTTCACAGGACCAAGGTTCTCTCCTAACTTTGATGTCTAAGAAGGCCATATGCAGCTGGAGCCATGGGTCCTTCCATGTGTACTCTTTGGTTGGTGGTTTAGTCCCTGGGAGTTCTGAGGAGGGCTTCTAGGTGGGGGGCGGTGTCTGGTTGGTTTATTGATGTCGTTCTTCCTATAGAGTTACAAACCCCTTCAGCTCCTTCAGTCCTTTTTCTAACTCCTCCATTGGAGACCCTATTCTGAGTCCAGTGGTTGGCTACAAGCACCCCCTCTGTATTTGTCAGGCTCTGGCAGAGCCTCTCAGGAGACAGCTATATCAGGCTCCTGTCAGCATGTACTTCTTGGCATCCCCAATAGTGTCTGGGTTTGCTGACTGTATATGGGATATATCCTCAGGTGGGGCAATCTCTGGATGGCCTTTGCTTCAGTCTCTGCTCCACACTTTGTCTCCATATTTTCTCACATGAGTATTTTGTTCCCCTTCTAAGAAGGACTGAAGCATCCACACTCTGGTCTTCCTTCTTCTTGAGCTTCATGTTATTTGTGAATTGTATCTTGGGTAATCTGGGCTTTTGGGCTAATATCCACTTATCAGTGAGTACATACAATGTATGTTCTTTTGTGATTGGGTTACCTCACTCAGGATGATTTTTTTTTCTAGTTCCATTCTTTTGCCAAAGAATTGCACAAAGTCATTGTTTTTAATAGCTACTCAGAACTCCATTGTGTAGATGTACCACATTTTCTGTATCCATTCCTCTCTTGAAGGACATCTAGGTTCCTTCTAGCTTCTGGCTATTATAAATAAGGCGGCTATGAACATAGTGGAGCACGTGTCCTTGTTATATGTTGGAGCATCTTTTGGCTATATGCCTAAGAGAGGTATAGCTGGGTCCTCAGGTATTACTATGTCAAATTTTCTAAGGAATCTCCAGACTAATTTGCAGAGTGGTTGTACCAGTTTACAATCGCACCAACAATGGAGGAGTGTTCTCCACATCTTCACCAGCATCTGCGGTCACCTGAATTTTTGATATTAGCCATTCTGACTGGTGTGAAATTGAATCTCAGAGTTGTTTTCATTTGCATGTCCCTGATGACTAAGGATGTTGAACATTTTTTTAGGTGCTTCTCGGACATTCAATATTCCTCAGTTAATAATTCTTTGTTTAGCTCGGTACCCCATTTTTTTCAGTACCCCATTTTTAATAGGGTTAATTCTCTGGATTTTAACTTCTTGAGTTCTTAGTATATAATAGATATTAGCCCTCTATTGGATGTAGGATTGGTAAAGATCTTCCCCAATCTGTTGGTTTTGTCCTAATGACAGTGTCCTTTGCTTTACAGAAGCTTTGCAGTTTTATGAGGTCCCATTTGTCTACTGTTGATCTTAAAGCATAAGCCATTGGTGTTCTGTTCAGGAAATTTTCCCCAGTGCCCATGTGTTTGAGTCTCTTCCCCACTTTCTCTTCTAGTAGTTTGAGTGTATCTGGTTTGATGTGGAGGTCCTTGATCCACTTGGACTTAAGCCTTGTACATGGTGATAAGAATGGATCGATCTGCATTCTTCTACATGCTGACCCCCAGTTGAACCAACACCATTTGTTGAAAACACTCTCTTTTCTCCATTGGATGGTTTTAGGTCCTTTGTCAAAGATCAAGTGACCATAGGTATGTGGGTTCATTTCTGGGTCTTCAAATCTATCCCACTGGTCTTCCTGTCTGTCTCTGTACAAATTCCATACTTTTTTTCACTATTGCTCTGTAATACAGCTTGAAGTTAGGGATGGTGATTCCCTCAGAGGTTCTTTTATTGTTGAGAATAGTTTTGGCTATCCTGGGTTTTTTGTTATTCTATATGAATTTGAAAATTGTTCTTTCTAACTCTATGAAGAATTGAGTTGGAATTTTGATGGGGATTACATTGGATCTGTAGATTGCTTTCAGCAAGATGGCCATTTTTACTACATTTATCCAGCCAATCCATGAGCAGGATTCTTCTGAGATCTTCTGAGATCATCTTCGATTTTTTTCTTCAGAGACTTGAAGTTCTTGTCATACAGATCTTTCACTTGCTTGGTTAGAGTCACACCAAGGTATTTTATATTATTTGTGACTATTGTGAAGGGTGTAATTTCCCTAATTTCTTTCTCAGCCTGTTTATCTTTTGAGTAGGGAAGGCTACTGATTTGTTTGATTTAAATTTATACCCAGCCACTTTGCTAAAGTTATCAGCTGGAGGAGTTCTCTTGTGGAATTTTTGGGGGTCACTTAATTTTACTATTATATCATCTGCAAATAGTGATATTTTGACTTCTTCCTTTCCAATTTGTATCCATTTGACCTCCTTTTGTTGTCTAATTGCTCTGTCTAGGACTTTGAGTACTATATTTAATAGGTAGGGAGAGTGGGCAGACTTGTCAAGTCCCTGATTGTAGTGGGATTGCTTCAAGTTTTCCTCCATTTAGTTTGATGTTGGCTACTGGTTTGCTGTATATGGCTTTTACTATGTTTAGGCATGGGCCTTGAATTCCTGATCTTTCCAGGACTTTTATCATGAAGGGTTGTTGAATTTTGTCAAATGCTTTCTCAACACCTAATGAAATTATCATGTGTTTTTTTTCCTTGAGTTTGTTTATATAGTGGAATATGTTGATGGATTTCCATATATTGAACCACCCTTGCCTCCCTGGGATGAAGCCTACTTGATCATGATGGATGATTATTTTGATGTGTTCTTGGATTCAGTTTGCAAGAATTTTATTGAGTATTTTTGCATTGATATTCATGAAAGGAAATTGGTTTGAAGATCTCTTTCTTTGTAGGGTCTTTGTGTGGTTTAGGTATAAGCATAACTGTGGCTTCAAAGAACAGATTAGGTAGTGCTCCTTTTGTTCATTTTCAGTGCAGTTTTAGGTTTTCAGCAAAACTGAAGAGTTCAAAGATACTTTGGTTTTTAGTTCAGATAAATTACTATTGCTGACTGGATTCACCTTAAATGCTGAGTTCCTATAATGTTTACTCGTGCTGTGGTTTGGTGACATGTCAATTAATTTTTAAGGCCATCATCATTAATATCATCAGTAAACACTCTCATCCATATGCTATACGGTTACAACAAGGGCTAATCCTCCAAATGAAACAAGTCCCACTCAGCTGCTACCCTGGTGGAATTGATCAGTAGGTTTAAACCAATCGTAAGACCAGTCACAAAGCTTAGGGTTAGACATACAAAACTGTGCAACATTAATATGCTAAGTGGATGTGTAGACGTGCGTTCTTGCTCCTTTTCACATGCATGTACTGGGTTCTTTGTAATATATTATGTATTGGATATATGTAAGATACTTGTATAAGATACTACATGAATCGTGTTAATGGCCCTTTATAATGTATTACATATATGTAAGTTATTATGTGTGACATATTGCATGTTACATATGTCTACTGTGTCCTGTGTAGTATATTGCATGTAATTTGTTCTGTGATTGCTTCCTGCAGGAGGACTACTGTCCTCTTGCACCAGCACAAACCAGTGCAAATCAAAACAAGTAAAGTAAATATCCTTTAGGCTGCTTCTGCAGTATGAGGCCAGGATAAGAGGAAAGTTTTTTAAGCCTGTCCTCAGGACCTGGCAACAGGAAGCATCTGTGCTTGTCTCGGGAGACTTGGCTTTCATTAGAAACTGTATTTGTTACAGTCTCCACAGGAAGATAGAGAAAGGTAGATCTATTACCCTGGATAGGTATGTGTAGATACATGTCTTGCAGTTATTTAGAGTAGCGACAAAATGTATTAAAACTCAGAGTTTAGTTGGTCTGCTCTTTCGTTATTTATAAGAAAAGCCAAAAATTAAGAAAAACATGAAATGAAAGTTATAAGAAAACTATAGAATGTATTTAAAGTAACACTGCCTTTCCATACCCTCAATAGTTAGGAATGTATTTGAGGCATATTAAGATAGCTGTCATAATGTGGGTGTCTTAAGGTTCTGTTCACTCTGCTGTAGTTACTATGATGACTTAACTGTATCCTTGGTGTCTTGAAACATTTGTGTATATGCGTTTCAGGAATCCAAGGTTTACTAAATGTTTTGTTGATTTTTAAAATCTAGGCACACAATGTAGATGAAAGTGGTTCTTGTTTTATCCAAGTCTTAAGGTTTGGTTTCCATTATCTGATTTTTTTTATATAAAGGTAATTTGTGTGAAACCCATTCTAATAACCTTTATAGCTGTTTTTTAATACTGGCCGTGTCATGAGTTTCCTGAGGGCAGAGCCTGTGCTTTACAAACCTTGTGATCCAATGGACTCAGTGCTGCTGGAACCAGACATGCAGAAGTAACCACTGAAGACACGGTTGTCCACGATCTCACTGTAGCACATGTGAGTGATGCTGAAGACCTCCTGGGCTTTTACCCTCTAGCTTCTTGTCTACCCAGCCCAGAGTGATCTACAAGAACTGTGCTCTGGGTTTTGAATGAATGAGTTTATTCGCCACATAGCAAAAGAAGGTAAGAGTGCAAGTCAGAAGCATATAAAGAGAAACAGCTGAGCCAAATATCAGACTCAGTGCTCATAGCATCCAGCAGAGATGACTGAGGGAGCACAACTGAGACAACAAGCAAAAGGGACATCATCATATTGGGGCTTACAAACACCCAGCAGAAGGAGACTGAGGGATCCCTGCTGAAGCAGACAGATGGAGTTCCCAAGTTCTCCCAGGCAGAGTAGATGGTCCCTTTGAGTGAGACTTCCAAGTGAAACAGCCAATGGGAGAAAGATTCTGTGATTAAACTAAATGCTTTACAATATCTTCCAGACACCAACTGGAGAAGCTGGGGAATCAGCTGGAGTTCCTAATGAGCTTTCTTTCTGTGGATAAGGTTCCCATTCCCACTGTAGACATTTTCATATGGGATAAACAATGCTAATCTTGGTTGGAAATGACATTCTTAAGGGCATAGGTTCTGTTTTGTTTTAATGTTTGAAACCATTGGCTGTTCTTCCCCTCCCTACTGCAAAGCCATGGACCAGCCTGACTCCGGACAGGGTTGGAAGACTCTTGACACAAACAAGCTTGAGTCTGTAGTGGAAGGAGCAACTGGCTTATGCAACTTGCTTCTGAATAAACATATAGCATATGACAACTTACCGATAGAATGTGCCTTACATATGCCCTCTTTGACCTTGGACCACTGGGGCAGTCTTTAAGTTTGGGCATGATTCTTTCAGAAAGCAATCATGAATGTGTTTTATTATGGGGTAACTATGCTTATAGAAAGTGAATAAATGCAGGTCTATGTGTAAGAGAACATTTACCTGGGTTTATGCCTTTTCTTGACACCTGTGAATTTTAGCCACAGAAGGCAGAGGATACAAGGTATAAAAGATAAAGGGAGCATCTAAGAGAACAAGAGAAAGGACACATTTTAAAGGGTTTTAGACTATAGTGCAGTGATTTGTTTTCATAAATAAGCGCATCAGGTGTTGTCAAATGAGTGCCAGTGTTTAGTTTAATCCTTTGGTGAATGACAGTTATGGCTTTACATGGTTTGTCAGTTTAACTTTTAGCTTGAATGCCAAATTTATTTCAGGGCCTTAGAGTTACACATGTAATGTGTCTAGAGCAACACTTTGGGAAAACAACTCAAGTTTCCAGTTATATATTAGAGCATGAGAAATAATCACTGAAATGATCTGGCCAGTGGCTGGAGGGAGGGGGTGTGTGCTCTGAGGGTTGAGAGAAGGGGGATATGTACAAAGAACCCATGTCAGTGATGTGTTAGCATGAAGCTGGGCAAAGGTTCCCAACATCAGTGAAAGATAAAAGCCAGGAGGATGATAAAAATTGGAAGATTTAATCAGTCTTGTGGCGTGATAATCTCTCTATAAATAGCTGTAAATGACTCACAATAAATAGTTATAAATAACTCTAAACAGTTATAAAGAGCTCTATAAACAGTTATAAATAGCTCGCTGAGTGTTCTAAAGCAAGTGAGAAAGGTGTGGCTGGGGCTTGGGAGGTAAAGGATATGAATGTAAGGAGGTAAATGTCATACTAAGGAAATATGGGGGAAAGGTAGGTGGCCTTGGGAAGAAGAAATAAAATCTCGAACGCATCTGTTTTCCAGAGCTCACTAAATACTCAGTTCAGCACAGTCCTCTCAGTTCTGTCTCCACCAGGATCCACTCTGAGCCTCCTTCATTACCCACCTGAATGACCCTGACAGGGGCTGACTTCTAATCTTGGATCCTCGGATCATCTTCTACATCTGCTACCAGAGCCATGTTTTATTCACAATTTCAAGCCTGCCTGTGATTTTCTTTCTTAATATTTGCATTGTTTTCCCATGAGATTCAGGATAAAATTTAAACCAGGGAATGCACCCCATGGAGGTTTCTACAGCCCTCTCTCTTGTATCTCCATCTTGTTGTCTAGTGAAGATAACTTGCACCTGCTGTCTCTAAACACGGGGCACTCCCTCCTTATTCCTATGTGGAATATCCTAACTCTCCTCCAAGGGATCTTTTTCTCTCTTTGCTAACTGAAATCAAGCTTAGGGCCTCCTGCTTGCTAAACAAGCACTCAACTACTGCATACCCTAACTCAGTTTCTTTCCTTAAAAAAGAAAAACCCAAAAACCTCTGCATTATGATTTGTGGGTTCATCTGCCTATCATTCTTACAGTTCAAGGTGAGGACTGCCTTCTTCCCACTGTCTGATGTGTCTGTTAGGAGCTTGCACTCAACAAATCCTTACTAATAAAAGAAAGAACAGAATGTCATACAGCAACTAAACATAAAAATGTGAACAGAAACAACAATCCCAGCTGTCTTGATGTCCAAACCATCCTTACATGATGTACAATAGGGCATCCCTCAGGATTTCTGGATAACACTCTCACCATACTAGATTACAAGACAGATTTGCGCCAATCAGAAAAATGATAGATGCTTAAGGGAGCTCATGGGGATTAAATATGATATCACCAAACCTATCACTTAAACAAGTCACTCAGGGCTGTTTAGACCAGAGTCTGGCTTCTCTTGAGGTTGTGAGTCAGTTTGGTATGGAGTCTGAAATTTTGCGTTTTTATCAAATGAATTTTCCCCAGATGATTCTTCCTACTGGGAAGGCCTGCATCATAATTACAGTGTGTTCTTATATTTTGTTGTGAGCCTACCCTTTAACAGCTGAGCCATCTCTCCAGCCCCAGTGTGTTCTTAATCATCATACTTTGACCTGTACCTTAGCACTGGCTGGAAGGTACCATTTCAGACCTACTGAGTAAGAGCCTCTCATAGTGGCTGTCAGCAACCTGTTCATGTGAACCGCCTCAAATCCACTCCCTTGTCAAATGTGATCCTGAGAGAAGGAACCAAGGAAAAGCTACAGATTCCCTCAGGAGTCAAGGTGCTGCTCGCTGCCCTTCTGTCATCAATGCCTCCCTTTCTATTTTCTAAGAAGTGGCTTGACTTCAGTATGTCTCTTAATCTGCAGCAGCCTCTCCCACCTCAATATCAAAGAGACTTCTTATTCCTCTACCCAAATGTCTCTGGCTGACATCTTGTGATGCCACTGGGGTACACCCTGGCTCTGATCACTTAAAGGCCTAGGCTCTCACCTCCAGCACATGAGTCTCAATATTGGAATTCATCCAGATAATAGTTACACATCATTTTGAGGGTTTTCCAGGGGAGGAGAAACAGTCTTGACCTCCTTCCTCGTCCTTTAGAAGGCCAGAGCAAGAAGGAACAATGCCCATTTGTAAAATGGCCCTCAGTTTTCAGACTGACTCTTGAGGCCACTAAGAGTAAACATTGTGCACTAGAGTAGGGCAGAGATAGAACACAGTGTGGGAAGACTATCTGCCAGACTCACAGGGAAAGGTGTTTAGTTGACTGTGGTTGCTGGGACAGAGAACCACTGAGTAACGTAAACAGATACTACTTAGCCTCACAGTGTTGGAGATCAAAAGTCTAAGACCAAGGCTTTGGGACATTTGGCTTCTACCATTGGCCATGAGAAAAAGTGTGTTTCATGATCTGTTCCAGCCTCAGTAACACCCTGTAAAGTTCTTGGTTTGGAGGTATATCACGCTCTGCCTTCACATCTCACAATATTCTTGCTCAAAGGTCTCCTGGTTATACAACCTCAGCAAAATTGGATTAGGGCCTTCTATATTGGGAAGTAAGTTTATATGCCCTTACACTTCATCGGGGTTCAAGGAGGAAGAATGAAACTCATCACTGAAGGGCCAATTATTGTTCACAAAACCTGCCATGAAGATTGCTTGTAGGATATAATGGATGTGAGAGTGGAATAAAAATTCCAGCATTCTATGACATCCTTGGCTGCAGTTAAAATAGACAAAATTGAAACAGATGGAGCACTACCAAATTCCTTCTGTGAAGCCACAATTACTCTTATACCTAAACCACACAAACACCCAACAAAGAAAGAGAACTTCAGACCAATTTCCCTTATGAGTATTGACGCAAAAATACTCAATAAAATTCTTGCCAACTGAATCCAAGAACACATCAAAACGATCATCCATCATGATCAACTAGGCTTCATCCTAGGGATGCAGGGATGGTTTAATATACGAAAATCCATCAATGTAATCTACTATATAAACAAACTCAAAGATAAGAACCACGTGGTCATTTCATTAGATGCTGAGAAAACATTTGAAAAAATTCAACACCCCTTCATGATAAAAGTCCCGTAAATATCAGGAATTCAAGGCCCATATCTAAACATAGTAAAAGCAATATACAGCACACCAGTAGTTAACATCAAACTAAATGGAGAGAAACTTGAAGCAATCCCGCTAAAATCAGGGACTAGACAAGGCTGCCCACTCTCTCCCTACTTATTCAATATAGTACTCGAAGTCCTAGCCAGAGCAATCAGACAGCGAAAGGAGATCAAAGGGATATAGATTGGAAAGGAAAAAATCAAAATATCACTATTTGCAGATGATATGATAGTATATTTAAGTGACTCCAAAAGTTCCACCAGAGAACTACTAAACCTGATAAACAGCTTCAGCAAAGTGTTGGGGCATAAAATTAACTCAAACAAACCAGTAGCCTTCCTCTACTCAAAGGATAAACAGGCTGGGAACGAAATAAAGGAAATGACACCCTTCACAATAGTCCCAAATAACATAAAATATCTTGGTGTGACTTTAACCAAGCAAGTGAAAGATCTGTATGACAAGAACTTCAAGTCTCTGAAGAAAGAAATTGAGGAAGATCTCAGAAGATGGAAAGATCTTCCATGCTCGTGGATTGGCAGGATTAATATAGTAAAGATTGCCATTTTGCCAAAAGCAATCCACAGATTCAATGCAATCCTCATCAAAATTCCTACTCAATTATTTATAGAGCTAGAAAGAGTGATTTGCAAATTCATTTGGAATAACAAAAAACCCAGGATAGTGAAAACTATACTCAACAATAAAAGAATTTCTGGGGGAATCACTATCCCTGACTTCAAGCAGTATTACAGAGCAATAGTCATAAAAACTGTATAGTATTGATACAGAGACAGGCAGATAGATCAGTGGAACAGAATTGAAGACCCAGAAATGAAACCACACACCTATAGCCACTTGATCTTTGACAAAGGAGCTAAAACTATCCAATGGAAGAAATATAGCATTTTCAACAAATGGTGCTGGTTCAACTGGAGGGCAGCATGTAGAAGAATGCAAATCGATCCATTCTTATCACCATGTACAAAGCTTAAGTCCAAGTGGATCAAGGACCTCCACATCAAACCAGATACACTCAAACTAATAGAAGAAAAAGTGGGGAAGAGTCTCGAACACATGGGCACTGGAGAAAATTTCCTGAACAAAACACCAGTGGCTCATGCTTTAAGATCAAGAGTCGACAAATGGGATCTTATAAAACTGCAAACTTTTGTAAAGCAAAAGACACTGTCATTAGGATAAAACAGCAACCAACAGATTGGGGAAGATCTTTACCAATCCTACATCTTAGAGGGCTTATATCCAAAATATGCAAAGAACTCAAGAAGTTAGACTCCAGAGAGCCAAATAACCCTATTAAAAATGAGGTACAGAAACCATTGTGGAAATCAGTCTGGAGGTTCCTCAGAAAATTGGACATTGCATTACCTGAGGACCCAGCTATACCTCTCTTGGGCATATACCCAAAAGATGCTCCAACATATAACAAAGATACATGCTCCACTATGTTCATAGCAGCCTTATTTATAATAGCCAGAAGCTGGAAAGAACCCAGATGCCCTTCAACAGAGGAATGGATACAGAAAATGTGGTACATCTACACAATGGAATATTACTCAGGTATCAAAAACAATGACTTTATGAAATTCATAGGCAAATGGATCGAACTGGAAAATATCATCTTGAGTGAGGTAACCCAATCACAGAAAAACACACATGGTATGCACTCATTGATAAGTGGCTATTAGCCCAAATGCTCGAATTACCCTAGATGCACAGAACACATGAAACTCAAGAAGGATGACCAAAATGCAAACGTTTCACTCCTTCTTTAAAAGGGGAACAAGAATAACCTTGGGAGGAAATAGGGAGGCAAAGTCTTGAACAGAGGCTGAATGCCCATTTAGAGCCTGCCCCACATGTGGCCCATACATATACAGCCACCCAATTAGATAAGATGGATGAAGCAAAGAAGTGCAGGCTGACAGGAACCGGATGTAGATCTCTCCTGAGAGACAGCCAGAATACAGCAAATTCATTGGTGAATGCCAGCAGCAAACCACTGAACTGAGTACAGGACCCCCGTTGAAGGAATCAGAGAAAGAACTGGAAGAGCTTGAAGGGGCTCGAGACCCCATATGAACAACAATGCCAAGCAACCAGCGCTTCCAGTGACTAAGCCACTACCCAAAGACTATACATGAACTGACCCTAGGCTCCAATGTCATTGGTAGCAATAAATAGCCTAGTAAGGGCACCAGTGGAAGGGGAACCCCTTGATCCTGCCAAGGCTGGATCCCTAGTGAAAAGTATTGTTGGGGGAGGGTGGTAATTGGAGGGGAGGATTGGGAGGGAAACACCCATATAGAATGGGAGGGAGAGGGGTTAAGGGATGTTGGCAGGGAAACCGGGAAAGGAAATAACATTTGAAATGTAAATAAGAAATACCCAATTTAATAAAGATGGAAAAGATGGGGTATAGAGCTAAACAAAATATTTTCACCTGAGGATTATCAAATGGCCAAAAATCACCTAAAGAAATGTTCAACATTCTTAGTCATCAGGGAAATGCAAATCAAAACAACCCTGAGATTCCACCTCACACCAGTCAGAATGGCTAAGATCAAAAACTCAGAGGACATCAGATGCTGGCGAGGATGTGGAAAAAGAGGAACACTCCTCCATTGTTGGTGGGATTGCAAACTGGTAGAACCACTCTGGAAATCAGTCTGGAGAATCCTCAGAAAATTGGACATTCCTCTACCTGAGGATCCAGCTATACCCCTCTTGGGCAGATACCCAAAAGATACTCCAACATATAACAAAGACACATGCTTCACTATAGCAGCCTTATTTATAATAGCCAGGAGTTGGAAAGAACCCAGATGCCCTTCAACAGAGGAATGGATTCAAAAAATGTGGTACATCTATACAGTGGAATACTACTCAGCTATCAAAAACAATGACTTCATGAAATTCATAAGCAAATGGAATGAACTAGAAAATATCATCATGAGTGAGGTTACTCAATCACAGAAAAACACACATGGTATGTATTCATTGATAAGTGGATATTAGTCAAAAAGTTCGAATTACCCAAGATGCAATCCACAGACCACAGGAAGCTCAAGAAGTAAGATGACCAAAATGCGGATACTCCTACTCCTTCTTAAAAGAGGGAAAAATATCCATAGGAGGAAATATGGAAGCCAAGTTTAGAGCAGTGACACACATTCAGCCATTCAGAGCCTGACACACATGTGGCCCATATATATATATACACACACACACACACACACACACACACACACACACACACACACACACACAGACAGACACACAGCCACCAAAACTAGATAAGATTGATGAAGCTACAAAATGCATGCTGAAAGGGGCTGGATATAAATCTCTCCTGAGAGACAAATCCAGAGCATGTCCAATACAGAGGTCAATGCTAGCAGCAAACCACTGAACTGAGAACAGGACCCCCTTTTTTGGGGAATTAGAGGAAGTATTGAAAGAGTTGTAGGAGCTTGCAACCCCATAACAACAATGCCAACCAACCAGAGCTTCCAGGGACTAAACCACTACCCAAAGGCTATACATGGACTGACCCAGGGCTCCAACTGCATATGTAGCAGAGAATAGCCTTGTTGGGGCACCAGGGGAAGGGGAAGCCCTTGCCAAGTTTGGACCCCCAGTGCAGGAGAATATGGGGGGTGGCAATAAATGGGATTTATAGGGGGAATACCTGTATGTGGGAGGGGAAGGGGAGGGACTGGGAGCTTATGGACAGGAAAGCGGAAAGGGGAATAACATTTGAAATGTAAGAAATATATCTAATAAAATTTTTTTTAAAAAAGATAGAAAATTCAAAAGTAATCATGCATTTGACTCCAAAATACCTGGAATGTTACCCCATAAAAATAAATAATACACATTTCATAAGTGTGTGGTAGAAAAGGAGTTTTGTTATTAATGTCATATTTTAAATGACCAAATTAATTTAAGAGTGTTCTTAAGTGTGTTTCATGCTTGGGAAGACAGGGAGTTCTACAAATTCTTCAAGTTTTAAATTCTAGTTGATATCACAGCTTTAAATGTCAGACTTATTCCTGATAGGTTCCAAATCAGAGCCATTTACTTGTGTAGGGACTGAAGTTTGAAGGGAAGCTGATGTTGCATACTTCAAGGAAGACAACTAAAGATTTGTAAGACCTCTTATATAGGGCTCTGAGTACACAGCTTCCTGGATGCAGAGACTGGAGAGCTCCATTATTGTCTCCTTTTCTCTAGCTTGTTTGGGATATAACCAACAACTCTGCGCTTTTTCACAGCTAAACTACGATCACAGACCAGAGTCTCTTCTTGAGCATGATCATCTGCCTCCTCAGCCTCTCCAGCCTCCAAAATGAATTCTTCCTGGAGCCTTGGTGGCTTCTTAGAGCTCCTGACGGCCACACAGAAAGCCGTTCTCTGTCTCTAGTGCACATTCTGCTGATCTCACGTAACTTGTAGTTTGTGGGTGTCTATCCCTCAGTTGTTCTCCATTTCAACACCATGTTTACAGACTCTGCTCCCCACTTTTAGAGGGGAAATAGTGATTAGAAAGACATTCACTGTGTTCTAAGTGTGGGCTCAAGTGCTTTTGGAAAAAATGACACCTAGGGCATATTTGTAAAATTTTTTTCTGTATCTACACACCATGCTATATTCCCAGTCACCATGGTGTTTGGCCAACGCCAGAGAGCCATAATCTGATACCAGGCTGAGCATGGTTGGGGTTGCAGTTGTCAGTGACAGAGAACTCATCTAGCATGTGCAAGACCCTGAGGTCACTTTCCAGCACCACACACTGAAAAGTAAAAGATGGGCAAATACATTCTTCAAATTGGCCTTCCCCAAAGTTTGCAGAAGCAGCATATGCTAGTGCTGTGGAAAACACTCCTTTAGATGCTACAAATAACAAGACCCAGTCAAGATCCTTCCGACATATGTTGTTGGAAATGGTTCCCCCATTCTCTTCTTCCCCAATGTCTCCTCTCCTTTTCTTTTCCATATCCCTTTTTCTCTTTCTTGTCTCTGTCCTGTATTCCTATTGGAAATAGGAATCAGAGACTCTAGATTCACATGGTGTGGAACTTTTAAATCACATTGAACAGATGCTTCCTGCCCCCTCCCCTCTCTCGTTGTTACCTTTCTAGATTACTACTGTACACTTCCATTTCAGGATCTGTCTTTACCTTGGGAGATCCATTTACTTACCCAAGGTCAGTAGCTATACATAACCACATTAGAATTCAAATCCACTTGCCTGGTCTCAAGTTCTGTCTGTTTGTCTGGCTGTCCACCCATCTATCCGTCTACCTGTCTGTCTTGAGACAGGACCTCACCCTGTAGCTCAGGCCCATGAACTCAAGATCCTCTGATCTACACCCTGGGTACTGATATCACAGGGCTGCATTCCTATGTTTCAACCTATATCCTGTGTTGAATGTAACTTTTAAGATGTCACTGATATTTAGAACTTAGTAACTTTTTTTTTTTGGTTCTTTTTTTCGGAGCTGGGGACCGAACCCAGGGCCTTGCGCTTCCTAGGCAAGCGCTCTACCACTGAGCTAAATCCCCAGCCCCCTTAGTAACCTTTAATTAGTCTTGATGTTCCTTTACTTCCTGCCTTAAGGCAGCTTGGAATTGCATCAGTTATAAGAACCCACTGAGAATTTCTGATAGACATGATGTTTTGAACAGACTTGTCC
Organism: Rattus norvegicus; assembly: GCF_021556685.1. Classification (NCBI taxonomy): domain Eukaryota; kingdom Metazoa; phylum Chordata; class Mammalia; order Rodentia; family Muridae; genus Rattus; species Rattus norvegicus. The sequence goes on from NC_141535.1 coordinate 248,933,730, forward strand.
ATTTCTATTTCTTCCTTCTTGTAGGCATAGGTAAGGATATTCTTGGCCTGAATATAGCTCTCTCTGGACATCACCACCTTCACATCATTTTAAGAGACTATTTATAGTTTATTTTCTCCCTTCTTTTCATTCCTTTTTTTTTTTAGTCTTTGGCTAAATATAGAAAACAGAATTATACTTTCCCACTACATGACTAAGAAGAACTGTCTTCACTCTCTGAGAGTGAGATATTGCCTAGACAATATTGAATTTTCTTGTCTAGACACAAAAAAATTCAATAGTAAGGGGAGAGAGGATAATTAGATTGATACCAGAGGTACTAGTTTGGGGTCAGAACTTCTCCGCTTACTCTGTACGAAGTGGGTGACTTAAAAGCCTTGAGCAGCCATTCATTTTCCTGCAGCAGAGATCTCACGGCCTCTGCAGATGGCTGTGGGGATCAATGTGAAGATCAGCTGAGGCTCTGCCACCTCTCAGGAGCTCCTCAGACACATGGCAATGGTACCCTCACCCCTTATGGTTCCCTGAAGTCCCTGTCAACTTCTCATGGCACTTAGAGCAAATGCAACAAGTTCCCTTAAATCTTTTCTAAAACCTGTCTCAAAAGACATATACAGTTGAGTGTCCTGACACTGTTTAACAAGAAGACTCAACTCAGAGGGTGAGGGAGGCATAAGGACCACCAGGACCACTCAAATATAACCAGAATCCTCACCTTTTGTCAGTCTAGAATTCCTTCATCTGGAAATCTGTGAGTCCTTCTTATCCTGAATGTGCCTATTAAGACCAGGCTACAAGAGACAGAGACCATAACACACACAACTGAAGTCTTCCTGTTTTCAAATGTTGTAGGTCCCCAGGTCCTACATGAGCATGTGCTAGGACTGGGTGGACAGGCTAAAGCCACATAAGAAGAGATTCAAACCTCACTAGATGTCCTCACATGGCAAGGGGGAGACTCCAGAATGGTTCAGCAACATACCCACCACACGCTGTCAACTTGAGAGGAAGTCCGTGCCAAGAGAGAAAGAGGAAAAGAAGAAATGCAATGTTCTAAGCAGTGTGAACCCACACCTGCACGGCATCAGAAACACAAAATAAAGACAATGAGCAGGTTCTGTGTTCTTTTCTGCAACACCAAGCCCACTTACCTTAGGGCTAAGTGACTAGGCAAAGGGAAGCTTATCAGCAACCAGGCTGTTTTAAACAGGGGCAGATCTGGGCATATTTTTAGCAAAGTTGCAAAAACAAGTTGGTTACTTATGACCCAGTTCAGGCCTGGATGGCAGGGTGGGTTCAGAACTGCCAAGACTGTTGCTCCAGGCAGGGGGAAAATGTCCAGATACAGGATGATGCTGCAGCCTCAATGGGCATATTTGACTTCTTTTGTGTAGAAGGAATGTACCTGGAGTGCTTGGGCAATTTGGTGACCCCTCCAATAAAACAAGGCTGTGTGTTTTTAAACCAAGTATCTAATCTTGGGGATTGGATATAGCATATTCTGACACCAAATCTTGCAATTGCAAAATACTTATTTCTAAAATTCCATAAGACCCATGTTGACCTTTAGCTGCAGAGATGGGGAGTGTGTTGTCATAGAAACTGTTACCCCAGCAGTGATGTCCTTTAAAGGAAGCTCACCCAGGACTGTGAAGGTTTATTTTTAAATGAACAGGTGTCCCTCTATCTGAAGAGGCAGAGTCCATAATACTGTGGGTGACAAATGAAAAGTCTAGCCAGGGCGTGTGACACTTCTCACCCTTCCAGCTTACAAGCTTCTCTCACCATGAACTCATTAAGCAGAGCTTCCCCACCCTTAAGGGGAAGCAGATGCTACACTGGCAGTCACAGGTTTCCAACAAAATCAAACTTAAAGCATGAGAGGAAACCAAACATACAAGTTCTCAAAGGTGGCCTCTGTTCCACAGAGAGCTAAAACATGTAAATTTCATGACTTACCTTCTAGACATAACACCTGATAAGTCCTACTGGTTTATGCTGTTTATTAATTTTTTTCTATTTGTAAATAAAGATACTACTACTAAGTTGACTCTGATGTGTGTGGGGGGGGCGGAAAGGATTAAATGTTTACATTTTTTTGCAAGTTTAACTTCTTTTTTTTACTGGAATTTTAATTTCATTTCTGGTTTTTCCGAACTTTTATCAGCAGTGTCTTCAACTTGCATATTCATTTCCTAATCACCTCAAACAGTAAGAGATAGTATTGACAAGCTGACTCGAATCCGACCCGCTCAGATTAGAGTGTGCCAATGTCAGCAAAACTCTTTGGCAAGTCTCAGGACCAATGTCCTTGCCAGTTCTTCAGCTCTAACATCCACCATTGCCATTACCATTCACCCAACTACACGATTCCCCTCAGATCAGCCCTCAGTCACACCCACTCGGGTCTCCTGCCACTTTGTCTGGAACAGTCCTCCCATCTCCTTAGCGTCTCAACTCTGGTTTTGTAGGACATTTCAAGAGGAGGCACGTAATTCCTTTGGACAACAATTTGTTTAACACTGGTTAGCTATTCATATAATTTAACATCAGGAAACAATTTGGGGCAAAAGGGGGGTGGCAAGTCTACTTTGTACATAGGACATTATGAAACACTTCTAAAGGGAAGACAGCTAAACCCTGGGGACTGAGGCTGTTCTCAGGATTTTGTAAGAATTTAGTTTTTTTTTTCTGTATTTCTATCTCTGTGTGTGTGTGTGCGTGTGTGTGCCTGTGTGTGCATTCCTGTGTGTGTGCTGTGTGTGTGCTGTGTGTGTGTGTGTGCTGTGTGTGTGTGCTGTGCGTGTGTGTGTGTGTGTGTGCCTGTGTGTGCATTCCTGTGTGTGGGCTGTGTGTGTGCTGTGTGTGTGTGTGTGTGTGCTGTGTGTGTGCTGTGTGTGTGTGTGTGTGCGTGCCTGTGTGTGCATTCCTGTGTGTGGGCTGTGTGTGTGCTGTGTGTGTGTGTGTGTGCCTGTGTGTGTATTCCTGTGTGTCGGCTGTATGTGTGCTCTGTGTGTGTGTGCCTGTGTGTGTATTCCTGTGTGTGCTGTGTGTGTTCTGTGTGCTCTGTGTGTGTGTGTGTGTGTGTGTGCCTGTGTGCGTATTCCTATGTGTGGGCTGTGTGCTGTGTGTGTGCTGTGTGTGTGCTGTGTGTGTGTGTGTGTGTGTGTGTGTGTGTGCATTCCTGTGTGTGTGCTGTGTGTGCTGTGAGTGTGTGTGTGTGTGTGTGTGCATTCCTGTGTGTGGGCTGTGTGTGTGCTGTGTGTGTGTGTGTGTATTCCTGTGTGTGTGCTGTGTGTGTGTGCCTGTGTGTGTATTCCTGTGTGTGTGCTGTGTGTGTGTGTATTCCTGTGTGTGTGCTGTGTGTGTGCTGTGTGTGTGTGCCTGTGTGTGTATTCCTGTGTGTGTGCTGTGTGTGTGTGTATTCCTGTGCGTGTGCTGTGTGTGTGCTGTGTGTGTGTGTGCCTGTGTGTGTATTCCTGTGTGTGTGCTGTGTGTGTGTGTGTGTGTGTGTGTGTGTGTGTAATTCTTCTACATGGAGAACTTTTCTCTCTACCCTTCATCCCACACAGTAGACTGGCTCTGCAGATAAACTAGAGATGCATTTGAAATTTCTCTGAGAAAATGTTTAATCCAAGTACAAAGCTCTAGCCACAGTCGTGCTGCTCTATTGGGCTGTGCAGTCCTGTGGCTTCCATTGTGGACTTCAGTCGGCTCCCATGGTATAGAAGCATTATCAGAGCCCTGGCTGAGTATTAGAAAAGAACATTAAAAAGTTGGGGTGCCTGTGACAGCACTTAGAAGACAACTAAAATAATATCTCGGTCTGCTATATTTGAGTGAATGACCTCTCAAGGACACAGAGAAAACCACTCTGAAAATCAATAAAGTACAGCAAGTCTGGAAAAACAAGACATGTGACCATCACACCTGAGTCCTGGGGACAAGCGGGACCCTGGCCAAAGAGCTAGGGGTAGGTCTGGGGAAGTCAAGGGAAAAAAGATAATAGAAACCCAGCTGTGTAAACAGACTTAGAAGGTCTTGTTGGCAAGCAAAACTGGCCCACCCATAAGCACATACTTGATAGCCAATCTTAGGGCCCTCAATGGACTCCTCTGCCTATTCCCATGTAAGATACTTCACATGAACTATCTCAAATAAGTGACCCATAGAGAGGAGGAAACACACTTACCCAATCATCCATTGTAGTTTAATGGCAGACTATATATGGACAAGGAGCATACATTCTGGAATTGAGCTCCCTGATCTGACTGCTGTTCCTTCTGGATCTACTCACTTGTAAGCTAAGCATGTGTAATGTTTGTGTTTTCTTTTTTCAGGTTAAGATAAAGAGTTTCAGACAGGGCCTGTCCTAAGAACTTCCTATGTATAGGTATATGCATTGCAAACAAGGAGGAAGCTGAGCAACTGTCTGGTGTTGAAGTGATGTACGGTGGAAATGGAGACCCAGCTCCACATAGAGCACCTGATCAGAGCTCATGCTCAGAGCTCAGGCTGTGCAGTGTGGGTATTGAAGGGAAAGTCAAGTAGAGGCAACTGCCTGCGAATGAGAGATCTCAGGAATCTTCCCTGGGAAAAGTACACATCAACACCGTCTCAAGATTCCTCGTTTCTTTTACTTCACTATGGCTGCTGTCTCAATGGAAATAAGAGCTAACTGGAGGTCTTTCCTATTTTCCCTTCCAGAAACCCGGTCCAGTGTTCACCATATGCTTAAAAATCTCTGACTTTGCATTACTGAACCCGCCTCCATATTTTAAAATAAGATTTATGTTTTAAAGATTTATTTTTTATTTTGTGTATGAGAGGGTTAAATCTGCATGTACATCTGGTCACCATATGTGTGCAGTGTCTATGGGAGTCAGAAGAGGGATCAAACCCCCCAAGAACTGGAGTTATAGGTGGTTGTGAGCCAGCCCTTGGGAGCTGTGTACTGAGCCCAGCTCTAGAAGAGTAGCCAGTGCTCCTAACCTCTGACCCATTTCTCCAGCCCCAGGATTTGTGTGTGTGTGTGTGTGTGTGTGTGTGTGTGTGTGTGTGTGTGTGTGTGTCTGTGTCTGTGTCTGTGTCTGTGTCTGTCTGTCTGTCTGTCTGTCTGTCTGTGTCTGTAGTTTCGAATATGTGAATATGTTCATTGTCCCCTCAAAGGACAGAAAAGAGTATCCAATTCGCTGGAACTGTAGATAGTGGTGAGTCACCAGACAGGTGCTGGGGTGCTGAATTCTGGGTGCTGGGAATTGAACCTGGGTCCTCTGGAAGAGCAGAAAGAACTTCTAAGAGAAGAGACATCTTTACAGCCTTCTCCACCTCCACCTTAATTTAATATTTAGTGCTCTGTAGCTTCTGAGAAATCAACAGTGATAGATCCATGATAGGTTTTCAGAGTCCTAATAGTCTATACAACGAATTCCTTCTACAGCAAGAAAAGCACATTATACATGTATTACGGGATGGGATTTCAAAGAGTACCAAGCCCTTTCTTCCAAAAAATGTTTTCACAAATAGTCATTCAAGTGGTAAAGATAGCTTTCTGTTATGAATTTTTCTTGGCAATTTGACATGGAGCAGATAGTGTAGCAATACATAGCAAGAACTGCTTGCTGTTACCACGATAGCATTTGAGAACACAAAATTTTGTTGTTTTTAAAACCCGTGCCAATTTACATCATAAAAAACTATGATCTGTGACTCACCAATGGTCCTATAGCTCTTTAGCCTATGAGCTCCTCTCTTAACTTTTAATTTTCTCAGACACACACCTGAAAGGTGGAGACACAGCCTGCACTGACAATAGGAATCTGTAATAATATCATAGCCCACTATTCTGGGGAACAGAGAAAGAAAACCCATCATACGTGGCTTCTCACAAGGCTGCAAATAGCTCGTGGACACAGTGTGTGAGGAATACATGGGTATGCATTTTGAGGAACAGGAGTCTTCATTGTTACCAGTCCCTCCAAGTCAGAGGGAGCTGTGATGTTTTCCAGCTCAAGTCCTGTGGATTGAACGTGGAATGACAGCACAGGTAAGAAGAAGTCAAGTAAGTCTTGCTCCAGGCTGTCACTCTGGCCATGGAAGCAGTTTTAGAAGAATTTCCACTTGTTACAGTTCCTCAGTACTTCCTCCAAATGTTACTGAAGAAATATTAGTTCAGCATGGGCCATAAATTCCTTTGTAAGCCGATCCCTTACTCTAGCTTTGGTCCTGGTGAACCTTGTGGTTCAGAGTAAAGTGACTTAAAAAGAACATCTGAAATGTGGTTATCAGACTCCTGGGAGAATTCATCAGGTGTTTAAAGTCTAAGATGTCAGCTACACCAAACAATGGACTTAAGCCAGTAATGGAAATCCATTGAAGTAGCTTAAAGCAAAGTGAGATTGTTCCAAGAATCCGACGGAATCTGAGAGCAGGAAGTGAGGTGCCTAAGAACAAAAGTGAGCCCCCCTTCCTTCTCTGCCCTCCCTATTCAGTCTTTTTCTCTGCACTTTCTTTGCAGTGGGTATGTCTCTCTTCTGTCAGGTGCTGCTGCTTCTCAAATGCTCAGAAGTGCTCCCACAATCCTGTAGTGGTTTCAACTATACAGATGAAATCAGCATTAGATTCTCTGGCTCTTGATTCAAATTTTATGGAATACGATTTTTATTATTAAACCATCAAAATATAGCACAGAGCTTGGGGAAGAGCAATCTGTAGGTGTGGAAGGTCTGGCTTAGGGTATGCCTCATTATACTTTCTGCCTTGGTAACAGAATATTGGACAAGATACCAAAAGCAGCTGACTACACCAACCAACACCATGACTGGAAAGAACTTGTTGCTAAGAAGTTGAGCTCATCTCCATGACTCAGGAAGTGCTCAGAGGTGTGGGAGGGAAAGCTTTACAGAGGCCGGTCAGAGACTATAACACGGCCATCAAAGTGTGCAGTCTGGTACCCAGTTCACATGCTCAGGTGAGGTAGACAGTGAGAGGTACCCCAACATTGAATTTCTTGCAGCTCAGGGCTACATTAACAGCCTAGTCAGAGAGTCAGACAAGGACACCAGGGGGGTGAAAAACAGTTACAGTAAATGATAACAAGGAAACGAGGGACACTGTGCTACAGAGAAGGAATGATCCCGCCCCTGGGAGCTGGCACAGCTGCACCATAGAATACCACAGGCTGAGCACTTCCCACCACTGTGGAGGCTAAAGTCTAACGTCAAATGTCAACAAGTTTGGCTTCCTCTCTGGATCATCCTTAGAAGGAGGGCTATCTTCTCTCCACACTCTGTGCTTGTCCATCCTCAGTGTGTTGCTGTGCCCTAAACTCGTTTCTTATGTGGACAGCAGTCAGATAATATTTGTCCTCCCCCCAAATCTTTTAACTTCAGTTACTTTCTTAAAGTCACACTTAGAGATACTTGGGGTTTACTTCCCTACCTGTATATCCTGCAGCTGACTGACCACTATACTCAGCCACACCCTGAACACGAATCCTCAAGGCCTTCTTCCCTGAGACACCTAGCAACATCTGAAGACCCTCCTGTCACCATGTCCCTGTGTGAGGCTCTTCAGGTCCTCAGGTCACTGACGACAGTGCCAGAAGTTCAAGCCACCCTTTTTATTGCTCAGTCTAATGCTTTCTTCCACAGTATGGATTTGGGGAGAGAGATGGAATTTATCCCAAAAATGGAATGAGAGGAAAATTCCAGCCACACAGGGAGAGTGTGTTCCCTTAGGCAGAAGAGCAGAAACAAAGGCGTAGAAACAACAGCATGCATGGCTGAGCTTGGAATGCTGCCTGGTTTGGTTTGGTGGAGTTTAGGACATATGAGAGTTAGAAAGTGGTAAAGGAATGAAGTTGCAAAGATAATTAGCATAATTTTTAAATTATCAGCAAGTTTGTATGAAGGTTGTCTTTTCTCTTCCTAAGCTTCTAGAGTAGTTGCTTGGATTACTGGCAGGCATGAGGTACTACACCCAGATCGGTTTTACTTTTAAAATATATTGCTGCTACCACCAGGAAGAAAGGCTTAAAGAGCAGGATTCAAAGCAAAGACATGATCTTCAGACACGGTTTTGTTAATTCCAAATCAGAGCAAGGATGATTGACGGGGATGATGTGGATGATGGAACAGAGAAAGGATGATTGACAGGAAGATGTAGATGATGGAGCAGAGCAAGGATGATTGATGGGGATGATGTGGATGATGGAGCAGAGCAAGGATGATTGACAGGAAGATGTAGATGATGGAGCAGAGCAAGGCTGATTGACAGGGATGATGTGGATGATGGAGCAGAGCAAGGATGATTGACGGGGATGATGTGGATGATGGAGCAGAGCAAGGATGATTGACAGGAAGATGTAGATGATGGAGCAGAGCAAGGCTGATTGACAGGGATGATGTGGATGATGGAGCAGAGCAAGGATGATTGACGGGGATGATGGAGATGATGGAGCAGAGCAAGAATGATTGACAGGGATGATGTGGATGATGGAACAGAGAAAGGATGATTGACAGGAAGATGTAGATGATGGAGCAGAGCAAGGATGATTGACAGGGATGATGTGGATGATGGAGCAGAGCAAGGATGATTGACAGGAAGATGTAGATGATGGAGCAGAGCAAGGCTGATTGACAGGGATGATGTGGATGATGGAGCAGAGCAAGGATGATTGACAGGGATGATGTGGATGATGGAGCAGAGCAAGGATGATTGACAGGAAGATGTAGATGATGGAGCAGAGCAAGGCTGATTGACAGGGATGATGTGGATGATGGAGCAGAGCAAGGATGATTGACAGGGATGATGTTTGATGATGGAGAGGAGCTGACACTCAGAAATACTAATGTCTTTGGAGGGGACAGCAAGAAGAAAATTTTAGAAGTTCATAGTGTCCGGCTTGGGTGACAAGATTTTGGTAATGTTACTGAAGAGGAGAGGTTGGAAGGGCCCTGTGTAAAGCACAGTGAGCTTGAAGACTAGGTGGGACCCAGATGACCTATCCAAAAAGTTGTGAACACAGAAGCACATTTTCAGGAAAGAAAAAATAAAATTTACAGTTACCAGGAAATTAATAAAGGATGATTACGTGAATGACGTCTTCCACAGAACCCATGGACCCTGGGAATAGCAGAAATACGCTGCCTCACAATTCCCATTCTAAGGCCAAGCAGAATGACTCTTAAGTGAAAGGGACAGTTTAAATATGTCTAATCACAAATTAGTGTTTTAGCTATTTTCCAATTATTTGATATCAAGATGAGAAAATACATACCTTCAAAGATTTGAGATTTAAATACTATAATAAAGTGAATCATAGAGAGCAATCTTAGTCTCTATGCAGTACACCAAGTGCAAGCGTTGTTATGAGGTGCACGACTAAGTGTTAAGCCTGTCCTTAATAGAAGCCAGTAAAAAGGAAAGCGAAAACAAAAAAAATGAGGGGAAAAAAGTATAAAACAAGCCAGAAGATTTTAAAATGAAAAACCAGTAAGTATACTACCAAGGAAGAGGTGGCCGGCCATGTCCCTCCCCACCTCCCCCAACCCCAGCCCATGGTTTCCTGGCTAGAGGCAGCTCTTTCTTGAAGCCACAAGCTACTAAGTGCACATTTTCCTTAACCTGCTCAAGCGAGGGCAGGAGCAAGTTACCAATACCAGAGGAAAGACAGCCATGTGACCCCCTGAGCTAGAGAGGAGATCCAAAAAAAGATCATAAGAAGTCACTGTTAGGAAAATAATCATTTTCTAAATACTGTCCAGATGTTAGAGGAAGTTTGACTTTTCAGATGATATTAATATGTACAAATATAAATATTTTAAAATAGCACTGTTATCAGGTATTTCCCCAAGTAATTATTTCAGAGAGGACTATTACGGTAAATTGTGTAAGCCATCAAAACTTAGCAAACATCACCTACAAATGACATTTGATTTTATTGTGATGAAAACCCCTGCATTTCTTGTCCCACCTAACTGATATCTATCCTGAGATATTTGGGGACTGATTCTTGGGTACTAATTTCTTTTAACTCTCTTCTGCATTTTGATTTTCTATTTTAATATCATAAAGTGCTTTAAATAAGACAGTTTAGTGGTTGGGGAGGTAGCTCCATTGGTAGGGGGCTTGCCTAGTGTGCACAAAACCTTGGATTTAATCTCCAATAGCTTGCAGGGCAGCTACAGGCTAACCTGAGCAACATAACACTGTCTTAAAACTAAACCTAAAACATTCTCCTCTAAGTTTGAAATGAACCTTCTCTACTCTTTTTCGTTTCAAAGAAAAGGAGTATAAATAGGTTTTCAAAATAATTTATCCTGCGTAGTGTTTGAATTGTAGGATTGCAGTTTGGCTCCAAAATGCCACACTTCCTCCCACATTTATAGAAGCACATCCTGCATACGAGCTAGCATTTACCCCATGTACTTCCATGTTTCTCGTTGCTGTGACCAAATAATTGGCATGGACAGCGTCTTAGTTGCTATTATTGTGAAGAGTCACCGTGACCACAGCAACTCTTATAAAGGAAACCGTGGCAGGAATCATAGCAGCACAAAGGCGGGCATGGTGCTGGAAGAGAGTTCTACATCTGGATAAGCAGGCAGAAGGGAGAGAAAGAGAGAGGGGGAGGAGAGAGAGAGAGAGAGAGAGAGAGAGAGAGAGAGAGAGAGAGAGAGAGAGAGAGAGAGAGCGCACTTGGCTTGAGCATCTGAAATCGCAAAGCCCATCCCTAGTGATACATTTCCTCCAACAAGGCTACACTTCCTAACAGTGCCGCTCCCTGTGGGCCTGTGGAGACCATTTTCATTCAGATCATCACAGTTTAGAGGAGGAAAGGCCTATTTGGTACACTGTATCAGAGCTGCATGGGTTGAGGATGTGTGCCGATGGAACTGGCTGTGAGTGAGCAGTGTACAGTGCAGTTCTTCATGGTGGTTGGACTAGAGCCAGGGTATGACTATGCCCCTGAAAGGCCTTGCCCACCACAAAAGAAGAGTCTGTGGGGAGCAGTTCAGATTCAAACCGTAGCACCCTTTGATGGGAATGAAATCACAGAACTTACGTTCTAGATTCTAGGATAAAAGAAAACAAAACACTCACTGGAAGGTTGGCTCGGGGGTGAAAGCTTTTATTGGGTGTCTCCATGGACACCATGAACTGAGAACCCTGCGAAATTATTTGAGGTGCAGGTTTGTGATTGAATTTTTGTTAGGAATGAAGTCTAATAAGTATTATCATGGTCTCAAAGATACCTGTAAAAAAAAACCCAACTCTGTATGTCAGAAACAAAATCAAAGTGTTAAATCAAAACACAGTCTACCAAAATTGAGTGTTTCATTTGGTCATAAAACTAAACAAGGCTGTAGACAGATGCCTGTTTTCTGCTGAAATTCTTGTGTCATATTGTTTTGTTCCTGGCTCTAATCCAGCTCACAGGAAATATCACTGCTCTGTGCACTTTCTCCCAAACCTCTTTTACCAAGTAACAAGTGTTTCTGTTGAATTTCATTTTTTTCATACAGAAAAATTGAGACAATTGCATTCATTTTATTGTTATCAAGAATAGCTCAATTCCTTAAAGACATTGCCAAAAAAAAAAAACCAAACCAAACCAAAACAAAACAACCAAACAAACAAAAATGGAACCTGCTAGGATGCCTGCCAGTGAATTTGCTCTTCCTCCCTTGTACAAAGGCAGAAAACAAGAGAGAAACTGACTTAGGAAGTTCTGAGAGACTGGTGGTGGGGAACAGAATGCTTCCTACAGCCCTGTCCTATCCTGAAGTCTGAGAAGAGAACAATCATCCCTTCCTAAGTACCAGGGCCAGAGAAGAGTGGAGTGACTTGGAAAGGGACTCTCCTGTAAAAGAAATCACACTCTCCTCTGTCTCCCCTCCTCTGTCTCCCCTCCTCTGTCTCTCTTTCTGTCTCTCCCTCCTTCCTCTGTCTCTCCCTTCTTTCTCTCTCTCCCCTCCTCTGTCTTCCGCTCCTCTGTTTTCCCATCTTGTCTTCCCATCCTCTCTCTGCTCCTGTCCGTCTCCTCCCTCTGTCTCTCCATCCTGTCTTCCCTCCTTTGTCTCCCCTTCCTCTGACTCCCCCACCTCTGTCTCCTCCTCATCTCCTCTCTCTCTATATTCTTTCTCCTTCAGGTTTCATGTGTGTTTGGTAGTGCTTTGGAGTAAACATAGTTTGTGATGACTTGCTTGGTCAGAAACATAATGGCTTAAATGACACTGCCCTAAGCTCATGAGTGATGAGGGCCTCAGACTCTCCATCACACACAGCACCATAAGTTCAGGTGATTAATGCTGCAGTGTAAGCACTAAGTTGCAGACATTGAAATATTTACTTCTTAGTGGCATGTGAATAACGGAGGACCTGCAGTTTATTAGGAATGTTTTATGCTATGTTAAAATAGAGTTTCAGGTGTCTTTGGGATAGCAAATGAAACCCACAGCAGCTTAGTGTGTACCAGTTCCAGCCCCAACTTGCAGCTGCCCTGGTGATCTGTGTCTGATAATCCTCCCTCCTCTGAAATTTACTGGGTTTATAACAGTCGTTTCTCTTCTATTCTGGGGCTAGTATCAATCTCTAACCTTATACTGTCATTAAATGATTCTAACCTTTTTTGGGGCCACGAGAGCCCCAGTCAAGCACATGAAATGGGAAGATATGTCTTGGGCAAGAATATCTTCTGAAGGGCTGTTTTATTGTATTTTGTTTCATTTGCTTGGTCCTTTATTCTTTTCTCTCCCGGTGAAGACTGTTGCTTTCCTGCTAGCTGGTCAGTTACCAAAACCTTATTAGATTTTAACTGATAGGAGACTTTCTGTGCCAGGAATTGGTATGAGACAAGCCTACACATGACTCCTCTACAGTGTAATTTTTAGAACTAGGCTAAATATGAGGTAGATATTCCTGGCAGGTGGGAACGCCTTTCAAATAACAGTGTGTTATTGTGACAAGGTCACTACGACAAGCATGGTTTAATATTCAACAATACCTTAGCAGAAACTAAGTCTCCTCTGTTCTCCTCTGTGATCTGGTTTGAAACACCGGCTTTCTAAAGCCCTGCGGATTGGTTCTTTTCTACTGTCCAGCTGAAGAACACGCAAGGATACCACTTGCTGCATCCATGGGAGTTCACATCTCCTCCTGCTCCTCAGTTGGATCTTCCCAGTGTCTCTTCGTTTGCTATGGGAAGTATAAAGAACTTAAATGCTTCGAATTCTGGAATTACACTGTAAGATTAAGTTCTCTGGGTAGAGCTCCTGTCTACAATCAATGCTCTGCTCTTAAGTTGTTGGATTCAGTCATGAGTCACTATGGAATGGAGCACCACTACGCCGGCTCTATGCATGCCACTAAACAATGAAGAACATGATGTGAAACAGCCTGTCTTGACATTGCTGGTGTTGCCCTTTTCTTGGAAGACACATACCTTGGAGATGATTTTTCCTGTTCTTAGCTTGCTTTCCATCCTTCTCAGCCTAGTAAGAGCTGAGGCCTCCCTGTAAGAGCTGAGGCCTCCCTGTAAGAGCAGAGGCCTCCCTGTAAGAGCAGAGGTCTCCCCATTAGAGCTGAGGCCTCCCTGTAAGAGCTGAGGCCTCCCTGTGCTTTCTTTCTGCAGAGGTTTCCTCAAGTGTCCTGGCTATCATTCATTCACCCCATGGCTTCTCTCTCTCTAGTCTCTATGCTCATCAACACCCCTAAAAACGCCTTTGCAACCAGATTCCAAATGACCACAGATAGGAAGCAGGATATAGTTATAATTATATTCAGAGTTCCAATGTTGTGCTTTGCTAAAGATGTCTTCTAATTACCCATTTATTTGTAAGATATGATGACAAATTGAAAACTGGACAATAAAATCAAGGACAAATGTTACCACCGAGGACACGCTCTACACAGAACTTACTTGTGAGTGTTTCATGCTCAATGTTAAGAATCAATTCAACTAATCCAGACAGTCCTCCCACTAAGGCACAGGTCCAGGTTCTATTTCTAACTTAAGCTAAAATACACTAAATAGCTGAATGATATATTTATTGCTATTTCTGTTTATAAGAACTAAGCAAAAGGAGAAAGAGCAGGCAAGAAGGACAAAGACACATTTCTGCAGTCTACATGTGTAGAGAAGAGGTTAGAGCTGCTTGGCTGTGACTGGTTTCTGCTTGAATGTGCTTTTCCTCAATCACAGGTAGATCTGAGATCCCACAATCTGCTTTGCTTTAAGACTGAAGCATTTTGGTGGCTTCACTGTAGGCACAGTTTTCACCCTTTATCTCTAAAATATAAACTATATTTCACATTGTTGAGATTCTATGTAAGACGGGTCTGTTTGCTGTCTGTAATCAAAATGCATCCCAAAGAGCTAATGAGAGAAAGTCTAGAGCTGGCAGGCCAGGAGGAGGCGAACCAAAGAAGTCCTCATTTCAACAGCTGAGATTACAGCTTAACGTGGTTCTTAACCTATGACCCATTCACAGGGGTCACCTAAGATCATCAGAAAAACACAGATATTTACATTATGATTTGAAACAGTAACAAAATTACAGTTATAAAACAGCATAAAATAATTTTATGGTTGGGGATCACCACAACAAGAGAAACTGTATTAAAGGGTCCCAGCATTAGGAAGGCTGAGGAACACTGGTTTATAAGAAAACTTATGTTGTGAAAGTTTTATTGCTGGGAGTGTTCTACAGAGCACACTTTGCAAGTTTCAGATGGTGAGCACAATGACCTATTTGTGTCTGTCTTCACATTAGTGAGCACATCAGCGAAGAGACCTGCATCTCCTTACAGGTTATCATAAGCAATGTTGTAGTTTGCAGTTTTAAAGTCACATTGGAGTAAACAGATGCTTTTGCTGATATGGAAACTAAGTGCCAAGAGGCGGGGATTCCCAAGTGTGGATCTGATGCAGAATAGTGCAGATTAAAGGAAGGTCAGCCTTGCCAAACTGCATTTCCTCAGCATAAGTGGCTCCGATTCTGAAGGGAAGCTCAAAACATCGTGATAGGTGTGTTTGAGTCATGCTGCAACATCTAGACATTGATATCCATTCTTCATGGTACAGGCTGCCAGAAGAGAGACAGAAGATAACATGATGGGCTAATTTTGCAACTGTGGTCAGTGTTGGCTGGGGTTAACTAGAATTCCCCTGTTTTGTGGTTAGTTCAGTGTGTGGTCTCATGGGTTATCTTTTGTAGATAATTAAGGGTTGGTTGCACATTTTTAATGCTTTTGGATGAATTTAAAGTCATGATTTTAAGCCACTATGACAAGTATGGGTCATTTAAATACATAGCAGATCCTTGAAAGGAGTTGATTTTCCACTGTGAGCTTTGACCAGGATTGAATTGTACCCTGTGGTAATACCCAATATTGTGTGAGCTGTGATAACTACCCAATATTGGGTAAATTATCAAACATTTCTGAGCCTTACCTTTCTCACCGATAGGAAGAATCCTGTGATACTTGTTGTGAAGTGAAGTAAATAAAAGTCTCTGTGAGACTGGCCTGAGTCTAGAACATAAAGTTTTCCATAGAAGGTGCACTAGTGTACATTGTGAGGGAAATGAGACGCTTCCAGGTTTGATTCTTAGTATCAGGAGCTGTCTGATGTGGCTGTTGACTTCAACACTCAGAGCCTGCTTTAAATTTTCAGTCATCTATCAGAAATGTTGCCTCAGCTATTTCTCGTATCTGGAAATATTGTCCCCTCTGGGGGGTGTAGGTGCGATAATGCACCATCACATTGAAGCAAACAGTCCAGACTCTGAAACATTATCATCAAATGTTTTCTCTTATTTGTGGGTTATAGATTTTTATATAGAGGCATAAAAACCTTTAAAATGGTCGCTTATGATAGCAAGCAGGAGACAGGAACAACAGAAGCTCGCAAGAGTGGGAACTGGGGAAGTGGCTGGGAGAGCATGAGAAAGGTTGTTATAGTTAAGAGAAACTGTCTTATTAAACCCAGTACTGTGTGCAGTGAAAATATATCAAGCACTGGATTTAAAAAAATAAACAAACAAAACTGTTAAAGCCATCATGCTTTCTGAACTCGATATTTCCAGGAGACTCTGAAGGGAAAAAAACTGAAGACCAAGTATCTGTTAAAACCAAGCAGCACCTGCTTTACGCCTTGTTTGGTAAAGGACTCCTTATTGTGACACATGTACAGAGTTTGGATCTTATGTTCTCAGCTGCTTACCCTTCCTCTTTCTAGAGCCTATTTGGCCTCTGCAAATATGTATGGGTCTGAAGCCATGTCTGCATTGTTGACTGTCTACTGGGAGACAGGGAAAGACTCAACTCTGTAGTTGCTCCAATAAAAGACCTTTGCAAAGCACAGAACTGTACATGGAGATGATAACAAGAGTCTGCAGAGCTTTCTCCTAACAGAGTGAGTTAAATCCAAAACAGGGAGGTTTATGACAGTGAGAAGCAGTAAATAAAGTATTATGAGGACTGAGAGAGAGAGCCTTAGACTAATGGGATACAAGGCTTTACAGAGGCAAGAGAGACTCACATAGCTCATGAAAGACAATGGGCATCCATCTATCTATGTTCCATCGAGCCTTTGCTGATCTCTAACTCAGAGAAGATGAGATGACAGGAATGGAGGCACAAGGACACAGCTCTGCTTCTTGGGAGTTTGTGATTCAACCATGGAATCCATTCTCATGGATTCCAAATAGTGCAATAGACTGATATAAAATATGACACAAAACACACATCCAATGATACATGAATGCATGGCTATTGAGAAACGAGGAGGGAAAGAAGGTGGAGAAGGAAGAATAAGGCTTGGCTTATGGATTAGACAAGAAGCAGAGAAAGCTAAATGCATCAATACTCAGGATGGATACAGTGTCCAAGGAGCCTCTCTGATGACTGAGGCTGGCGGAGGCAAGGCCTAGCAAGGAGAGCAAGATCTCCATGTGGAGTCCACTCTATCATTCCTTTCAGGAACCATCTCTTCCCAGATACAACCTGATCAGCTGGAGGGAGCAGTTGGCTTCATCTTTGGATAGATATGTTATGATCTGGGTCCAAAAGTCTGAGGCCATAAAACAAGTCAATACAGGTAGACAAGAGATATTTCTTGGCCAGCCGCTGCAGAGAAGTGTCCTTCACCCAAGTCAGAAGTCATCTTTCTTGCCTCTTACCCATGCTTCATTTACCTGTGTAATTCAGCCATCTGCTCCCTGGAAGAAAAATTCATACAAATACCTCCCCCTTTTCTCTTTCTACTGGAGCTCTTGAAGTCCTAGAAGTGGAAAGTATTATTTATTTCTCAGTTACCAGTAACTTAAAGGGCAGCTGAGATAAGGATGCTTCCTTGGGACTTCTGGGAACTGGGAGGGAATTATCTCCTTACTCACTTTCCAGCTCACCACTGGACTGTAAACAGAGAGACCTGGCTGAGAGTGAGAGTACCATTTCAATACCAAGTGTGTCACAGGGTGTTTGATTAACCAGGGTGGCCACGACTAAGTTAATGATGTGGTCAATATTTCACAAGGTTTCCAGCTATTACTCATTTAATTTTAATTACTTTATTTTCCTCTTCTCCCCACCTACAGTTTTGATGTTTTCCATAAATTTGCCTAAATTATAAGGACAATTACAAAAGCCAGAATGAGGATTAAATAATATTTCTTCAGAACCAGTCTCATTCTTTTTGAGCTTTAGGCATGAAAAAGGCAGGTAAGGAAGAATGGGACTATGAAAGAGAGGGGCAGAGAAAGAGAGGGAGAGAAGGAAGGAGGGAGAAGGAAGGAGAGAGGGAGGGAAGGAAGGAGGGAAAAAAGGAAAGGGAGAGAGGGAGGAAGGGGAGAAAAGGACAGTCAGTATGAAGGAGAGGGAGAGAGAAAGAGGGGGAAAGAGAGGGAGGGAGGGAGAGAGAGAGAGATTGAGAGAGAGAGAGAGAGAGAGAGAGAGAGAGAGAGAGAGAGAGAGAATGAATATGAGGGTCAGTATGAAGGAGAGGAGGGGTTAGGGCTCTAGAGGGTGAACAGGAGGGACTTGAGGAGACCAGGGAGGGAGGCAAAGCAAAATCTGAAGAAACAGCTAAGAGGCTTAACTTGAGTTTAACAGTCTTCTTTCTTGAGCTCTCACAGCAGACAGCAGAATAATGAATACAAATGAGAAAATCCTCCCAGAGAGCTGATGTCAAAGTAGAAGGTGGGAAAAAGAAGGTAGGGGGGGGGGTTGTTAGTCCTTACTGCTGCTGACTTTAGATTAGCCATTAAAAAATGCCAAAGATTTTCATGACCATCCTCCTGTCCTCCACCACACCTGATCCTGACACTGAACCCCTTCCTGTCCCCAAACCTCTTCCCTCCCAGTTTCCTCCCTCCATCCTCTTATGACTATTATCTTCCTCCTTCAAAGTCAGATCCAAGCTTCCTCTTTTGGTTAGCATCTTTGGGTCTGTGGAGTTTGACAAGTTACCTGAATTCTAAGGCTAATATCAACTTACAAGTGAGGACATACATGGTAATGCATGTCCTTTAGGGACTAGGTTACCTCACTCAGGATGATACTCTCAAGCTCCATCCATTTGCCTGCAAGATTCATGACGTCCTGGTTTCTAACAGCCGAATAGTATCCCATTGTGTAGATGTACCACAGTTTCTTCATCCATCCTTCAGTTGAGGGATATCTAGGTTATTTCCAGTTTCTGATTATTAAGAATGAAGCTGCTATGAACATAGTTGAGCAAATGTCTTTGTGGGATGTTGGAGCATCTTTGAGGGTATATGCCCAGGAGTGGTATAGCTGAGTCTTGAGGTGAATGAAATCTGCAGCTGACAGGGGTGAGGAGGTGGGAGGCATCTCTGGGATGAGACAGAGACCTGGGATAAGGAAGCTGCCCCAAGAATCAATGGGGCGACCTTAGCTGTGACTCGCAGTATTGGGAATATAAGACGTCTCCCGTCTTTCCTGTGATCTCCTAACTTCCCTAAACCGTCTGATTTTACTTTTGTCATCTCCTCTGTGAGATCCCACATGTAAGAGTTGACATTGGAAAGCCGTGTCTCTGCGCCTTTCATTGCCCCTCGATGGCCTATAGCTCCATCCATTTTGTTCTTTCATATTTTGGAAGCAGCCTTTGGAGTGAGTGGCAGGTTTGTATGGAATTGAAGAAGTAAGACATGGTTTATAGTATGAAGCTTCTGTGCCTTCAGAACAGGAACACAGGTTTCTCTAAAGCACCAGTTACTGTCCATAATGATACGCACACAGATATATATGAAGTGGGGGGAGGGGGATAGAGCAGTACTATGTGCCTGGCACTTAGTCACTTGGGAATTTCTCGGACTTCTCTCCATCAGTCTTATTTACAACAGCCATGAACATTTTCCTACATGGCGTAGCTTAGCTTAGGTAGCCATCCTCCTGCTGGTGAGCACTTCAGTTCCTCCTGTTACATAGGATGCTTCCATGAGCGTATGTTCATGCACAGAGTGAGCGGATACCAGAGTGAGCCCTGAGTCTGAACCTCAGATCTGTCCTACTCAGCCTTACAGAACTAAGCTGTATAGCCTCTACGTGCTCCAACTTTCCTTTTGGGAAATGAATATCAACTTCAATAGAGTTTTCTGAGAACCAAGTTACTACACACTGAGTACTTTATGACCTGTGTCGCAAGCACCTGATAATCTTTATATTATTTTGAAGAACATACACCTTTTGGCATAGATGTGAGTGCAGCTATATATCACTTAATAGTAGCGATAAATTTTGTATCGAGAATATACCTACCCTACAGCTATGACATCAATAGACAAGGCAACCTTTTGGGAACAGAGTTTTCTCTACAGTCTGTTGCCATCTCATGCCTTATAATGTGGCACATTGCTACATATTGATTCCTAGAATTAAAGCGTTTAGGGTGATTTACCATGCTTCTTTGGGAGCAGACCCCAAGACACAGGTCCAAATACAAATGGTTATTTGGGTGCTAACCGTGTTTAGTAAGGGAAAACAGAATGGCACGAAGAAGGGAACACAAAAAAGGGGGTACATCATCAGGTCTGTCAGTCTGCAGGTGAGTTGTGGGTGAGTGGAGTTCAGCCCTGTTCGGCAAACTCTAGAAGCCTGTAGAGAAGCCTTCTAGGGTGAACAAGGCGGAGCGTCAGTGCATGACACCTGTCTGGTGGGTGCTCACCAGCTGGTGGGAGTCTTTAGAAGTGACTGAGCAGAGGACTGCTGCTTCCAGAACTCCTCTTAGCGGCTGGCCCACTTGGCTTCCCTGCCTTCCCTGCCCCAGAGGTATTCATTTTGTTCAAAAGTGTGCTAGCAGTGGGCAGAACGGTGACAGGCTGGGCTGGAGAGGAGATAGTCAGGCCACTACGCACATCTGCAGGGATGGAATCTACCCGACTCACACTGTCTGCATGGGGCAGAGAGGGGCTTCCTGAAGCTCTTCCCACGGGTCAGCTTTGCCTGTCTGCTTGACCACCAGTGAAGGGGACTGTTGGGCTTAAGCAATCTACTTTCAACGAAGAGACCAGGCATTTATGGAACTGCCCTGTGATTTTTATCTCCTGACAGACAGATGTTTATGAGAACCCTCTGTGAGGTCATATGTGTGTCCCGAGGGAGAGACATTGCTGTAACACGTTAGGTAATGGGTAGGGCTGGGTACCAGCTGACATAATTTAGTTGTACCCTCCAGGCATGCCTGGGCATACTCTTGGCTCGTCACGAGCTTGGCATCCACTGTTTAATGGGTTATTGCCGTGCCTGCACAACTTAATAGCTTGGGGGACTTGACAGCAAAGAGCTCATGGCGAGCCACCTGGTCACATAACCTGTTGCCATTCTAATCCTGGGCACACACCAGGCTGCATTTTGAATGTTTAGTAGCTTGTCTTATTTTCTTCTCAATACACTGGTGAAATCAAGAGCTACCAGTTAGCTCCATTGCCCACTGGTACTCACCGCAACATTAGCGCTTATCTTCTGGGCATGTTGTCTAAGATGGTGCGGATCATCCTGCTGTTCAGCAGATGACTGCAACTGGGAATCAGCACGCAGCTACCTTACAGCACAGAGAGATAAGGCTGGGTATGGAGACTTTCTGCTACCGCACGGCTGAGTTGCCGCCACGGAAGCTGCTCCTACCTTTGTCCATCGTCTTCTTTAAGCGCACCCTTACTTTCTCTGTGTACCATCAGACCCTAGATCTTTGGAACTCTGAGGGATTTGAAACACTTCACTTTTCTTTTACTTGTGTAAAATTGCATTTATTATTACTTGAATGAAAACCTCCGACGTCTCACTGTGAACATTAATTGGCAGTATTGACCTATCTTTCTGTCTTGCTGACCATTTTCTAATATGTTTTTAAACTTTCTATTCAGGAAACTAATGAATCATGAGTTGTTTTCCATTTCCATATGTATCTTGATGTTTATGAGTCTTTTGCTTTTCGGAAAGGTTTCTTTCATATAGCTGCAACTTAAATCTTTTACACCTCTTCATAAATGCTCACTAAAATATTTCTATTAATACCATTACAAAATATTTCTGTTTTCTTTACTACTCTATTTTATTTTCATTATTTACCTATATCCTTATAAGTAAATTAGAGTCAGTTTTTTTCAGGAAATAGATACTTCCTCCCACCCACCCTCTAGTCTTGCCTGTCTTTATAACCTCAGGTAACACACAGTGAAGTACCTAGTGGACAGAAGGTGCTTCACAGTTCTTGGCTCCTCTGAGAACAAACACATTGCATAAACTCAGCTTTACTTTTAAACGAATTTTAGAACTGTTTTTAATTTACAGAGATTCCTTCCGCATTCTGCCTCTCATTGGAGTGGTCACTAGAGTTAGAATTAGCTAGACCACACTTCATTCAGGAGCCCTCACATCCTCTGAGCTATGCTTGCTCTCCTCCTCCTCCAGGACCCCAGCAGAGTCTCACATCACATTCTCTCATCACATCACATCTCACCTAGGCAGTGGCGGTTTCTTTTAACTATTTGATAATTTCATACATGCATATAATGCATTTGATCACATCTACTCCTCATTGCCTCCCCTCCATTCTTCCTGCCATTTTATGTGCCAACTTCATGTGTGTGTGTGTGTGTGTGTGTGTGTGTGAGTTTTCAAACCCAACAAATCCATTTAGTGTTACCTGTGTGTACATGGGTACACAATAATCCTCTGGGGTGTGGGTAGCCTTTCAGGAGTCACTTCCTTGCAGAAAACTTATTCTCCATCCATCAGCAACCATAACTTGGGAAGGGGACTTCATATGGCCCTCCCCATTCACGCTATGGTTGCAACTAGCCTGATCTAGTACAGGTCTTACGAATTCCATGAATTCACGTGTAGGACACCATTGTCATGCTGGCACACACTGTTCCCTACAGGTGCACAATTCCAGTGGATCTTAGAAGGTTTGTGGCCCCTCTTCTGTAATGACCCCTCAGCCTTGGGGGATGGGTGACATAAACAATCCCTTTAGAGCCTAGCAGTTCACATTCTTTTATTCTCTGCTTGTTGACCAGTTATGGGTCTCTGTACACATCACCTACTGTAGAAAACACGGTGAAAGATGCATTTAAATTATCCCTGTAATATGTTGAATCCCCTTTTTGACACTAGAATTTTAAAGGTTGGTAATATGTCTCACAATACTCTTCTATTAGAATTGCGTCATTTGTCCCATTATTACTGTGGATCTTTGGGAAGAAGACCATAGTGACAGAGAGCCATTTTATTGTTTCAGTGGAGGAGTATGCTGTCAATAGGATCTGACACAGCAGAGCTGCATAGATACTGATTGACTTCTCAGAAGCCTTCATAAGTTTCTCTTTCTTTACAACCAAACTGCACTCTGAGAGCAAGCTACTGTGCCCAGTGTCAAGTTAAATAGTGGAGAGTTATGGCTCCCTCCTTGGGTTAAGGCATCTTGGAAGGGATTTAAAATTCTGCTCAATAGATTCTCATTTTTGCTCATTCATGTATCTGTTTATATAAATACAGACATGTGGTTGTTCCTTTTGCCTTTTGATTATATCTAATATTGCTTTGTGTATTTTATTGCCCATATTGAACCCTTTGGTTGGTTTCTGTCACACTTTGACACCAGTCAAAAAGAAGTAACCACTGGAAACTAGAAATTTCTTGTATTTTTTTTAACATAGAATTGAGTGTCCTCTTATTATCTCTAATTACAAATAAGATTGTTAAAGATTGCTCATTATGCATATAACATGAGGCTCCTTGGAGCTGAGTAAGTGTGTATGGTAGCTGGTCAGAAATTCCTTAGAGAAAAGAAGCAGTTTTTTTTTCTAATTCTTTGTATACTACAAAATGAAGGCAAAAATGAGATGCCTTGCATGGCACAGTTAATGTTTCATAACTAGAAACAGGAACTGCTGACAGACATCTAACTTCTCCACCACTGGACGTACTTCTTACAGGGATCTAGCTCTCCATGACCACAAATGTCCTTGACGATAGAAGTGGTATCTTGTGACTTTAATGAAGGCCAGTTTACTATGCGCAGGAAACAGCTGGCATTTTCCTAGGGCACTAATTAATGCAGAAACACTTACCCTCTTACCCAATGTGAATAATTATAAAAGAAGCTATTGACTTTACGAGAAATCAATTATATGTGATTGGGGTCCATATGCAACACAAGAGCCACACCTCCTAAGACTTCATCTCTGAGAATTTGCAGCCCAGGGCTAATATTCAGATGTGTTCATAAGGGGTAAGCATAGCCCCCAGTTTCCAGCTTTCCGATGTGCCAAACGTAAGAATGGTATTAGGAACCAAACTAGCATGAGACCATACTCTCACTTACACATACCTTTGAATCAGTTCTGAAAAAACTGCATGGTGGGTTGGCTAGTCTTTCTTTCTCTCTTTCTTTCTTTCTTTCTTTCTTTCTTTCTCTCTCTCTCTCTCTCTCTCTCTCTCTCTCTCTTTCTTTCTTTCTTTCTTTCTCTCTTTTTCTCTTCTTGGTTTTTACTGTGTCACTCTGGCTGTCCTGGAACCTACTCTGTAGACCAGGACAAATCTCCTCAAACTCGGAGATTCACTGACCCCTGCCCATGGTGGCATTAAAGGTATGCTGCACTATACTCTTTAATCCAAGCACTTGGGAGGCAGAGGTCAGTAGATCCCTGAGTTTGAGGCCAGTTAGTCAACAGAGTGAGTTCCAGGACAGTCAAGCTGCACAGAAAAACCCCGTCTTGCAAAACCAAATTTAAAAAAAAGAGAGTCTTTAGCTGGTCGTATTTCCATTTCAAAGTTACAGGTGTGGAGAGTTGAAGAGGTTTGCATTAGTAAGGTTTCTTTTTTTTTCTTCAAAATTCATGTTAACTTTTATTTTTAATTTTATTTTTCTTGGATATTTTATGTATTTACATTTCAAATGCTATCCCCTTCACTCCCTCAACTTTTTTCTTTTTAAAATAATTCTGTACTAGGCTATAACTTCCTCGTTACATTTAATCTACCCAATATTGGTCTAAGAAAATTGATGTGAGCTTGCAGCATACCAAAAGAATCATGCTAGCAGCTTTCTTGAAAAACATCTACTTACTAGATGGCTACTCCTAAAAGAATCATTCATTTGCATTATTTTTCAATTGCAAATTTAAGGGGGTTCAATAAGACAAGTGGTTCTCATGGCACTTTCAGCTAAATGAATTTAATAGTTTTGGTCATGTAAGCACAATACATGAAGATTGGGTAATTTTCAATTTAGGAAAATGTGCTACCAATTTGTTGTTTTAATTTAGGGGAAATGTCATTGCTTACATAATTAACTTAAAGGCAGATGCCGTTAAAGTCCCCAAATCTGGTAATTTATGTACACCTTTGATATAATTTAAACAATTATACAATATATGTGTGTATATATGTCTACACACATGTATAAATAAAAATGAGCATGCATATTTTTCCATTACAAGTAACTTAAAAAATTTAACTTTTACTATATTAACAGAACACAGAATAATCCA
Source organism: Rattus norvegicus (assembly GCF_021556685.1). NCBI lineage: Eukaryota > Metazoa > Chordata > Mammalia > Rodentia > Muridae > Rattus > Rattus norvegicus. The sequence goes on from NC_141535.1 coordinate 248,958,755, forward strand.
AACTTTCTAATATATGTAAACATGTGGTTAAAGAGCACAGAATCATAGTAAATGATAACAAGTTCCTGCCTCAGATTGCCCACTTTGTTGATAATTCATTCAATGACTTCTTTCAAATTTTTCTTATTGTTGAATATCTTTAGGTAGTTAACTTCCTGTTCTAAACAATTTTGTTTTAGCTACATTTTTTTAGCTTTTTAAAAAAAATTTAAATTTTTTATTATATATTTCTTACATTTCAAAGGTTTTTCCCCTTCCTGGTTTCCTGTCCATAAGCTTAGTAAGGTTTCTTATTGTTGTTACAAATCTGCAACATAAGAAAGAAGGGTTTATTCTGGCTCATAGTTTAGGACACAGTGCGTCACACAGGGAAGGCTTAGAATCAGGACTGTGAGGCAACTCGTCCCATGGCATCCACAGTTAGGAAGAAGAAAGAAATGAACACCAGTGTTCAGCTTATTTTCTCCCTGGTATTCAGTCTATGGTTCACATTGCCAAGCTGGAAAAGGCAAAGGCTAAAGAACTCACCACTAAACTGGGTTAAATGTATACTAAGTTTTCTGTACATAAATGTAATTACAAAATTATCTTCCAAAAACAACAAACAAACAAACAAAAAAAAACCCTTAAAGAAACAAAACAAAAACCCTAACAGGTAAATGGCAAGAAGGGAGAGCTTAAAAACAGATTCTCTAGAAATAAAACAGAGAGCTGGAGATAGAACAACCTTGAAAAGTGTTTTTATTTCTTTAACTCTCAGGCTCCTGGACATCGGAGAGCATCCCACTTTATGCTCAGAATAAGACCACACCCACAGAGGAGGTCTGTAAGTCGGAGGGTGCTGTGCCTCTGCAGGCAATGATCAAACTTGAGGGTTGTGTTAACCTTGGGGGTACACCAAGCTCCCCACAGCTTCGGTGACTTAGAATTGTGGAAAACTCTCCTCATCCAGTTCTGGAAAGCCAAACTGAACTGGAGGTATGGACAGGGCTACACTTCTCAGAAGGCTGGAGAAGACAAGTGCCTCTTCTAGCTCAGAGCTCCTGGCTTGTGACAGCACCACTCCAGCCTCACCCATTTGTTTCCTTCTTCTTCTCAACTCTCACACCTTCCCTTGTCTGCTTTTCCCTTTTAAGGTCATGTGTAGTTTGATTTAGCCCCAGCTGAGTGATCCCATCTCAGACCACTGTGGCTCAGATCTCTACACCGGTAAAGATTCTACTTACAAATGCTATAGCATTCGACCTTTCTAGAAATTAGTATGTGGGTGGCTCTTTTGGAGACTAACATTTAACTCACTTCAAATCTGAGTCACTAACTCCTCCTGGCTCTTGGATTGTCCTAAATTTTTGCCACAGTAACTATGATCTCTGGTTCACATATCAGCCCTACCATGTCTCTCAGCATTGGTCTCTGCAGATTTCAGAATGTTCCCTACACTTTTGAAATCTGGTCCTTTATATTGCCTTCTCATCTCTCCTTTTCTATTCTTCTTTCTGGTTTTCACCAGTTACTTTCCTGATGCTCTCAGCAGTTGGTGTGAATTCCTTTTTTTTTTTTTTTTTTTTTTTTTGTCTTTCCAAGTCTTTTGGCTTCCTGCCTTGACTTAAGCCTATGTCTTATCTGCTCAGTCGCCAACTGAATGCCTGTCTGTTTTTATCTGAACAACTATGCATTTGGATAGTGAATTTATCTCCCTGCTGGCCACTGCCTGTGTTCCATAGTCACATTTTCAGCATGCCTCGCAGAGTGACTGAAGGGTTTTCCCCAGCTCTCCTCCTCACTATCAGGTAGCCAAAATGCTTTTCTTCAGCACCACCAATACGCCTTAGTCTCTTCATTCAGTCATTTCTTTAACACCACTACTGCATTAATTACTTTTCCTGTTGCCATAATAAAAGTGTAATAACAAAAGCAACGTAAAAGTGGGTTCAATTTGTCTCACAATTGGAAGATACAGTCCACTGTGGTGGAGAAGCAGTGCAGCTAGAGCACAGAATGTCTGCTCACAGCTGAGCACAGAATGTCTGCTCACATTGCATCCCTAGTTAGAAGGTGGAGACAGATGCATGCTGACGTCAGCTCACTTTCCCCTTTATACTCATCACAGACCCTTGCTTCTTGGAACGGGCACGCCCAGATTTAGGGTGGGTATCAGCAGCTCCACTAACTTAATCTGGATAATTCTTCACAGGCACACCCAGAGGCTTGTCTCCCTAGAGGGTGATTCTAGATTATGCCACTATGGAGTCTAGATAAGCACTCATTGTTTGTCATTGTTGGCTTGTGGGCTGCTTTTCTTTTTCTTTTCTCACTCTAAATTTACTTTGTGGAGATTAATTCCACATAGAGGTCTTTCTTCAGTGCAAATTATTTTCCTGATGGAGAGCTTGTAGCTTGCCATCCTGCTACCAATTCGCTAAGTTCACCTTCCTCCTCCCTAACACTCTGCGCAAGGCAGCAAGGTCCACAGAGGACATCAACCTGAGTTGGTGTTCATGACCAGAGACACACTTCACTAATAAAGCATGCATTGGTAATTTTCAGATATCTTTGAGAAAATAAAATAATAGGAAGTTATTTCATTTTTATATCACTTATTTCTTTATCTCATCATTCCAAGTTTTATCCTCTATATTCAACGTTGACTGGTCAAAGAGGAAATTGAGGTAATGTTAATGATGTCATGTGGTAGACTGGGTGTGTATGGACACTTCCTATTGGGAGAGAGAGGATACTTGAACTCCACAGCCATGGATTCATTGTTTATAAATGGGGATCAATGGTATCTGTAACCCTGAAGTAGCTCTCCTGGTAACAGGAGGGGGATTAGAAGGAAAAACATCAAGAAACAAATAGAAATATAAGCATACTTTTGCTCAAAAGGAAACAGCAGTCCACATTTCACAGGGATTCTCATTAGTAGCAACATTTTATTAAAATATTCTAATTTTCATTTGAGCAATTGCATAGCATTCTTTTTTGAGGGGGGAAAAGGAATTTGCCTTTCAGAATCATAGAAGACGACCAGCTACCCTTCATAACAGACACCCAGAAGGGTCTGAAAAGTGTTACACTATTCAAGGTCATTTAGGAAGCTAAGAATTGGATATCATTTTCTGGCAGACTTGTAGGCTCAAAATGCCATTTGTTAGTTAACAGAATTAAATTGATGATGATCTCACAGCTACATAAGAAAATTAAATTTATCTGATTCTTCAAAGCATTCTTTCCATTTTGATTCTTCTTGGTATAGACAATTTCATTTTTTAAATTGGGCAAATGATGTGTAACCAATTTTCCCATCACATATAGATCATCTTTATTTTAAGAATAAAATTGTTAGATTTAAGAGATTTGAAGAACATAGAAGATCCTACTCAAATACCTGAAACATTATCAAGTTACCGCCTGTAGTAATTTTGTTACTCAGAATCAGAGGGACATGGGAACAGTTAAAGAATTTCATTGAAGTAGTAGTATTTAAAAGAAGTTTTTCTTGAATTATTTAAACATTTTGTACAATAGCATTTTAATTATTCATGAGGAAGTACTATTTAGAGACTAGTTCTTAGTCATGTATAAAGCAGTTCACATATCTGCAAAAACATCCAATACAAACATGAATGTGGAAAATTAGGAAGCTGGATTTATTATTATTATTATTATTATTATTATTACTATTACTATTATTATTATTATTACCATCATTATCATTTTTACAGGTTCTCATATAGTCCAGAATCAATTCAGCCTTGCTATGTAGTTGAAGACGACCTTGAGGTCTTCTTTACCTCTCAAGTGTTGAACTATACACATGTACCTCTGTGCCCATCTGGGGGAGGGGAACCTGGGGATAACCACCAGAAAGTCCCAGATGCCAGAGATCTAAGAGGTTGCCAGGACCCAACATGGAGGACATTAGCCAATATACCCAACAAAGGGGACATAGAACCTGTAGAGACCATATCCAGTGGATAGACCTGGTCCCCAGTTGAGGGATGAAGCCACCCACTGACCTCAAAATTATTAATCCAGAATTCCTCCTGTCAAAAGGAAATGCATGGACAAAGAGTGGAGCAGAGACTGAAGGAAAGGCCATCCAGAGGCTGCCCCATCTGGGGATACAGTCCATCTGCAGACACCAAACCCAGACACTATTGCTGATGCCAAGAAGTCCTTGCTGACAGGAGCCTGGCATAGCTGTCCCCTGAGAGACTCTGTCAGAGCCTGACCAATACAGATGTGGATGCTCACAGCCAAACATCAGACTGAGTTTGGAGACCCCAATGGAGAAGTTAGGACAAGGACTGAAAGAGCTGAAGGGGTTTGCAACCTCATCGGAAGAACAACAATATCAACAACCAGACACCCCAAAGCTCCCAGGGACTAAACCATCAACCAAAGTGTACGCATGGGGGGACCCATGGCTCCAGCTGGATATGTAGCAGAGGATGGCCTTATCAGGCATCACTGGGAGAGGAGCCCCTTGGTCCTGTGGAGGCTTCATGACCCAGGGTAGGGAAATCCTAGAGCACTGAGGCAGGAGTGGGTGGGCAGGTGGTGGAGCACCGTCATAGAGGCAGGGGGAGGGAAGAGGGGGTTTGTGGAAAGGAAACTGAGAAGGGGGATAGCATTTGAAATGTCAATAAATAAAATAACCAATAAAAATGAAAAAAGTTAAAGTTAAAAAACCTATTATTAAAATATTGGTTTCTCTCTGTGGTCTTGTCACATGCTACACAAGGCAGATTGGGGACGGCTCTCAGCACTCGGGAGAACAGTGTATATGTAGCAGGTCTAAGCAGGTTGTACCATTCCCAGCCCACAACCCTCTCTCAACACTTAAATTCCACTCCATTCCTCCCTCAGAGACCAGGCAGCCCTGTAGACTGGGGTTGGCGGGAGGGGGAACAGCCATGCATTCCAGAGCTAACCCAGCAACTTAGACCAGTATCTCAGCTACCCGCAGATGTCCATGAAGATTGTTAAGGAACCAGACACACAGTCACCAGTTCCTACCATCGGATCACTGACTGTGATGGAGAGCTAGGCGGGCAACAGTCTAAGAGACTATGGACTTGAGCTCACAGACTAGGTGCTGTTTAAGAGACTTGTTCTTTGTTCAAATCTAGTGTAAAATATGGTCTCTTCTTTCTGGGAGCAAGTCATCTCACCCACCGGTGAAATATACAGTGTGTGTTTCAGGATCTGCGGGGATTGTGGCATAATGCCACCTGCTAGGTAGACACAAAGGTGAACTTCCCCAGGGAGGCTGCGGCTGACAGAGGGAGAGGAGCAACCAGTGGAGATGGTCTCTCACTCCCGGTTTTCCTTGCAGCCTTTTCACTCGACACTAATCAGGCCTGTTGGGGGTGTGCTAAACAAATGTCAGCAGGTGGAGACAAGTCCGTACCAGGCGCGTGCCTGTGTCAGGCAGTGTTCTGGGAACCTGCGAGTCAGGTTATCATGAGTAGCGCAGGTGAGAAATCACAGGTATGATACGGTCCAGTCACAGCCAATGAGTGACGTAGTTGAGAACAAAGCACCAAGTTATGTCTTCCCAAGGCTTCTTCCCCGGAAATGCATGCTTGCTGGTTCACCCCCGAGCATCTAATTCCATGCCAGCCTTGTTGCTGTGCAAAAACACCCAACAAAACCAACTCCTGGTGGGAGCAGGGGTAGGGGCGGGGCAGGTGCAGCACTTGAAGGAAGGTTCAGCCAGATGTTGACGGGTTGAACATCTGGGCTGTGGGCCCGCGGTGAGCTCGTCAGGGCAGCAGGAAGACAAGGCAGCTCTCACCAAGTCTCTCATCTCATGGAAGATTGGAATCTGCAGAAGAGCCAGGAAAGGGACCGATGGGAGCAGGATATTCCCTTCAAAGGCACACCCCCAAGAGCCCACCACCTCTAAGCGGCAATAGCGCAGTTTGCTCTAACCTTAGCAAAGCATCAACCAACACACTGGTTTCAGGACTCCTGTGATCCAAGTACTTCAGGACCACAAGCCAGGGAGCAGGCTTCTTAACATATAAGCTTTTAGTGTCATTTCAGACCCAAACTGCAACCCATATGGAAGGTCGCACATTCTAAAAGAGGCTCCCAAATAATTATTTGTAGGTGATGTGAAAAACCACCTGGTCCAGCAAGTTACTCAGCGCTGCTCATGCTCTGTTTTGATTTTCCCTCCTCGGGGAATGAGATTTGGGACCACAGACCATGCAACATGTGTCCATGCCCCTGTTAGCTGCCACTCAAACACCCCTTCCCGAGAGTCATGCCACAAGTGCTTTCTGCCTCTTTTACAGCATTTTCCATTTTGAATGAAGCATCTGCTGAGGCCCTGGACTTTGTGATCTCCTTTGCATCTAACATTGATATAACCTTGCATCGTTCCTTCCTTGGACTGTGAGCAAGGTTGTAAGAGTCCTTGCTATTTTTATGGCTGCTGTAGTTAGAGATAAAGAATGCTATGCAAGCCTGCAAGTGCCCAAACAAGCAGGCTGTGCCAAGCACACAGTTCTACCCACAAGGACCGCTGGTCCAGCAACCATTCCCTCCTTGTGGGTCATCATAGGTCCTATGGAGGCACCTGTATTTAAAACATGGAGAGGCTTGGTCTTCTTGTTTTCTCTTTAACATCCTTTTTTTTTTGTCAGTTAACTAGCATATGAGAGAATATCTATCAAAACCAAAATAGAGCAGGAAAAGGCAAAGCAATGAAGCATCAGGCCTGAGGTCACTGGGTTGTCTCTGCAACTTCACATCTGACAGTGTCACAACTGACTACAGGTCCATCACTGCTGTGTTTGTTCCAACTGTTGGTCTCTTGCATATTCCTATAGGCACACGATAGCAGACTACAGGTATATCGTCTCTGGCTATAGGTTGGATCTCACTATAGGTCTGTCTTTTATGATTGTTGTAGGCCACACCTTACTGTGGCATGTCACATCTCACCACAGTTCTGTCACTTTTACTTGTAGGCTTTGGATAGCACTTTCTATTTATGGGTACATACTCAACTGAAGGAGAATTCAGAGCATCCATTCAAAAATTACGTGGAAACAATAGAAAGCTTCTTTAGTTTTTAATCGACTAACCATCCCTTGAGAGCTGATGTGATGTGTGGCCGTCCCAGCCCACTGGATGCTTGTGGTCTAGAGCTAGGAATAGACAAAGAACTGCTGGTTGCCATGGAGAAGGCCACTCTACTGACAGAATTACAGACCATACTTACAATTGAAAGAGGTGTCTCAGCATAACTAGGTAAGGTCAACTAGGGTACTCCAACTGAGAGGAGGAAGACAGAAGAGGAGTGTAGATAGGAGCCACCGTGGAAAGTCAGGTTTCAAAGATGATGGTGTGCAGATACGTGTAAGAAAGCACAAGCTGAGCCGGATGTAGATCGCTCCTGAGAGACACAGCCAGAATACAGCAAATACAGAGGCGAATGTGAGCAGCAAACCACTGAACTGAGAATAGGACCCCCGTTGAAGGAATCAGAGAAAGAACTGGAAGAGCTTGAAGGGGCTCAAGACCCCATATGTACAACAATGCCAAACAACCAGAGCTTCCAGGGACTAAGCCACTACCTAAAGACTATACATGGACTGACCCTGGACTCTGACCTCATAGGTAGCAATGAATATCCTAGTAAGAGCACCAGTGGAAGGGGAAGCCCTGGGTCCTGCTAAGACCGAACCCCCAGTGAACTAGACTGTTGGGGGGAGGGCGGCAATGGGGGGAGGGTTGGGAGGGGAACACCCATAAGGAAGGGGAGGGGGGAGGGGGATGTTTGCCCGGAAACCAGGAAAGGGAATAACACTCGAAATGTATATAAGAAATACTCAAGTTAATAAAAAAAAATTATAAAATACACTTCTTCAAACCTGTAAAAAAAAAAAAAAGAAAGAAAGCACAAGCTGGTCACACTCATGGAATTAAAGGAAGCAAACGTGTCCCTCTGGGGGCCTAACCATCAGCTAGCTCTAGACAAAGCCAAAGAGAACCAAGAGCCAGCACGAAGAGAGATTTTTCTGGTAAGACTGGGGAGTTTGGGCTTTGTCCTAAGAAAAGTTGTTGTAATGGTTTATGGTGTCGTTTACCAAGGACATAGGTACAAGGGAACCTGGTAGGGCAGTGCTCAAAGCCAACTAAGGCCTGTGTGCCTTTGTTAACCTGGGTTTGAGGTCAGCTACGTACACCTCTCTTTATCACCATCCCTAGTTTCTTGGACTTAGCTGCTTGATCTGTGGAGTCATTTTGAATCTCAAACCTGTCACTCATTCTCTCACTGACTTTCTTATCTAAATAAACACACTTATCCTCCACAATTGCTATTGTTTATTGTTCTTACTGTTGAGATGATATAAGAACATTCATGCGGTGGGGTTGTCACAGGCAAGGCTGAAGAAAGTAAATGTAGCAGACAGATGCCTATCTGGGCCTCGAGGAAGTAGCCACTAGGACTGCAGATGCAGCTGCTTACAGAATGTTCACTTAGGAGAAGGTCTTCATTCCTTTCCCTCTGTCCACCAGTTAAGTGAAGAAGGACTCATTCAAACTGACTGGACTCAAGCACCACAGAGCTTGGCTTCCCTCTGAGGTGAATAACCCATAATATGCAATTCTCGTTGAGAAAATCAGAGAGAGAGAAAGGAAAGTTCTGAGATGAACAGGAAGACAGCCATGATAACGTAGAAGGAAAGTGAGTCCCAACACAGAGCAAATCAATCAGCGAGAGGAGTCTTTGCCTGTGTCCCTCAAAAGTAGTTAAGGAGCTGACAGCTCGCTTTCTGAGCTAAAAGTTTCATCAAGACACCGTAACAGAAACTGCTAACATTCTGTCACTCCAGGAAGAAAAGCATGGGATAGGAACCAGAGGAGAAGAATCAACCACTAGCAGAGACTAGAACCTCATCTAGCATGGTGCTTTTCCAGTTGGCTCTGTCCCCATGCTTCTTTACTTATTTTCTGACCATTAAATTCTCTTTGCACAAAAGCCACCCACCCATCCTGATCTGAGTTTTCCTGTCCCTCTTGACTAAGAGGAGCCTCCTATAACCATATCTAGGTCCCTTGATTTCTGGAGACCTATGGGGCATTCTTGGCCTCCCAGAAGTACAGCCTGGAAAAGGCTGCATAGTGCAGTTGCTGCACATCTTGATTATTTGACTTTCAAACTGTCAACACCCATAGCCCTACAGCTTTAATTAACATCAAAACAGAATGCAGAAGCTGGACCACTTTGCTGGTTCCCAGTTGGGCTAAAAACCTTTGGAACCTGCCTCTCCCCATGCTCACTTTCGGTTCCTCAGACTTCTGAATAGAATCTTAAGTCCAAACACAATAAAAGAAAGAAAACATTTCTCTGATCTCTGCCCTTGTTTACATACCAGTCTAAATTATGAAACAGCATAGCCACCCAGTTAGAACATGATAGATTATATAAATCAGCAACTTACATGTAAAACAGATCTTTCTTCAATTCTGCTTTATAAGATCTCAAGAATTTAGAAATTTAAATATACAGAGACACTATTTAGACACTTCGTTAGAAAGTATGGAAAAAAATAATAAACCATCCATCATATTAGAGCAGAGTCCTGAACTGAAAGGAAACAAACTAGAGCTGCTTCTCGGTCCTAAAAAATGCCAGGAGCCATTAGGGTCTGAGAATTGGGGCTTCCTACCAGCCATGTGCTAAAACAGAGGGTGCCTCCTGCTAGCAATGGATTCCTTAACACATAGTTTTGCATCTGCAAGTTTATTTCCAACTTGAGCATAACGTCTCACCGACTAGAAGTATTCCTGATTGCTTGTTATACATATATTTGGTTTAACTGTCATTGTGCTCACCACTGTCTCTCAAAGTAGAGCCTTGTTCTTCAGAGTCAGACTGATAGGACTCCAGCATTCTCAGGAAAATGACCTCATAGAGTTAGATACAGTGCCAAGGGTCACAGAACTCCATCGCACATCACTTTAATATGTAGAAGAATGTGGGCGGCCATATGTACAGAATCCCCATATTCCCTCCAGTTCCTACTTGTAAGAGCTTAGGAGCAGCATGGTGCATCTACAGGTGGAAGATATCTAAAAGCTCTGAAGAATTCGGAGCACAGTTGAGTTCAAAAGACAGTAATAAGGAGAACATTCCAGCTGGGAAGAGCATTTGGTTTCCATCACTTTCTAACAAACCACAAGCTTAGGAATTTAAGGTACCTGGGCTTTAAGATCCCAAGGTTTCTGTGGGGTAAGGGGAGGCATGTCCTTAGTTCAGATTCTTACTAGGATGAATTCAAGAGTTCAGTCAGCTGTGATGTCATCATCTAAGGCCCCTGTTTCTCAGGTTCAGTCCCTAGCTCTCTCCTTTTGTATCTCTCTTTTAAAGCATTGCCTATTGGAAGGCCAACCTCAGACAATCTGCTTTTTGGACTAACTCCAAATCAATTTGGTTCAGAGCTTCAATTGCATCTGGAAAATTCCTCTGGGAAAATAATATAGTTACCACTGACATGACAGACCCTCGTGCTCACCCATTCTGCCTACAGGAGAGAGAACTGGACAGGTGACAAGGGCCAGGCAGCTCTCAGACTTACAACTCAGAAGAGGGCAACTCCATGAGACCCAGCAGTACTGCTTAAGGGTGTCAACATCTCAAAGGAAAACAGGCACTCAGGATGGCAAAGTTGTCTCCTTATAATGATGTCAATATTTACCATTAATATATCGAGAACCCAGGCATCCATGTGATGACACTGAAATATTTGCATTTAGGAAGCTGTGCTCATTTAGAATTTTAATTTTTAAAAGTGTGTGAGAAAACTCAGGCATTTAGAACAACAGTCAGTGTTGCAGCTTCAGGTTAAACTTTAGTTAACTTGGCTCGTTATTTTGGAATTACAGCCTCGAACCGAAATCTTACTCAGAGCACTGATGAGAATCTGATTCTGACACACTGTGTATTCACTTACCAGGTTTATAAGTTCTTAAGAGGTCTGTTAAATCAAATGATTGATGCACCTAAAAAGGAACGGAAATATGTGTTAGGGGACTCAATTAACTTGGACCGTAAATTAAAATAGTTACTCCAAAGTAATTGTAATGTTTTCTAATTTATGAATGTGTTAATAGTAACCACAAACTAAAGCATAAATATGAGTAACACTTTATAGCAAAATAACCTTGAAGAGTTTTTTCAAGGCATAATCATGGCCCTTGCACGTTTAACAAGTGTGGTGTTGCTATTGGGTGTGTGCCCTTTATAAGCCACTTGACTGTTCCAGCCATGTTCCTTGTCCACCAGGAAGCCACTAGAATAACCTTAGAACCAGCAGTCAGTACTCAAACTCACATTAAAAAGCTGGACATCATGATACATGCTTGTAATCCCTGCCCTGGAAACATGGACAGACTCTTGGGACTTGCTAAGTGGCAAGTCTAGCCTAATTGGCAATCTCCAGACGAGTGAGAGGCCCTGAGATTATACTCTGGACACCACACACATGTACAAACATGTGTGTCCATGTACACACATGTGCACACGTATAATCAAAGACCCATGCGCACATATGCACAACGTATTAAATGACACACTCCAGTAAAGTATTCAGGCCACATACTTCTCCTAAACACATTAGAGGTTTCCTCTGCTGTCCATGCATGGCACCCTCAGCCCTCAGTGCCATTTAGGTTATTACCTTCCTAGGCACAATTGTTATTTATAGAAATATGCCAAGGGTAACACGGTGAGGCACAACGACCAACACTCTCTTCCTATAGTCACCAGACAGTAGCTGGAGGGAATTGAGAGTGCCAAATTAAGCTCAGAGACAATCCTTAAGAAATTGAGGTGTTGGGGGTGGGGGCAGGACAAGGCTCCAAGGATTTTGTGTAACTGTGTTCCTGTGCCAGTATCTCAGGCCAAAAAAACAGTAGAGGAAAGAGAAGCAGGGTATTCCCTCTGGGCTTACTGTGCCTGGCCCTCCCAGCACCGAGGAATGCAGTCTGTCTGGGCAAAAGCTGAGAAGAAAGCCCAGAGGACCACAGACTGCAGCCCACTGTTTGACTTGTGATGGTATGAGGGGAACAGACAGATCCCAATTCACCTCCCTGGTACCTCCAGAAGATTGAAAACGGTTTCCTGGTGGTGGTGGGGGGTGGGGGAATGCTAAATGGATCCTTCTATATAGATAAAAAAATCTACTAGTTAAGTTTCTTGGGAAACGCAATGATTCTGTTGATTCTGGAGGGGAACAAGCTTAGATACAGAAAGGTGTGTGTGTGTGTGTGTGTGTGTGTGTGTGTGTGTGTGTGTGAGAGAGAGAGAGAGAGACAGAGAGAGACAGAGAGAGACAGAGACAGAGACAGAGAGACAGAGACAGAGACAGAGAGAGACAGAGGCAGAGACAGAGATGAGAGAAATGGAAAGAGGACTACAAGAACAGAGAATCAGGGACTGGCTGGTCTGAGGAAGAAGGAGGGAAAGATAACTGGGCAGTATCCAATTTAATCAGTATTTATTGAGGACCTGCAGGGAGCATGGCAACCTACTGGAACCTAAGTGGAAGCAAATTCAATTCTCTCCAGCTCTAAAGAGCTGGGAAACACAGCTAGGGAGCTGCCTAGGAGAAGGCCTGTGTGAGGACCCCACAGGGCTCTGAGCAGCCCGTGGCCTTATCTTGACTTCCTGGACTGACTGTTGGCCCTCTAATAGTACCAATGTCTTTCTTTATGAGAACAATTTGTAATCTCAAAATAAAAGTTAAAAACATTAAAGTTTAAGGGAGTTAGATGGCAGTGAGGTACATTTCTCCTATCTCTAGCATGTACTGTGCAGAATTTTAATTTTAAATCTCTGGTTTATAAATTCAGTCTAGAAACTTATTCTCAAGAACCTCAGTGCATGATACATATGGGAATGAAATGACTTTAGACGGCCTGTGGAGGGAGAAGTGCAGACCTTCAGCACTCACAACACAAAAATAAATCAGGAAGTTAGAAGAAATACAGCTACCCTGGCAATTTGTTTATAAACTAAATTTGCAGGGTGAAGACAAGATCATTGGTGTCATTACTCTTTATTTGTGGGTACACACTCTTACACATCAGTGAAACACAGAAAGGTCTGTGGGGGATCCGTTCATTTTTGCAGAGCACAAAAGCAAAAGAGAGTTGAGACTTGTGCATCGATCGATCAGGTAGAAATAAGAATGCAAAACTATTGCTGTGATTGACCAGACTGCGGGGCAAAGAGAGTCACTTGGGGACACCATGCACGATGGAATTGGAGCTGTGGCTCCCAGGACAGAAAGGGAATCGAATCCATTCAGCGAAATTAGCACTTCATGTTGGCATGGTGTGGGTCTCTGGTGTGTACCAGGAGAAGACAGCATGGTGCTGCAGGTCCCAGAGAGCCCAGCCATGCCTGTGTGAGGAGTAGGAGTGCAGGTTGAAAAGATTATACCATAGGCAACATTCAGGCCCACAGTGGCACCTTGTGGGTCAGCACCAATCACTGAATCTCAGGTGATATGAGCAGTTCTGGGAGCTCAGCACAGCAGCCCCATGTCCCCAGAGCAGCCACAGTTAAATCTGCGTGAAGTGGATCAGAGAGCCACTGCTAACTTATAAACCGAAGTTCATTTTGTGTTTTCTTCCTCATAGATGTGATCAGAAAAGAGTACTACACTGTCTGGAGTATAGCTATAACACCAGACACAAAAACACCTCAGTTAGCTTCATGTGCGTGCGTGCGTGCGTGCGTGCGTGCGTGCGTGCGTGCGTGCGTGTGTGTGTGTGTGTGTGTGTGTGTGTGTGTTATGACATAGATGGAAGTGGAATTTAATCTACCAGAATTGTTAGAAGTAAAGATTGCATGGGCACAGTTTAGTCCCCAGAACACAGTAAGCAGTCAGTAATTATCATAAATTTTACTCAGTTTGAAAACGAGTTTATTAGAAGTGTGACAAAATTCTGACACAAAATATTTGGGTAACAGTTGCAGAATTGGAAATACTGTCTGTCATGTGCACTATCAGCAAAATAATAAGGCATTGATAATTCTCCAAAAAACAAACAAAAAAAAATCACCAGCCTTTGCAGAAAGAAATCCCTGAGAGCACAATCACCAACTGCATCCTACTGTGCGTGCCCATGGTCAAGAGGAGTGGAGAAACCATCCAGGCCCCTAACAGATCAATAGGATTATAATGTCGCCTTTCTCCTCTTCTTTCCCCTCCTTGCCTTAAACATGACTGCACTTCAGGCTAAAGAGAACTTGCAATCCCCCAGTGACTGAAACTATTGACAAACAGGCTGGTGACCTGGAGGACATTCACAAGACGTGAACACTTCTCTAACAGAATGTGGGAGAGGGGAGAATGCACCAGGATATTTGATACGCTGAAACAGCACATTAGAAATCAGTGACACCGCCTGGTGATTTAATGGAGAAGCTGTTTCTAGTCATGTGGCTCCAGGTGCAGAGCCATATCAAGACCTTGGTAATCTGACCTTTTGCCTTCCTATCTCTCTCCCATCTCTGCCAGGCTCAGGTAGACATTTGCATTTAAACTCTCTCTGTGGCCACCAGAGACCCTCAATCTGACCTAGAAGGTATCTCTCAGATAGCCACTAGGATGTCTACTTTCCTGCATTACTAGAGAACAGCTATGGCTCAAAATCTCACCATTTCTGTGGTCCCTTCTATTTTCTATCGGTGGCAGTTCCTGCATGAATTTTTACCATTGACTCAATCTATTGGATGGACACCCCTCCTGCCCCCACCGCCATGTTGCATCCTATTTGAAATAGAGTATTCAGAATTCTCTGTATCTTTCCTAGGTGGGCTGACTGAATGGGCACAGAAACATTAAGTCAGTTATTTACTAAGAATGTACACGTATCTCACATTTTGTCGGTCTGGAACCGTGAACTTAAAAAGACACAGACTTAAAAAGTACTCGAAACCACAATGAGCACTCCACCACAGAATTGACTCGTCCCTACAATCCTTAGAGCTGGTCTCAGGAAAGGTGTCTCTTATGGAGAGAAAAAAAAACAAAAACAAAAACGAATGCATATGACCAACTTAGTGGTCACCGTGCCTTGACAAAGGTGGGTGGGGTGACTGCAGAGAGCCTTTCTAAACCACCTCAGTCAAGGTTGCTTGTGGACCAGTCTCTGAGGAGGTGAGCATATACTGCAAGTTAGAGATGGGGCAGATGGTCATTTGAAATCCAGCAATGCATTCACAACCAAGAAGTTAAGCCGGAAATAAAAACACCCACTTTGTCTTCTGTCTGAAGGAAATATGGAGGTTCGGGGTCACGTTCGGCTTTAATCTCAAACATCTTTAACCTTGTGTTCTTGCTATAACAGCTTCCAGACTGACTGGGCTCCCAGCGCCCTCTAGTGGCCTATGTGTCAACACAAGCCTTCCAATCCCTCAGCCCTTAATTCCAAACCCGGGTTTTCTGGGATAGCTGAGCCCTCATTCACAGATCAGCAAGATCTTTTCTGGAATTGCGCAGTTTCCTCCTCCCGTGAGACACTGATGTGAACATGTCATTTGTGTGGTTTATGCAGCAAGAGCTTGCATACAATCGTGGTTAATTTATTCTGGGAGGAGGGCTGGTGCCGATTTGGCGCAGAGTTGATGACAGAAAAGACCTCCCGGAGTAAATGGGCTAAGCAAGAAGCATCAGCAGTTGGAATAGAATCAATAGGTCTTCAGTGGCTTTTTCTGAGGGAATCTACACAATCCGAACCACTTCCCAAGGTATTTAGGCCAGGGAACGCCTGGTGAGCTTCTTGTATAGCTCAAACCTGCAGTAAGCAATATGGGCCTGGTTCCTTCGAGAGGCTTATATTAAGACAGGTTCAGGCAGAAAGCTACGAAGAGCTGTGCCCCCACTGCCTGATTTGATAGCTACACTGTCACCCCAAAGCCCTGTGTGTGCTCAGCCCTTCAGTGGGACCTTGGTTTTCTCCTCTTGCTGGTGACTTCTTTCACATCCGTGGCTTTCTCTAGCGTTTGTGTGGTTCAAGCTTTTACTAGGCACCCCACATAATGAAGCATATGACTTTATACCAAAAAAATTAGCATATCCTTCATAAAGTATGCTCGAACCAAAGTTTACCCATCTAGTGGCCCTGTTTTTAAGTCAAGAAGCTTGAAAATATCCTAAACTTGACTCCTAC
The DNA here is from genome assembly GCF_021556685.1 of Rattus norvegicus. Taxonomy (NCBI): domain Eukaryota; kingdom Metazoa; phylum Chordata; class Mammalia; order Rodentia; family Muridae; genus Rattus; species Rattus norvegicus. The sequence continues at coordinate 248,974,964 of NC_141535.1, forward strand.
TTCATCCTATACCCAGCACCTTCTCCGAATTACAGTGTTATTAAGTCCTTGGCTTCAGTGCCCACAATTACTGCCTCATGCTCTCCTGGTGATAGCAGCTGGCTTCAGATTTCTCCTCTCCCTTCTCTCCTTTGCCCATCCCTGTCCATTCTGTCCTTGGTACTAAACAGAGATCTAATCTTGGATGCTGTCTCAGCTCCCTCTTACTTATGGTGCATCATGTCTCTCTAACCTTCAGGCTCAAGACTTGAACCCATAAAATGGCAGACAACTGTCTGCTGATGATCTGTCCGGGAGCTTCCTGTATATCCTCTAACTCTCTGACTTCAAGTATTCTCCAGAGACCCCAAACCTATTGCATTACCACATTCCCAGAGTACAGTTTATTCTCCTGCCTTGAGAGCCTGACCCCTGGGATGCCCATCAGCGCTCTTCGCATAAGGCAATGCACAGTATCTCCTTTAGTGTTCCATTATACATGGCTCTCCTGAGGCTCCTTCCCTGATCATCTCCTCTGGACTCCTACTAGGACTTGCCCCTGTGGACAGACAGTCATCTCTGTGTCAGTTGTAGGTGGTGCGTGCACAGCTGAACTGTGTTATTTCTTGGGGGTTTGTTTCCTACCTGTGTCCCAGTCTCAGGCAGGATCCGATGCGATGCATTAAAGACCAAACCCCAGCTCTGTCACATACAGTGGTGCTCAAGCAAGGTACTTACTCTGTGTAGCTTAAGTTTTATTACTTATAGAACAGCAATAACAGCTCCTGACTGCCTCATAAAGTTATCAGAGTAATGTATATAAAGTAATGTATATAAAGTGCTGTGAGCAGGAGGAAATGTTATCTCTAAAAATTACTCCAGTTGCCAGCCATGTCCTGTTAGGACACCATGTCTTAGGTGTGTCAGTTTCCCAGGTCCAGAACAGTCCCTGGCCCCAGAGCACATGTGGAATAATGTGTATTTAAAGGAAGAATGGTTTGATATTTATTTTGTTGCTCTTTGCTTGGAAAAACCCCGAGTCCCTCTGGCTTCCCTTTCTAAGATCCTTTGTGCTGAAGTTCTCCTTCCGTGGTGTCACTAACCCTTCACATATTAAACAGCAGGGTGTGAGACAGGCTGAACTGTGAGATGCTCCCACGAACAGCACACATTCCTTCTGCAGGACGCAAACATTGACTAAAAGCACATTAATTATATTGTCATGAGCATGATACTCAATTTAGGGACCTTGGGGGGGGTGTCAAGAAATTTTGCTGATATATGGGAAATGAGAAGCTCAGGGCCAGAGCACTGTCACAGAAGCTATGAGAGACGTAGGCAGCATGCGCCACATGTGCTAAGTCCTGGAGCAGAAGAAAGCAGGTGTACACAGGCCTTGTTCCTTGTCCGCTGCAACTGCTGTCTGCTTACTGCTGGGATGAGCCTTCTGCACAACTCTCAGATGTCCTGTCCTGTCATGACACCTCTGAGAGCAAGAGCCTATTGTGGTTCACTGTCTGCAGAAGAATGTTGTTACTCATAACTCAGTACAACTCCTGGTCAGGGTCCAGCTTCACCTCTTATGTCACCTCTCTGTGTGCTGAGCACACACAGCAATTGTGAGCTTCTTCACACACACACACACACACACACACACACACACACACTCACTCACTCATTTGCTCACCATTGACTGGGGCTGTTACTGTTACCACAAAGACCTCTCATCTCTGTCCTGGCTATGCGTGATGATCCCAATGTTCATTTGTTCTAGGTATGAGGTGCTTCAACTTTTTTTTATCGTCCTTTATTCTAGTCTTTCCCAAGCTATTTTCAAAACAAGTGTGTTGCTATCCACCAAGATGATTTCACAACTCAGTAGTAGATCTTGCCACTCAGCTGTAAACACAGCCCCCATTAGCCTAAAACAATTTGCGAGGACCTGTGGTTCTCGAAGGCAGCTGGCTAGGGTGGAACCCGTGCTTTGGATTTTGTTTTGGTTCTATTTTTGGCGGTCGAATTCTCTGCCTCACTTGAATTCTATCACGAGAGCAAGGTGAGGTTCTGTGTGAGCCGGTGTGTGACCCTGGGGCACATGGAGACAATCGGCTGAGCTTCCTCATCTGCAGATGGTGTAACACTTCCCTTATGCAGTGCTATCAGTATTCTGAAGTTACTGTCTTGAGCTGAACCAGATCACACACTGAGCAAAGATGGATGAGGGAAAGTATTCCAGCTGTGAGAGAGAAAAAAAAAAACTTCCATTAGCAAGTAAATCCATGACAAGCAGGGGAAGCTACCACCCCTGGATGTAGTAAGTGACCTTTGTGGTTAGATTGGCTTTAAAATTATACAAGGGAAGAGTGAATCTTTATAAAAACGACTCCCCAAGGGATCCAGGCTTCAAACTTGTTTTACATCTTCTATAGAGAGTTCAAGTGGAATGTTTCGATATTACTTTCATTTTAAATTTTGCATCTTCGGCTTGAGATTTCAGAATAAGAATAAAAGAAACAAAACAAAACAGAGCAAGGGGACCGTAAATCTCAGCAGCTGCCTGGAGAAGGAGGATGGAGAGAAGGAGAGAAAACCTCGGTTTCTGAGTTAGGCCTGGACATCCACAGCAGCAGACGGCAAACAATTGACTTGAATGGCTTGGAGGGAGGGAGGGAGCTTTAGAGAAAGAGTGGAGTAACCCAGAGCACCAGATAAAACATCTGGCCAGTGTCTTAAACAAAGGCACAAAAGACAACAAAAGAGGCTCAGGAACTGTAGCAGAAGAGAGCTTACAGACTGTAAGAGTCAGAGGAGCAGGAGGTGTGCTGTGAGATTACATCTCCTAGAAGCTACAGCTATGTATATAGGATCATCAACATGGCTGCCTAAACAGGACCTGAGCAAGGCAGACACAACAGATAACAGACATGCTCATGTGAACTGGAGAAAGCTCACAGGGCCTCAACCCTACACAAAGAGCCACAACCAACTAAGGAATGTTGAGAGCAGGAGAAATGGTCTCCCAGAAAAATATAACCAACTGGTTATCTAATTCCAAGTGGTCAGCCATGAAATCACATATACACGAGTAAAGTTATATAAACTAAGCAGGTTATATTTTATATATTTAGGAATTTATGTGATATATACATATATCAACAATTAAAGAAAAAAGAAAAAGGCGTTAAGGGAAGCAGTTAGAGGAAGGGGAATAATGTAATTACATCTTAATCTGAAAAATAGAAAAATATGTAATTTTTAAAGGGTTAATCATCCTTTTTTGAGTTGGAAAGGGGGACAGACCTAACAGAATCCGAGGAAGGCTCTGGAATGACTTGCAGGGGCAAAATTTCTGTTCTGGCCAGTTTTATGTCAACTTGACACGAGCTTAAGTTATCAGAAAGGAGGGTCCTACAATGAAGAAAACACCCACAGAACATCTGGCTGTAGGACATTTTCTTAATTAGTGATTGATGGGGAAGGGCCCAGCCTTTGTGGGTGGTGCCATGCCAGGGCAATTGGTTCTGGGATCTAAAAGAAAGAAGGCTAAGGAAGCCATGATGAGAAAATCTTCTACCTCCAGGTTTTTGTCCTGTTCGTGTTCTTGTATTGACTTCCTTCAGTGATGGATTGCAACATGGATGTGTAAATCGAACCCTAACCTTAACCCCAACTTGCTTTTGGTCATGGAGTTTCATCACAGCAATAGAAGCCTTCACTGGGACATTTATCTAAAGGGATAATTGTTCCTCCTATCCTTGGTCAGGTGACTGACCTGCCCAATGGGATTAATCTTTATGGAACACCACTGTCTCCACTCAGAGGTAGATTTCTTTCCACCAGGAGGAAATAGCTTTTATTGAATGGGCCTCCAGTTCCAACGAAACACTGTGTCAATTAAAATTTTACAACTTGCAAGAGATATGAAACTTCACAACACTGATGAAAACAAAGCCAAGGAATTGTAAGACACATAGGTGAAGAAGCCATCAAAAAGAAATTGCAGAAAACTAACAGCAAGTGACAAGCCATGTCCTCCAGGACATGGAATGGAATGTGGAAATACGTAGATAATTCCTCCAGCTCTCATTTAAAAAGCTGACCAAATTTATGGTCATGCTGCCTAGTTTAGAAGGGTGACATTGCATAGTTCACTTGGCTCACCATTCACTTTCTGACTGGCGATCTATGAATGTCAGGAGCCAAGGTTGAAGTTCAGTGTGAGGGTGGGTCTGTCTTACAGATCTCTCTGTCTCACTCTCTCTCTGTCCCTATCTCTGTGTCTCTGTCTCTGTTTCTCTCTGTCTCTCTGCCTCTGTCTCTCTCTGTGTGTCTCTGTCTCTGTTTCGTTCTCTCTCTCTCTCTCTCTCTCTCTCTCTCTCTCTCTCTCTCTCTCTCTCTCTCTCGGCCAAGGCCTGCAGAGTCAGCCCTCTCTGCTCTCAGGGCTACTGGAAGGCAGCAGGTTCTTGTTCCCATCACGTGAGTAAGTAGAAAAAGCTGAAAATACAAAGTCTCAACATCTGCTGTGTGTAACACCTCTCTGTGTTTGCTATCCAGTTGATAGTTATCAAAGTTTCGACTTACGCAAAAGCATTCACGTGAGAAAAACAAATAATCCAGTGATTTCAAAACTTCACTAGAACTTCAGTGAACATTAATTCTTCCTGCAAGAGTTTGGAGTAATTCTGTTGCTGTTTTGTTCTGCAAAGAGCTGTATTGGGTAGCTGAAACAGGTACCACCCTGCTTGACACTTGAGCAACCGTAGTTGCCAGGGTCTGGCCACTTGGATCCAATTAGGTACAGAATACCAACCTATCTGGCAGTAATGTAGTCCTAATTGTCACAACTATCTCACATAACATATTCTTTTGCCTCTAATTACCTATGAGCATAAGAGATACCAGCTTAGAACAGCTTACCTAAGTTTTCCCAAGTCTCTGGCAAACATTCTCAACTCCACAGCTCTGTTGTACAGAGACCCTTCACAGCTTTCACTGTGCTGGGCATTGATTAAGGTTCAAGTCTTTACTAATAGCAGAAGAATTGAAACCACAGTGATAAGTTTTCAGAGTACAACATGATACTATATCAATTAGAAGTACTGGTTACCTTAGGGACTGGATTTCATTTTGTGTTTTTTCCCTCTCTCTATGTTCTTCCTGAGGGTGATATACAATGAAATGAACGAAAACCATCCTCATCGAAAGGGAAAGAGCAGCTGTGATGTTCAGGCACTGAAGGTCCACTGTGGTTTGCTTCCACTGATCATTTCACAGAGATGGAAACAATTACAACCTTCCAGGCAAGAGGAAGGGACTCCTGGTGCCTCTTCTTTTGGCTATTAAGACTATTAAGATGATGAACCTCGGAAATTGGTATTTCCCCAGAAATCTCATGCTGGGAGCCTGGTGTCAGCCAGAGGGGGTACTTGCCTACCAGAAAGAGATGTCACACAATTCTGATAACTTGTCAGAACACTTTGCAGAAGAGACATGAGAACAGAGACAAAGACAGAAGGAGCTACGTCTTTGCCCCAACTGTTAAGTTATGCACACTTCTTACCCTCTATTTAAATACAGACCTCATGATGGGGCCCTTCCCATGATGCACTTGGGAAGGTGTGGTTACTAGATTTCTTTTCCAGTTTCTCTTCTGAATGAGACCATTGAATTAATCTCTTTTCCCAGCTTTTCACTATTAGTTGTCTCTTGAATTGATGTATTGAGGAGGCAGCTGAGCCTAGCATTTTAGACCTACCAGGGCATGGTGTTTGACCTCACTCCTCTGGTAACACTCTGAACTGGGTAGCTAAAACTAATGCCAGAGTTCAAAGCCAGAACAGAGAATTGGAAATAGAGGAATCTCCAATGGCTGAGAAGCACCTGAAGAAACAATCAAAGTCCTTGGTGATCATAGAAATGCAAATCAAAACCTGAGATTCCACCTCACACCAGTCAGAATGGCTAAGATCAAAATCTCAGGTGACAACACATGTTGGCAAGCATGTGGAGAAAGAGGAACACTCCTCCATTGCTGGTGGGATTGCAAACTGGTACAACCACTCTGGAAATCAATTTGAAGGTTCCTCAGAAAATTGGAAATAGACCTACCTAAAGATCCAGAAATACCACTCTTGGGAATATAACCAAAAAATGCCCCACCATGCCACAGGGACACATGTTCTACTATGTTCATAGCAGCCTTATTTGTGATAGCCAGAAGCTAGAAACAACCCAGATGTCCCATGACAGAAGAATGGATACAGAAAATGTGGATCATTTACACAATGGAATACTACTCAGCTATTAAGAACAAGGACATTCTGAGTTCTACAGGCAAATAGATGGAACTAGAGGTAAAAGGACATGCATGGTATATTTTCACAAACAAGTGGGCATTAGCCAAAACAAACAAACAAACAAACAAACAAACAACAAAAAAAGTACAGAATACCCAAGATACAGTCCACAGAACTCAAAAAGTTCAAGAAGCTGAAGGGCCCAAGTGAGGATCCCACTTGGGAGGAAGAAGAAAGTAACCACAAGTCAGGAGGGAAGCAGGGAGGGATGGGTAGTGGTTGGGGGAAAGGGGAACATGATCAGTTATTGGGTGGGGAAAAGGACTGAAGCTCTGAGGGCCAGCAGAAAGAATGGAAACAGGCAACCTCAGAAGGAAGGAGGTTGGAAAGACCCTCTAGAAAGTACCAGAGACCTGGGAAGTGAGAGACTCTCAGGACTCAAAGGGGAGAACCGTAGACAAAAGGCCCTACACGGGGAGAGAGAACTTATTGAACCCACCTCCGGCAAAAAGACAAGGCATCAAGTGAGGAATGGGTTTGCTGTCCCACAGCCAAACCTCTGACCCATAATTCTTCCTCTCTGAAAGAAATGCAGGGATGAAAATGGAGAGGAACCTGAGGAAAAGAAGATCCAGCGACAGGCCCAAAGTGGCATCCAGCTCAAGTGGCATCCACCCCAAGACCTGGCACCACTACCGAGCCTATGGTGTGCTCACAAAAAGGGACTTACCAGGACTGCCCTCCAAAAGACCCAACAAGCAGCTGAAAGAGTCAGATGCAGATATGTATACCCAACCAATGAACAGAAGCTGCTGACCCCTCTGGTTGAATTAGGGAAAAGCTGGAGGAAGCTAAGGAGGAGGGCAACCCTGTAGGGGGACCAGCAGTCTCAATTAACCTGGACCCCTGAGATTTCTCAGACACTGAACCACCAACCAGGCAGCATACAGCAGCTGAGATGAGGCCTCCAACACATATACAGCAGAGGATTCCCGGGTCTGAGCTCAGTCAGAGAAGATGCACCTAACCCTCTTCCATGGGAGGCCCCAGGAAGTTTGGAGGTCTAGTGGGGTGGGTGGGGTGGGGACATCCATGTGGAAACGGGAGGTGGGGGGATGGGGGTGGGGGAAATGTGGGACTGGGATGTGGAACTCTCGGAGTGGGGTGGACCGGAAGGGGAATAAAATCTGGAGTGTAAAAACAAACAGATAGATAGATAGATAGATAGATAGATAGATAGATAGATAGATAGATAGATAGATAGATGGGTGGGTGGGTGGGTGGGTGGGTGGATGGATGGATGGATAGATAGATAGATAGATAGATAGATAGATAGATAGATAGATAGATAGATAGATAGATAAACGCAGCTCTTCTTGACCATTGACTTGATGAGTTTGAACAGATTTTTAACAACATAGCAGATAGGATCTTCCTCAAGGCACCAAGAGTGTGTGTTGTACAGCACCTATTTTATGTGCTATGTGCTATTGAAGTCCAGGAAAGCAAACATTTTCCCACTAGCTCAAGTATGAAAATAAGCAACTGAAATAGAAATTTTAGGAGTGAATCCACCGTTTCTGTGGATTTCAGACTTACTTCTTTTTCTCTTGATGAATGGAAAAACTAACCAAGGCCACAAAACACTGTTAGATTCACTTCCCACCCTTGAGAGAACTTCTACACTTAACCAAGATGCTTCAGAAAGGAAAATTAAACAAGGGTCCTGTTCCCCATGTCCATTGTCTACAGAGGTCTGGCTAGATTACCTATAGAATGATACATATCTTACACTTTCTTATTTACTATTTTTTAATGATAATTTAATATTAAATGAGAATTAGCTTGTGGTTTAACTGTATTGCCATCAACTTGTAAGTTGAAGCTTGTTTACAATATTTGCTCTTTTCAGATCTGCATGCAGGCTTTTCCACATCTCTGCATCTGTAGAGGACTCTCTCTTCTGGGCCTTCTCAGAAATATCTCTGTGGTTCCCACCTAGAGTAACAATGCATATCTATTGTAATATTTTTGTCTCCTGGGCTTATGAGTTCCATAGATACTGCCATTCATTTCTCCACATTCTATAATTCAGTTTAACTTTATTCTTCTGTTCTAGGTAGTTAAACACCATGACCATAATCTTAAACATGTAAAGAGTTCTTTCTGATTTTGTTTTGTTTGTTTGTTTGTTTGTTTGTTTTTTTATGTGACTTCAGTCGATGTCTTAATCACTGTTCTGCTTGTCTTATTTTTCAGGACGAACTTGTGAGGAATAAAAAAACTTACTTTGTTGTCAAGACCACATTGATTGAAGTTCTTCTACTCTACCTGAAGGAAAAGAAAAAAGAAAACCACCCCACCCCCCACCCCCGCCTCTCCTTCCCTCCTCCGTAGTTGTTGGCCTGCCAGCTTTCTACTTTCCCTACACGTATATGCATATTAGTCGGTTTTCTGTGTTGTGATAGAACAGCACAACCAAAAGTAATGTGAGGAGAAATGGGTTTGATTCATCTGTGTCGCTCGGAACACACTCCACTCCATCACTGAGGCAAGCCAGGACAAGAATTCTAGGCAGGAACCTGTAAACAGGAGCCGTTGCAGAGGCCACAGAGGAGTGTTGCTTACTGCCTTGTTCCCCATTGCTTGTTCAGCCTGCTCCTTATACCCTCAGGACCACTGCCCTGGGTCCTGCTAAAACTGAACCCCCAGTGAACTAGTCTATGGGGGGAGGGCGGCAATGGGGGGAGGGTTGGGAGGGGAACACCCATAAGGAAGGGGAGGGGGGAGGGGGATGTTTGCCCGGAAACCGGGAAAGGGAATAACACTCGAAATGTATATAAGAAATACTCAAGTTAATAAAAAAAAAAGAAAGAAAAAAAAAAGAAATAAACATCTGAAATTAAACAATTGAAAAAAAAAAAAAAAGAGTCAGTTGTGTTGGATGGTGTTTTGCTGGGGCAAACACATGGAGTGTTTTCCTGAAGTGGAAGCAGGTAAAAGACTAAGGCAGACTCAGGGATGTTTCACTGAAGCAGACACAGGAGAGAGGATGTTCTGCTAGAGCAAGCTTGTGAAAGGACACCTGAACACCTGATGAAGGAGTCTTGGCTACTGACACACATGTACTGGCTTGCGTTACATTTCGTATTTGAGCTCCATTTTTTCCGGGCTCCGCGGATTGGGCTGATTGGACGCACATGGTGAGGCACGACTTGTGCTGAAGCATGGTACATGGAGGACACATGATGTTTGGAGGGTATAAATAGGACTCAGTGGAGTATCAGAGACAGAGCTTGACTTGCTGGTACAGCTAGCTGTGCAAGGTTTGTGGGTCTTGAGTCTTCCCTGGTCTTCACTTCCCTGAGAGGCACAGCTGAGAACTTCTCTTGGCGTTCCTGCTGGTCCCTCCTGATTGGAGTTGAGGCTGAGGCCTGGCTGTCTCTGCTGGGTTACTCCACCAGTGTTGCTATCCCTACTCTACCAAACTAGACTGCTGGTGTATCTGTGAAGTGTTTGTCAGTGAATTGAGCTGCCACTGCCTGCCAACCTGTGAACTGAACTGCCGACTACCAGACAGCTCAGATGGGAGTTGCTCCAAAGAGCCTTTCTAAACTTCACTTCCCCACCCACATTTCCTTTCTTTTCCACTGGTGGGTGGTGAGTTACAAGGGAGGTTAAAGAATTTAAGAACTATCATTAAAATTAGGAAGAAATAAAAATTAAAGTTACTCTGCAGGAAGCTGGATCCATTCACACACAATAATTAATCAAGAAAATATTCTGCAGACTTCCTTATGAGCAACCTTCTAGAGGCGTTTTCTCATTTGAGGTTCTTCCCATATAACTCTAACCTGCATCAAGCTAACAATGGGGAAAACCAGGACAGTATGTGACTGTTTGTTCATTTACTGACGTTTTAAGTCCACAGCACTTGAATTGTACTTATAATTTGCTGCCTTTTCTTCTTGAAGTTTCATCTAAACGCTGTGTTGATTTTTAACAGCAATAAAGATATCCCATAATTTGTAGAAATTATGATAGGCTTCTTCAATCCTCCGTTGATTAGGAAAGTAATTTCCATTTCACAAAAATGAGCAGGATTGAAAAGCCAAATCCACCCTGTGCTGGTTCCTGTCCGTCTGCCTGGGTTTCTTCTTCCTCCCTCATCTATCTTTGCATGAATCTTCTCTCTTTCTCTAACTCTCCCTACTCTCTAGTCTACTGTGTCTCTATCTCTAGTGGCCCAATTATTTCCCTCCCCTCACCTTGGCCTCTTCCTCTGTCTCTCTTTCCTCTATCTCTAGATTCATGCCTAGCTTAATAACTTTCTCTCCCCCTGCAGCTCAGACCTTATAGCCTGAGAATCAAGTAGCATACTGCATGAGATGTTACATTTTCCCAAACTCGCATCTCTAACCACCCCTCATTCCATAACCACCATTACCGTTTCTTAATGCAACCCCTCCACTTCTGAAGCCTTGACATACCAAAGAGCTGCATGACCCGGCTTTGGAGAAACCTCTCTATCAGGCATGGTCTGTGTATTTAATATTGTGTGTATTAAAGCTCAGCCAGAGCTTTTCCTGCTTTGCCTGTGTTCTTACCCTCTTCCCTCTCTGGACCTGTTCTATCCCTTGTTTATAACGACCGCTCAAGTCTGGTGCATGTACTTAATGGACTAATCGATGTGATGCTGGTACCACCTGACCCTTACGACATGCATGTGCCAGAGAAAGAACTGCACTGGATGGTTAATGTTACAGGATCTTTCAAGGACACCTGGTCAGACTCAGTAACCTTGCAGAGCACGTTAAAAGGTTTGTAAACATTGGACAATGTGTTCTCCATCCATAAGTAGGTGATGCTGGAGGACATTCTGAGATAAAACAGAAAAGAGCCAATTTAAAGCTATTTCTGTATTCAGTGTGTTTGTGTGTGCATTCAGGTCCTTGCATGTGGTGGCAAGGGAGTAAAGGTCAGAAGACAACTCTCTCCTGAGAGCTCTCACCTGACAACTTGTGAGATCTGGGTATCAAACTCAGGGTATTAGGCCTGCCCAAAAGCGCCTCGACCCTGGGCCATCGACAAGTAATTTTACCATTAAAATGAGCCTGTCCTTTAAGGTTCTTTAGTGTATCAAGTTGTGAGTGGCAAAGGATTCAATTGAGCTGATGTTTCCCTTATTCCTAGAATCTTTGTGTAGGTTTTTACTCAAATCTAGCATGATTTGTTTTGTAGGGAATGGGTCCTAATGTTCATTTTGCTTCACTTAGAAGATTATGGATCCTGGTTAAAATTTCCTGTGCTAATAGATTATAAATGGACCCCTGGCACCTGTCCCCATTCAATATTCTGCTTTCCCGTGTGCCACTGTGGGTGGGTGGGCTTTGAGGTTTCAAAGAGCCCAAGCCAGGCCCAGTGGCTTTCCCTCTTCATACTGGCTATAGATCCAGATGTAGAACTCTCAGCTTCCTCTCCAACACCATGTCTATCTGAGTGCTATCATGCTTCCCATCATGATGAATGGACTAAACCTTTGAAACTGCAAGCCAGCTCCAGTTAAATGCTTTCTTTAAAAAGAAATATTCTGCTTTCTCCCTCATGGTTATCTAAGGGAGGTGAGGACATAGCAGTAAGGAAGGAGGAACCCTGGGCCTGCCACCAGGTGACTTCAGAAACTGAACACAGGTACAACAATTAAAACAAGGAGCCCGTCGGGTCTGATTTACTTTAGATGCAGGCTCCGGTTGTACAATGCTATCTGTTCTACTCCAGTCTAATGAACACATCACAGCTCCTCAGAACTAATGTTCTCATCCAAAACGCCTGCCTAAGGTTAGGAAGGAATTGAAGGCTAGGTCAAGACAAAGAGGAAGAAGTGCTCTCACCAGCCCAGGACTCTCTTGGCAAGCCCCAGCCTGGAGGAAACTATAGTTCTCAAACAAATTTGTACATATCTTTCTGAGTTCTGTATAATATTCAAATGTACTCACATAATTTTAAGCAAATCCTGGTTGAAGTTTCATGGATTAGGGTTTACTTTGAAACTGTGAGTTATTTGTGGATTTTAAGATTACTGAGTTGGACTAACTTTTGTTTGTTTAAGAAAGGGGAGAGAGAAATAGCCTAACCTTAAAGCTGTTGGTGTTGGAAATTCTGAACAGTATAAATCAAGACAAGGGGATATCCCACAGGCTCTGCCAGCAAATGTGCAGGGCTGAAAGACTCAAAGGCCACCACAGGGCAGAGTGATGGGACATGTTTTTCTTATAAAACTCAAATTACTCCTTTTTATGGTAGCTCTTGCCAGGTCCCAGGGAAGCTGGGATGATTAACAGCCCCACCTCCATACTGATGATGCATCAGGAAGCTATTCTTCCTCCCTCAGAAAATCAGAGGTAAAATCAGAAAATCTGGCTAGCACAGAGGACAGAGTGTAAGAGTGTAGGATGATGTCATTATGCAGCAAGGCAGGTCCAGGATAAGGTGAAGCCTATCATTGGATGAGAAGGAAGGGTAGATGGGGAAAAGTCTAGGAGGGAGAGAAGAATCAAGATGGAGATGATTCCGATCCAGGTGGTCTGAGTCAATTTTATCTTGCCAATGTGGGCGATTTCTATCTTTATTAATTGGCAGTGAATTTATTGGGTGGATGTATGGTGGATTGAGTATTTAACATAGAAATCTAATTGCTAAATTGCAAGTTTCTGGAACTTTTATTTTACCTGCCAAGGGGACAGTGTGTGAAAGCAGCTGGCAGAGAAACAGCTGGAGCGCGCTGCTCCCATGGGCCCACACTAAGTGAGAGCATGCGGGAACCAGTTCTCCACTTTTTTAATTTACCGCAACGACAGAGTATAAAGTTGACGTGCCCCCAGAGCTCAGACATGCTGGACAGAGCAGGTGAGTTGGCAGCGTGACATGCCTTACTCTTAGTCCAGAGGTCAAACCCTTCCCCCACTGGGCTGTCATGTTTCAGTCTTCAGTCTGAAGTCGCAGCCCACCATTGGAAATGGGAACGTCCCACCAAGAGCTTCATGCCAGGACTCCACAAAAAACAGACTCAGGTGGAGCTGCCCGACGAAAGGGCGTAAGTGTCAGCTTCCTATGGCCTGAGCCAACCTCCGTAGCGTATATGTTCAAGTCCCTCCCCTAGACACTCCTCCACATGCAATTAGGGCCCATGTACATACAAATGTCTGGAGCAAGGTGTGGGGGCTGGTTGGACACACTCAGGTGCACTACTGGATTTTCCATTGTACAAACATCATGAATGTTGCACAAATATCATTAAGTATTATACATTCTATGGAGTTACTAGCACGTAATGTGGGCCACCAATAAGCAATATATTGTCATGTAGCAATAACTGAACAGGCACAAGCATGTGTGTGTGTGTGTGTGTGTGTGTGTGTGTGTGTGTGTGTGTGTATACCTTAGAGACCCTTGGTGGCAGGAGCATGGCAAACATGGCTCTGGTAGGCTTTGTCTTTCTCCCCCATTACCTCTGTCTTCCTAAAGACATATTACTAATGCTAGCCCCCAAGGTCTATTCCCTTATTTGGTCACTTCCTCCTCCCTAGGTTGACTACCAAGGCCCAGCTATCAAAGTATTGAAGCCAACAATCAAAAGCCCCCTTTGTCTCACCTATTTGCCCATGAGCCTTGTCTGTCTCCTCTCTACCCAGAGGAAGTGTATTGTCCTTTCCCCCTCTCTCTTGTTCCCTTCCCCTTCTCCCTTGTCTTCTGATCTCCTGTCTTTGTCTCTCTTTTTTTTTAAAGTTAAAAATTCCTTAATTTTTTATTCCTGGTACCACTACCACAATTTGCAGGGCAATATACCTGATAAAAGACCTCAGGAATGTACATCTAATTGACACTACATTGCATTAATCGATAACTGCACTTTTGCAAACTGTGGCTATGACAGTCCTGAACAAGAAGGGCTTCCTGTTTAAGCTGCAGTAACTTTTCTGACTATGGATCATCGTTCCTTCTGTGGCAGATTTTTACAGTTCCTCTAATGCATTTGGAACGACTGTCTCAAAGTAACCTGCAGCTTTCCTGACAGCTCCTCACTCTCTCTCCTGCTAAGAACTGTAGCCATTTGTTTGTTTTATTTTAAAACCTTCTGCTGCCGTATCCACCACTTCCAGCTCCAGATCCATAGCCACCACCACCACAGGGACTGCCTGGCTTCTTCCACCAAAACTGCCCCCCTTCATGGGTCCATAATTAGATTGTTGCTGTCCACTATAATTTCCAAAGTCATTATAGTTCCCACCACCACCATAGTTACCTCCACCAAAATTTCCTCCTTCATTGCAACCATCATATCCTCCTCCTCCACCACCATATCCACCATCTTGGTTTCCATATCCTGGTCCACCACCTCCATAACCTCCTCTACTACTGTAACCAGGACCAGCACCATAGTTGCCACCATCACCTCCAAATCCATGATATCCACCATCACCACCTCCATAACTGCCTCTGCTGCCACCACCTCCACCACCATAGCCTCCTCCTCCACCAAAGTTTCCTCCACACCCAAAGTTTCCTCCGCCACCACCAAAGTTTCCTCCACGTCCCATAAAGTTGCCAGATCCACCTCCACGACCTCTCTGTGATCCAGCAGACTGCATCTCTTGTTTAGAAAGGGCCTTTTTCACTTCACAATTATGCCCATTAATAATGTGGTATTTCTGATCAACAATTTTATCAACTGTGTCATGATCATCAAAAGTTACAAAAGCAAATCCTCTCTTTTTCCCACTCTGACTATCTTCCATAACTTCTATGGTTTCAATCTTGCCATACTTTTCAAAGTAGTCTCTCAGATTATATTCTTCTGTATCCTCTTTAATACCACCAACAAAAATCTTCTTCACTGTTAAATGAGCACCAGGCTTTACAGAATCCTCTCTAGAAACAGCTCTCTTTGGTTCCACCACACGTCCATCAACCTTGTGTGGACGAGCACACACTGCAGCATCCACCTCTTCGACACAAGAGTAGGTCACAAAACCAAAGCCTCTGGAACGTTTTGTTTGAGGATCTCTCATTACCACACAGTCTGTAAGTGTGCCCCATTTCTCAAAATGTTCTCTTAAGCTATCATCTGTGGTTTCAAAGCTCAGACCACCAATAAACAGCTTCCTCAGCTGCTCTGGTTCCTTTGAATCGTGGCCCTCCATTTTGAGACCGGACTCGCCTCTTCCAACTCGAGTTCAATATGGGACCGAGAGCCTGTCTTTGTCTCTTAATCCCTGCTTTGTCCCTCTAGGGCAAATACATCTCCTTTGTGCTAAGAACTTTGTCTTCCAGGTCTTGAGGGTCTTGAGCATACCAATCCCTACACATCTATCTGCCTGCACTTCTATGCATACAGGTCACTAGAGTAGATGCAAATTTTAATTATACAGTTAACATGGTGTTTGCAAAACTTTACAGTGTCTTCTTTTACTCTTCTTTCCTTCTTTCTTTTGTTTTTGAGATAGTCTTCCTGTATAGTAAAGATCCAAAGTTTTCGTAATTATTATGCCTTTTAAAAGAAATAAATTTCAAACTGGGCATGGTGCACAGTTGTGATCTCAGCATGGAGGAAGCAGATGAATCTCTGTGAGCCTGAGGCCATAGAGAGACCTTGTATCAGAGAGGTGGGGAAGAAAGAGATATCAAAAATTGTTGTGGTTTTGAAATAAAACTACCCCTAAAGTCTCATGTACAGACGACTTGGTCCCATCAATGAGTTACTCCTTTGATACACTCATAATTTAATGGTCTGTATTAGGCAGTAGACCAAGTTCAAGGAAGTTAAGTGAGCTCTAAAGAGATACATCTTATATACATTGTGCTAGATCCCTGCCCCTCCCATCCCATCCCCCCCTCTCCCTCCTTGCCTCCCTCTCACTTCCATAACTGCCTACCATGAGCTTAGTGTCCTTCTTCCCCATATGTTCCCCTGGAAGTAATTTATTTTCTCATTTCATGCCTAAAACAATACCCATATAACCCTGGACTGAACCCTCTACAGCCAACATAAATCTTTCCTCCTCCATTAATTCTCTGTGGTTTTCATGGCAGAGAAAGTCCTAACACAACTCTTTATTGTAACCCTCTGTGCTGAGAAACAAAGCCAACAGGGAGTGAGGGCAGCCTTGGCAAGCCCTCAGTTTCACACTGCGTAACCAGCTAATTAGGCCTCTGTGATTCAACTAGAACAACAAATAGCCCAGAGGTCAAATTATGACCTTTAGATATCGGCATGTTCATCCTACAACAAAGCCGTTCTGCTCTATAGTCCCTGAGGTAAACTGATACACACAGTCTTTGTAGGAGAGCAACTGGACCAGGTTCACCCAGAGCTACTGCAGGCATGGAGGTCCCTGGAGAGCAGCTGACACGTTGCACAATGGAAGATGTTCACCTCTTCAATTTCACCCTACGGAGGAGGAAACAGGGCAGTGAGGAAGGCTGACTCATGAGTTCTCCCTATCCTCTTTCTTCCTAGAGATACCACAGGGGATTTCCTCTGTGTATAGGATTCTGAGCCTCTATTTTGCCTGCCAGCTTAAGTTACAGTACTAATGCTGATGATAACGCTGATGGGGGACACGGACATCTGCGCATCACAGTTACTTGTGCTTGTATTCTTGTGGATGCTCAGAAATGTTTAAAGACCAGTGTAAGGGGGATGCCTCATTCTGGAAACAGCAATCCTATAGAAGCATGGTATCAGGCTAAGGCTGAAGAGAGCCACTGGACAGGACTACTGCCTTTTATTCAACATTGTGATGGTTCTCTGTTGATCTAGAACAGTTTCAGTCAGGCGATGCATGACAGCCCTTCATTACTCTCAGCTCTGTATGCTTTTGGTGCTAGCTTGCATAAGCACTCCATTTTGATCCTGAGAATGTCTATACTTCACAATAAATTTTGTCCTCAATAGAAATTATATACGAGGCCTGTCCTTCCTTCCTTTCTTCTTTTATTGTTATATTGTGTGTATAGGTGTTTTGTCTGCATGTAGTTCAGTGTACCACATGTGTACTATGCCCACAGAGGCCAGAAGAAGGTAGGCGATGCCCTACAACCTCGGTTACATGTGTTTGTGAGCCACCATGTGGGTGCTGAGAATTAAACCTGGGTCCTGGGCAAGAGCAGACGGTGTTCCTAACCACTGAACCATCTCTCAACTGTTGTTCATTTTTTTCAATGACTACCACTCAATAGTGAAAACTATCCTTTTTTTCTCCCGAGTATCATAAGCTCCTAAACAAACCCTGGAAGAGAAGAAAGATAGAAAAGCAAGTGAAGTGTGAACCTAATCTGGAGTCAGTAGATACTAAGACACTGTGTCGATATCAATCTCTTCCTTTCAATAAACTTACCATAGATATATTGTAACATTAGTACCATAGTTATATTGTAAAGTTAGAGGATAGTGGGTGGAGGGTCTAGAAGCTTCAACATTGCATTAGTAACTCTCTTGTAAATATAAAAATACTCTAAAATAAAGAGCTTAAGGAACAATATGGTCATTAGAGACTTTTACTTATGAGTAGATTCAAAGGAGAATGGGTGCAATGTGGTGAGCCTGGGGAGGTGTCTGGGAACCTCTTCTGTCCTCATGGTGTGAAGTTGACAGCAGTGCTCCTCACAGCAGACAGAAGGAAGTGAGATTGGCCTCTCGGTGAAGCTCAAACAAACATGTCAGTTCTCTGGCTCCACTGGCTAGGATTGATTTCTTACATTTCTGTAAAGTCCAAGCTACAGACACACAAGAGTTCCCTTGCTATATACCACACTCCTGGCTCAACCCTGCTGTAGAGATTAACTCAATATTTGTATATGAGACAGAATGATCAAGTGTCAACTTCTCCAGAGTCAACAGCAACAGCGAAATATGGTTCTTAGCTTGAAATCAGGAAAGCTAGACTTAAATACCAGACATGTCCTTTTCTAGACAGAGTCCCCAAAACAGAGTATTTCGTTCCAGTATTCTTATCCCTAACATTGTGATAATGAAGACTATATATTACTTTTATTGTTTAGGAGACAAAATACCTTACAAGAATAAGTTAATGTGGTGTTTGTCTCTTGCAGTTTTGGGGTTGGCTATATTGTATCCACAGTCAGAAAGAAGAGAAATATAAATGCTTGTGCTCACTACCCATGGGGTAGTGCTGCCCTCCTTAAGGTGGGTGTCTCATCTCAAATAACCTAATTTAGGAACTCCCTGGTACATTCTCAGGTTAATCTTCTAGATGATTGTAGATCTTGTCCAGCAGATGTCTATGGTACTTGTAAGATTTATTAACACCACAGAAGTTAAACCAGTTCTTAGAATGAAGTAATATCTATTTTTTCTTTTTTTTTTAAAGATTTTTTTATTTTTATTTTTTTATTTTTTATTTTTTTTTCTTTTTTTTTTTATTAACTTGAGTATTTCTTATATACATTTCGAGTGTTATTCCCTTTCCCGGTTTCCGGGCAAACATCCCCCTCCCCCCTCCCCTTCCTTATGGGTGTTCCCCTCCCAACCCTCCCCCCATTGCCGTCCTCCCCCCATAGATTAGTTCACTGGGGGTTCAGTTTAGCAGGACCCAGGGCTTCCCCTTCCACTGGTGCTCTTACTAGGATATTCATTGCTACCTATGGGGTCAGAGTCCAGGGTCAGTCCATGTATAGTCTTTAGGTAGTGGCTTAGTCCCTGGAAGCTCTGGTTGCTTGGCATTGTTGTACTTTTGGGGTCTCGAGCCCCTTCAAGCTCTTCCAGTTCTTTCTCTGATTCCTTCAATAGGGGACCTATTCTCAGTTCAGTGGTTTGCTGCTGGCATTCGCCTCTATATTTGCTGTATTCTGGCTGTGTCTCTCAGGAGCGATCTACATCCGGCTCCTGTCGGTCTGCACTTCTTTGCTTCATCCATCTTGTCTAATTGGGTGGCTGTATATGTATGGGCCACATGTGGGGCAGGCTCTGAATGGGTGTTCCTTCAGTCTCTGTTTTAATCTTTGCCTCTCCCTTCCCTGCCAAGGGTATTCTTTTTCCTCATTTAAAGAAGGAGTGAAGCATTCACATTTTGATCATCCGTCTTGAGTTTCGTTTGTTCTAGGGATCTAGGGTAATTCAAGCATTTGGGCTAATAGCCACTTATCAATGAGTGCATACCATGTATGTCTTTCTGTGATTGGGTTAGCTCACTCAGGATGATATTTTCCAGTTCCAACCATTTGCCTACGAATTTCATAAACTCGTTGTTTTTGATAGCTGAGTAATATTCCATTGTGTAGATGTACCACATTTTCTGTATCCATTCCTCTGTTGAAGGGCATCTGGGTTCTTTCCATTTTCTGGCTATTATAAATAAGGCTGCGATGAACATAGTGGAGCACGTGTCTCTTTTATATGTTGAGGCATCTTTTGGGTATATGCCCAAGAGAGGTATAGCTGGATCATCAGGCAGTTCAATGTCCAATTTTCTGAGGAACCTCCAGACTGATTTCCAGAATGGTTTTACCAGTCTGCAATCCCACCAACAATGGAGGAGTGTTCCTCTTTCTCCACATCCTCGCCAGCATCTGCTGTCACCTGAGTTTTTGATCTTAGCCAACCGCACTGGTGTGAGGTGAAATCTCAGGGTTGTTTTGATTTGCATTTCCCTTATGACTAAAGATGTTGAACATTTCTTTAGGTGTTTCTCAGCCATTCGGCATTCCTCAGCTGTGAATTCTTTGTTTAGCTCTGAACCACATTTTTTAATAGGGTTATTTGTTTCCCTGCGGTCTAACTTCTTGAGTTCTTTGTATATTTTGGATATAAGGCCTCTATCTGTTGTAGGATTGGTAAAGATCTTTTCCCAATCTGTTGGTTGCCGTTTTGTCCTAACCACCGTGTCCTTTGCCTTACAGAAGCTTTGCAGTTTTATGAGATCCCATTTGTCGATTCTTGATCTTAGAGCATGAGCCATTGGTGTTTTGTTCAGGAAATTTTTTCCAGTGCCCATGTGTTCCAGATGCTTCCCTAGTTTTTCTTCTATTAGTTTGAGTGTGTCTGGTTTGATGTGGAGGTCCTTGATCCACTTGGACTTAAGCTTTGTACAGGGTGATAAGCATGGATCGATCTGCATTCTTCTACATGTTGCCCTCCAGTTGAACCAGCACCATTTGCTGAAAATGCTATCTTTTTTCCATTGGATGGTTTTGGCTCCTTTGTCAAAAATCAAGTGACCATAGGTGTGTGGTTTCATTTCTGGGTCTTCAATTCTATTCCATTGGTCTATCTGTCTGTCTCTGTACCAATACCATGCAGTTTTTATCACTATTGCTCTGTAATACTGCTTGAGTTCAGGGATAGTGATTCCCCCTGAAGTCCTTTTATTGTTGAGGATGGCTTTAGCTATCCTGGGTTTTTTGTTATTCCAGATGAATTTGCAAATTGTTCTGTCTAACTCTTTGAAGAATTGGATTGGTATTTTGATGGGGATTGCATTGAATCTGTAGATTGCTTTTGGTAAAATGGCCATTTTTACTATATTAATCCTGCCAATCCATGAGCATGGGAGATCTTTCCATCTTCTGAGGTCTTCTTCAATTTCTTTCTTCAGTGTCTTGAAGTTCTTATTGTACAGATCTTTTACTTGCTTGGTTAAAGTCACACCGAGGTACTTTATATTATTTGGGTCTATTATGAAGGGTGTCGTTTCCCTAATTTCTTTCTCGGCTTGTTTCTCTTTTGTATAGAGGAAGGCAACTGATTTATTTGAGTTAATTTTATACCCAGCCACTTTGCTGAAGTTGTTTATCAGCTTTAGTAGTTCTCTGGTGGAACTTTTGGGATCACTTAAATATACTATCATGTCATCTGCAAATAGTGATATTTTGACCTCTTCTTTTCCGATCTGTATCCCTTTGATCTCCTTTTGTTGTCTGATTGCTCTGGCTAGAACTTCAAGAACTATATTGAATAAGTAGGGAGAGAGTGGGCAGCCTTGTCTAGTACCTGATTTTAGTGGGATTGCTTCAAGTTTCTCTCCATTTAGTTTAATGTTAGCAACTGGTTTGCTGTATATGGCTTTTACTATGTTTAGGTATGGGCCTTGAATTCCTATTCTTTCCAGGACTTTTATCATGAAGGGGTGTTGAATTTTGTCAAATGCTTTCTCAGCATCTAATGAAATGATCATGTGGTTCTGTTCTTTCAGTTTGTTTATATGATGGATCACGTTGATGGTTTTCCGTATATTAAACCATCCCTGCATGCCTGGGATGAAGCCTACTTGATCATGGTGGATGATTGTTTTGATGTGCTCTTGAATTCGGTTTGCCAGAATTTTATTGAGTATTTTTGCGTCGATATTCATAAGGGAAATTGGTCTGAAGTTCTCTTTCTTTGTTGTGTCTTTGTGTGGTTTAGGTATAAGAGTAATTGTGGCTTCGTACAAGGAATTCGGTAGGGCTCCATCTGTTTCAATTTTGTGGAATAGTTTGGATAATATTGGTATGAGGTCTTCTATGAAGGTTTGATAGAATTCTGCACTAAACCCGTCTGGACCTGGGCTCTTTTTGGTTGGGAGACCTTTAATGACTGCTTCTATTTCCTTAGGAGTTATGGGGTTGTTTAACTGGTTTATCTGTTCCTGATTTAACCTCGATACCTGGTATCTGTCTAGGAAATTGTCCATTTCCTGAAGATTTTCAAATTTTGTTGAATATAGGTTTTTATAGTAAGATCTGATGATTTTTTGAATTTCCTCCGAATCTGTAGTTATGTCTCCCTTTTCATTTCTGATTTTGTTAATTTGGACGCACTCTCTGTGTCCTCTCGTTAGTCTGGCTAAGGGTTTATCTATCTTGTTGATTTTCTCAAAGAACCAACTTTTGGTTCTGTTGATTCTTTCTATGGTCCTTTTTGTTTCTACTTGGTTGATTTCAGCTCTGAGTTTGATTATTTCCTGCCTTCTACTCCTCCTGGGTGTATTTGCTTCTTTTTGTTCTAGAGCTTTTAGGTGTGCTGTCAAGCTGCTGACATATGCTCTTTCCTGTTTCTTTCTGCAGGCACTCAGCGCTATGAGTTTTCCTCTTAGCACAGCTTTCATTGTGTCCCATAAGTTTGAGTATGTTGTATCTTCATTTTCATTAAATTCTAAAAAGTTTTTAATTTCTTTCTTTATTTCTTCCTTGACCAGGTTATCATTGAGTAGAGCATTGTTCAATTTCCACGTATATGTGGGCATTCTTCCCTTATTGTTATTGAAGACCAGTTTTAGGCCGTGGTGGTCCGATAGCACGCATGGGATTATTTCTATCTTTCTGTACCTGTTGAGGCCCGTTTTTTGACCAATTATATGGTCAATTTTGGAGAAAGTACCATGAGGAGCTGAGAAGAAGGTATATCCTTTTGCTTTAGGATAGAATGTTCTATAAATATCCGTTAAGTCCATTTGGCTCATGACTTCTCTTAGTCTGTCTACATCACTGTTTAATTTTTGTTTCCATGATCTGTCCATTGATGAGAGTGGGGTGTTGAAATCTCCCACTATTATTGTGTGAGGTGCAATGTGTGTTTTGAGCTTTAGTAAGGTTTCTTTTACGTATGTAGGTGCCCTTGTATTTGGGGCATAGATATTTAGGATTGAGAGTTCATCTTGGTTGATTTTTCCTTTGATGAATATGAAGTGTCCTTCCTTATCTTTTTTGATGACTTTTAGTTGGAAATTGATTTTATTTGATATTAGAATGGCTACTCCAGCTTGCTTCTTCTGACCATTTGCTTGGAAAGTTGTTTTCCAGCCTTTCACTCTGAGGTAGTGTCTGTCTTTGTCTCTGAGGTGTGTTTCCTGTAGGCAGCAGAATGCAGGGTCCTCGTTGCGTATCCAGTTTGTTAATCTATGTCTTTTTATTGGGGAGTTGAGGCCATTGATATTGAGAGATATTAAGGAATAGTGATTATTGTTTCCATTTATATTCATATTTGGATGTGAGGTTATGTTTGTGTGCTTTCATTCTCTTTGTTTTGTTGCCAAGACGATTAGTTTCTTGCTTCTTCTAGGGTATAGCTTGCCTCCTTATGTTGGGCTTTACCATTTATTATCCTTTGTAGTGCTGGATTTGTAGAAAGATATTGTGTAAATTTGGTTTTGTCATGGAATATCTTGGTTTCTCCATCTATGTTAATTGAGAGTTTTGCTGGATACAGTAACCTGGGCTGGCATTTGTGTTCTCTTAGGGTCTGTATAACATCAGTCCAGGATCTTCTGGCCTTCATAGTTTCTGGCGAGAAGTCTGGTGTGATTCTGATAGGTCTCCCTTTATATGTTACTTGACCTTTTTCCCTTACTGCTTTTAATATTCTTTCTTTATTTTGTGCGTTTGGTGTTTTGACTATTATGTGACGGGAGGTGTTTCTTTTCTGGTCCAATCTGTTTGGAGTTCTGTAGGCTTCTTGTATGTCTATGGGTATCTCTTTTTTTAGGTTAGGGGAGTTTTCTTCTATGATTTTGTTGAAGATATTTACTGGTCCTTTGAGCTGGGAGTCTTCACTCTCTTCTATACCTATTATCCTTAGGTTTGATCTTCTCATTGAGTCCTGGATTTCCTGTATGTTTTGGACCAGTAGCTTTTTCCGCTTTACATTATCTTTGACAGTTGAGTCAATGATTTCTATGGAATCTTCTGCTCCTGAGATTCTCTCTTCCATCTCTTGTATTCTGTTGGTGAAGCTTGTATCTACAGCTCCTTGTCTCTTCTTTTGGTTTTCTATATCCAGGGTTGTTTCCATGTGTTCTTTCTTGATTGCTTCTATTTCCATTTTTAATTCCTTCAACTGTTTGATTGTGTTTTCCTGGAATTCTTTCAGGGATTTTTGCGATTCCTCTCTGTAGGCTTTTACTTGTTTATTAATGTTTTCCTGTGCTTCCCTAAGTGTGTTCATGTCTTTCTTGAAGTCCTCCAGCATCATGATCAAATATGATTTTGAAACTAGATCTTGCTTTTCTGGTGTGTTTGGATATTCCATGTTTGTTTTGGTGGGAGAATTGGGCTCCGATGATGGCATGTAGTCTTGGTTTCTGTTGCTTGGGTTCCTGCGCTTGCCTCTCGCCATCAGATTATCTCTAGTGTTACTTTGTTCTGCTATTTCTGACAGTGGCTAGACTGTCCTATAAGCCTGTGTGTCAGGAGTGCTGTAGACCTGTTTTCCTCTCTTTCAGTCAGTTATGGGGACAGAGTGTTCTGCTTTCGGGCGTGTAGTTTTTCCTCTCTACAGGTCTTCAGCTGTTCCTGTGGGCCTGTGTCTTGAGTTCACCAGGCAGCTTTCTAGCAGCAGAAAATTTGGTCTTACCTGTGGTCCCGAGGCTCAGGTTCGCTCGTGGGGTGCTGCCCAGGGGCTCTCTGCAGCGGCAGCAACCAGGAAGACCTGTGCCGCCCCTTCCGGGAGCTTCAGTGCACCAGGGTTCCAGATGGTCTTTGGCTTTTTCCTCTGGCGTCCGAGATGTGTGTGCAGGGAGCAGTCTCTTCTGGTTTCCCAGGCTTGTCTGCCTCTCTGAAGGTTTAGCTCTCCCTCCCACGGGATTTGGGTGCAGAGAACTGTTTATCCGGTCTGTATCCTTCAGGGTCCGGCGGTGTCTCTCTATTTTTTCTTTTTTTTTTTTCTTTTTTTTTTCAGAGCTGGGGACCAAACCCGGGGCCTTGCGCTTGCTAGGCAAGCGCTCTACCACTGAGCTAAATCCCCAACCCCATGAAGTAATATCTAAATGTACTATTTGTACATCCTCTGAAAAACAGTACAGGTTGGCAGTAGTGTAGCTTGCAAGTATACCCATAGATGGAGGGGGCAAAACACTGTCCATTTAAGAAATACAAACATACAGGTAAAAGTGCTTTGCTGAAAGATGTCCCATTACCCAACTGTATACAGAGCTGGGTGGTAGCCGCAGCTATGGTCTACACTGCCTCTCCACAGTGTGTTTCCCTTCCCATCCCTCTGCCAGTAGAATCAGAATTCAATACAAAAGTATCCTGGGATACTTACAAATGGTAACTGCTTCTCTGTTAATCACAGACAGGCTTATCAGTGGAAAGGTCCTGGGCAAGCCTGCCCTCAATCTTTAAGATCCCCACTGAGACAGAGCAATTAAACAAGACGAATGAACAAGGCATCAAGGAGTACTACAAGCTGTATCACCCACAGCTCAAATGCAAAGCAATCTGCCACCATCTACCTAACAACAGGGTGGCTGAAAAAATTCTTCTAGGAAAACTGCTCACGATGGTGAGAGCCTCTGTTAAATGCAAGAGCTCTGAGCAAAAGGCTCCAAAGCCTCATAAAACTAATTAATGATGTAATGATGTTTGGCTCTGTTAATTACCATCATAATGTAATGTAATTAAACCCAGTGGCAGGAGCACAACACTACCAAGATGTGGACAATTAAGTTATCCACAACTTACGTAAGCTATATTTGTGCACCACATAAATCTGAGAGGAAGGGTCTATGGCCACCTTAATTAAATCAAGCCTTTTTCTTGTACTTGTACAGAATGGTCCTTTGAAGACCAGGTCTTGGTGTCTCTGTTCCCAACTTTAGTGAGAAGGGGTTTTCACAGTCACTGTCGGGCTTTTGCTGAGAATGCTCTGTAATCTTCACTTCTGCATCTTTAGCACTGAACACATCACTTCATATGTGAAGTCCGTGTGCAGAAGTGATGAGATGATGCAATACTTTTTTGTTTACCTTTCAAAGAAAACTTCCTTCTAGTTCCAACTATGAAAGGAATTGATTATGAATTAATGTTCAGTTTTATTATTTATTCTTCCCAGACTGTCACAGATTTAACAGCTCCCGTCTCACCAGCGCTGATTTCACTAGTGCACCTCTTTCTCCTGCTCTTGATGATTGGGAAGCACATTTTCAGATATTATAGAATTTATGTTGCTAATGTTTTAATGCATTTTCATGTCTGGCAAAAAGTTGGTCTGTATTTCTCTAAATCTAATTGTGTGGAGTTTTTTATGATCATGACTTTTAAGTTCATTTTGCCAGTTTTTACTTATAAGTAGGGCATTTTATTTCCTCTGCGTTTAATTACTGACATGATTATTGATATGTGAGATTTTTATGTCTGATATTCTGCTATTTGTTTTCTGTGCGTTTTATATCCTAATTGTTTCTGTTCTACTCTTACCTGCTTTTGTGGTGTGTAGATATTTTCTACAGTGCCATTTTAATTCCATTGTTTCTCTATCATGTGAGTGAGTAAACTGGAAAAGGAGGAAGGGAGACGAGTGCCAAGCATCACCTCTGCTTGCTGACTGTGGATGCAATGTGACCGGCTACCTCACACTTTCTCACACAAGCTTTCCCCATTAGAACAGATCGTGACTTCACACTATGAGCCCAAGAGGCCTTGATGGCTTCTCCCTCAGATCAGGTGTTATTCACACTCAAGTTATCACTTGCTTTCAAGTATAATATGTTTACATATTTACTTTGTTGCTTGATACTTTCATTAATGCATAGAAAGTACCTTGATCAAATCCACCCCATTCCTTCCCCTTCTGCTCCCCTCCTATTCCTCAACACTATGTCCCCCAATTTCATGCACTTCTTCTAACCCACTGGGTCTACATGGTGCTATCCATATGCATCCAGCTCATCTATGGGAGCCTGAGTACCTCCAGGGGTCATATACCTAAAGAAAACTGACTCTTCCTTCCCAGTACCATCAACTACCAATGACCCTTGATCTAGGGGTGACTGCCTTTTATCAAATCAAATACATCAAGCTGAAACCCATTCATTTGCTTTTATATCATCCGGTTCAACTCACATAGAATTAATCTCAGCATGTTACAGTGAGAAACCCAACCTGATCCTGTCCTCAAACACGAGTCTTAGAGCACAATTTATCTAATAATCGATCTCATCCCATCTTGTGACACTTCATCTGACTCACTTCTGAACTTTCTCTTCTGAGTTTTGATTATACTCCTACCAGCATGTTATCTTGACCCATTACTATTTTATTATATTGTATGTATGTATGTATGTATGTATGTATGTATGTTTGTATGTATGTATGTATGTATGTATGTATGTATGTATGTATGTATGTATATTTGAGACAGGCAGGAAGGCAGAGAAAGAGGGAAAGTCTAATACTAGAGCCCCATCTGAAATATACTATGTAGACAAGTCTGGTCTCACACTTCCGGCACTCCTCCTTCCTCCTGCTTCTATCTACTGCACAACCACACCCAATGTTTCATACATAGTGTCTGTTTGTTGATGCTAAACAAGCGATCAGCATACGGAGTTAGATATGAGCCAGTCTGTGGAGTATGACCTTATTTACAGTAAGGGCTGAAGTTTTTGCTCTTATAGCATGGAACTGGCAATCGTGAGTAATGATGATACTCTTTGTGGTGCCTCAGCTAGTTTCTAGTCCTTCAAGAAGCTCAATAAAACTTCTTTGAATAAGCAAATTAATAGCATACTTTCCTGACATGTGGATGACGGAGAGAAAGAAACCAGGTGACAATACAGGCATAGTTATCACCAGTCTAAGAAATGTTACAAATTTCAAATAGAAAATAATTATTAGATAAAATTGTGAGTGTGCAGTTCAGTTGTGTCCAGCTAATTTGATTTTTCCCCCTATTCAGCTCTAGTAAAAAAGTCTGACTACCATCATTTGATACTCTGTATCACTGGTTTGTTTATAGCACGTGGTCCCTAATGATTAAAATGTCCCTATAACCTTTTTCTATTGCTAGCTCTATTTGCCAGTCGGTCTGCAGACCCCACAGGAGACTCCTAGAGCTCTCCAATTGTGCCAAGAAATGAGTTACCACTGCACACAGCAGCCTTGTTGGATGGAGAGAGAGATGTTTAATCTTTAGATATACCTTCATATCCCTAATGACCATCTGGGACTATGATTTTCAATTACAGCTTTCCCAGGAAGCTGGTTTTACTGAAATAACAAAATAGAGATCACACTGACTTCCCTGGAAACAGATCCAGACTTCCATATATGTTCCAATCTGCATGGCAGGGTCAGGTGGAACCAAATCTGTCATAGGAACTAATGTTCAAACCTGAAGGGGAAATCTACATGTATTTATTTGTGTGTCTATGTGTGCAGGTGCATTGGGGTGGTACTCACACACTGTGAGTGAGTATGTCTATGGAGATCAGAGAACCACTTCTGATGTCATTCTTAAGTGCCATTAGATCTCTCTCCCTCTCCCTCTCCCTCTCCCTTCTTTCTTTCTGTCTGTATTTCCTTCTTTCTTTCCTTCCTTCCTTCCTTCCTTCCTTCCTTCCTTCCTTTCTTCCTTCCTTCCTTCCTTTCTCATTTTGTTTTGTTTTATTTTGTTTTGAGACCAGGTCTCTCACAGGCTGGAACTCACCAAGTAGGCTAGGCTGGCTAGCCAGTGAAGTCTAGTGATCCACCTGTCTCCCTCTTCCTTGAGTTGAGATTACAAGTGCATATGGCCACCTTGACCACCTACCCATCATAGGTTAGGGAAAATCTAACTTGATTTCTTGCAATCATTTCACTGATTGTGCTATCTCCTCCACCCTTATATTTATGTCCTTGAAATTAAAATATCAAATGTTATTTTCAATAATCTCTGAGCCATTAAGAGTGGTGATATAATCAGGCATTCAAACAAATAAGAACAGGGACTCACATCTGGTGAGCTTTAAGAGCTCAGCTATAAACTTCACAAAGAAAAGAAAATTGTCCAAAGAAGATTCACATTTACAAAGCTACATGAAGTGGTACCAATGAGTCTTCCATTATTAACCCAGCCTAAGATGTTACAATGTGATACTAGCAGGCATGTCTGTGCTTCACGTTAACCTAATGACCAAATTTGGAAGAGACTACTACTATCGACTTTAGTAGCACGGAAGATTCCTTGATCCCGTGAAGCTTAAAGTTTCTTGTGCGTCCTGTGGTCATGTGTCACTACGTGGTTTAAGATAAAGTGCTCTAAGCACTGACTGGACACACAGGAGTGGAGTTAGAGGACCTGATGCAGGTTAAGACGCAGCTCAGCAATGAGGAATCACTGAACACCCTGCTTCTTGTTCAGTTCAGTCCAAAGAATTGAAACACATTTCCTCTCTCATTTCTCAAGCAGTGTTTCAAAGTTTTGATTCTTATAAGGGGAAATATTAATATTTAGTTTTAAGTGAATAATGAATGATTGTGTTTCTAGTGATACCAAGTCACAGTTCTCCATGCTGTTGTCCATGACATCATGCCTGAGAAATCACAACTTCTCCTTCAGGTAATGAGATGTGTATTTGGTATTGATTAATCTCTTCTTACCCTGTGACTTTTTCCAGTAAAGTAATACCATTATTCAAGCTGCAATTCACACTTACAGATGTCTCCTTTAAGAAACAAGCAACAGAATGGGGAGGCCTCTTGTTCAAATATAGTCTTCCTAAAAGTGAAGCTCATTGGAACCTGGAAGACTTTACCTGAATGTCTTATCAGTGTCTTCTTATTTCAGAGAAACCCGAGAAAGAAAATCCAAGACCTTATATAAGCTGACTTCTTTAAGCTTCTGCAAATAACTCACTATTAACTAGTAGCAACACAGATGGTGTGGGAGGAAAAAGACACCTGTAACACACCACCTGCATCCTTCTAGAACTTTTCATGACTCTGACACAACAGCAGCCTGACCTCTCTACCTGATCAATTTCTGTGTTGATATTTGTGTTAGCACAAACACCACTTTCTCAACACAGGTGTCCTCTGGCTCCTAGGATTAAGACACTTCAATTTTCTGTTTTGTGTATTGACAAATAACCAATTGGTTCTTTCTTGTCCTGTCATTTCCCATTGCATTATAAGCATCTGTACAATAGCACCATGGCTGACTTGATAAAGTATTTTCCAGCCCCCAGAATTCCATCAGCAATTAAAAATTGCTTGCTTGTGGGCTGGCTGCTCAGTGTGTTGCATATACATGACATGCAGTGGGCTTGGGGATAGAGTAGCACTGTATTGAGTTCTTCTAGGTAATATAAACCCAAGAAGGACATGAACATGGAGAAAAGGAAAGGGAGGAATCTTTCCCATTCTTCAGTGAGACAACACTGTTCCTGAAATTTCTGGATTCCTCACTTTTTCTATTTCCTGTAGCCTCTTTGAGAGTGTTAGGAGAAATAACAAAATCAGATAAACCTTACTAGAATCCTTGCCATGTGGCCAGCACTGTTTAAAGTGGGGGACCCATACTGATTTGTTGAGTTAGGATTGCAACTCTCTGGAAGACTCTTAATACGTTTATTTGTGGGGGTGGGGAAGGACATTGGAGCTTGGAGAATCAAGTGATAAAGATATTCACCAAAAACCTACCGGTAGGAAGTAGTGAACTAAGTCAACTTAGCACATTGACTTACAATAACAATGTCAAAAATGTTTCTAGTAATAGACTTAAACACTTGCTTAGT
Organism: Rattus norvegicus; assembly: GCF_021556685.1. Taxonomy (NCBI): domain Eukaryota; kingdom Metazoa; phylum Chordata; class Mammalia; order Rodentia; family Muridae; genus Rattus; species Rattus norvegicus. The sequence continues at coordinate 249,005,727 of NC_141535.1, forward strand.
GTTGTGGAGAATGTGAGAAGTAGTCTTCTACAACTAGCACATACAACTTCTCCTTGCCCTACATCCTCAATAAGAAATGGTTAGTTTTACTGCACTCTCTGTTTCCTTTGTATTTAGAAGGACCTCCGTGAACTGATGTGATAAGGCATACAGTGAGACTACTGTAGCAATCATATATTTCGGGGTGATACTGGTATCAGGGAATTAGACAAGAGGAAGTAAGTGGCAGCCACAGCTACAGGGGTAGGGTGGGAGCACTCACAATGGCAAGAATGCTAACTAGAGACAGGAACATGAAGCAGGCATTCACCAAAGGCAGGAGAGCAGGCATGAGTGTTGGACATGTGAAATGCCCAGTGTTTTCAGACACAGTGAGTGGCCAGCTATTGCTAGAACACTCCAAAGGACTTGGTAACTTGAAGGAGAAGCGGTAGAGTCACAGACAGGAGTCAGGTTTTACCAGAGTGGGCTGAGGGTGTTCCACAATGTTTTGTATTTACACATGTTTGAAATTTACACATGAGAAGATTCATAGGATTTGCCAATAATGTACATTTTCAGGCCTCTTCTCTGAACTAAGTGTTGGTCTTAGGTGTCTGCATTTAATGTAGTGTAGCAGTGGACAAAGAAGTAGAAACTTCAGGAGCAAAATTCAATTTTAATTTTCTTAATTACTAGATATAATGTTCTCAAGAAAAATACACACCTATTTCATCTTTAAAGTATAGCAAATGACTTCAACATTGCAGGGCTGTACTTTTCAGGTAAGAAAACAGAGAAGTACCCAACACACAGGAGGCAGGCAGTATGCAGAGCCCGCCAATGCTCACATTCTTTAGGGAAAGTATTCCTTAACTGCTGCCCTTACTCCTTTGTTGTCATTACTTTTTACCTCAGAATCACCATGAACAGAGCAGCAGAAGCTGTAGGCATATGAAGTGGGGGAATGAGGGCAGAGGGTGGCATCCACAAAAAGACCAAGTGAGAAAAGCCAGATGCAGGAAGATGAATGTTGTGTGATGTCATTCATCTCTTGAGTCTAAACATACCACCTTCATAGCAGAAGAGTGCAGTCGTCTGGTGGTTGTCAAGGATGGCCATATGGGGGTGGCCAGATACTAGTGACAGCCACAAACTTTCACATGCAAGTCCAGTTAGTCTGAGAGATCTGATTACAGTGTACTGAATAGTACTGTTGCATGGCTTACTTTTTTGTTCAGACAGCAGATTTTGAGTCCTCAACACACACACACGCACACACACACACACGCATGAGTTATAATGGTTGCATTGATTTGTGATGAACAGTACATAGGTCAAAGCTAAGCAGAGTTCCCACACCAAGTAACTAAGCCCTGAAGAGTGGCCTGTGTGCCAAACATGGAGGGGATACCTGAAGTCTTAGTACTTAGAGGTGGAGGTAGGAGAATCCAGGGTTTAAAGTGAACCTAAATAACATGGAACCTGTCTCTAACTGCAAAAAAAAAAAGACTCAAATGTGCTCTAAGAACAACACTGGAGAAGGAGTGATAGGAGGAAGGCCTGCACTCAGAAAAAGGAACAGGGGGCAGAGGAGGGTAGAGACCTGGCTTCAACTCTGACTAGTCGTCACTTGGTCATCACAGTAATGCTAAAAGGAAAATGGTGTCCTCAATCCACTGGGGACTGAGCCAGAGTCCCTCACAGTTGGTTCTGCTGGACTGTGCACCTTCACTTCCCCCACTTTCCATATCTACTTCCTCACCAGGTTGTCCTATGAACTCTTCTTGGTGATTCTTGTTTGAGTTCTGCTTCAGTACAATGAAGCTGAAAATATAACAGAAGTAAATGTTTGTATCTTTCCTCTTCATGGCAACAGCACTTGAGAAGCACAGCCATCTACAGAGAGATGACTCAGGATCCCTGATGTCCATCACCCCATCCTCTCCATCAGGTGTGCTGACAAACTCTCTTTCGTGCCATGGACACATTCATCAGAGAGAGGCAAAGTGGTTCCTTTCTTTGTCCCATCCAACAAGAGCTCTTGTACATTAGTGGAGAAGCCTGTGAGGCCCCAAAGAGGAGAACCACTGTTTTCTTGAATGAGATCACAGATCCCTGGGACAATCACTATGGTCTCAGTTCCTTGGGTTCAAGTTATCAATTGTGAATCAAATATTTCTCATCAGAGTTCACTGAGATGTTTCCAAACTTACTACTGATTAATCAAACGAGATCCAACTTGTCCAAACAACTTCTGTAACATGCATCATGTCTATGTTAAGAAAGGAAAAGAGGAGGCTAAAGAGATTGCTGCTCAGAGGCTAAAAGCACTTTCTACAAGATCTAGCAGAGGACTCAGATTGGGTCCCCAGCACCTCCATCTAGTGGCTCAGGATCTAACATGCTCTTCTGGTTTCTGCAGCACATAAATTCATGCTTTGAGGAACAGATAAAGAAGAGATTCTAGTGCATAAAACAGATTAAAACCCATCTAGACTTCCTCCTTGTCTGGAGGCTGCAGTTCAGAAGCCTCTGACTTGGCATTGTATGCAATCTGTTGCCACCTTCTTCCATCACTGGGTCGTGTCATGATGAGCACTTTCAGCAATGTGAGCTGTATGTTCTTCCTCAGCCCTGAGCCCTTGTTCCTTCACTTTCTCCTTACACCCACACCCTGATAGTCTTGGTTTTCTTGAGTTACTGATGTTTCAAGTTTCTCCAATACTGTACTTTCCACAGAAACCCTCTTTGATGTCCTGTCTCCTTCCGAATTTAGAGCAGCGCCTCCTCCTAAGTATCCTTTGTGCCCCTTCCTTGTCTATATCAGTATATAATATGAATAAGTGTGTTTATTTTAAATAAGACCATATATACAAGAAAGATAACAATTTTTTCTAAAACTAGTATAGCTCTATTAAGTATGAACCCCAGATGGTCTCGTCAGAGTAAGTGTGTTGATGGGGAATGCCTGTATATATAGTCTTTACTTCACCTCCTCTCTCTCTCTCAGAGTATCACTCATAGCTGCACCTCATCATGTGTACAGCAAACAGAGAGCTCTTGCAGTTTAACATCTGGATATAGATTCCCTTTTCATATTACTTTTCTTCCTCCCATAACAGTACATTCAAGCTTTCTTAGAAAACAGATGTCTGAGACGAGTGTCCCAGCACAGAGAGACAGGTTGATTGTTCAGTGTCTTTATTGTTATATTAAATTACAAATTAGTATCCAGGGACAGCTAAATCTGAAGACTGCTCTTAAAAATAATTTAATTTCCAAACATATCTAACTTAATAGTCAGATAGATAGATTGGTGGGTAGACATTGAATTATAGAACAAAGAACAAGAAAGACCACACAAGAAAGTTCTGGAACTGTGGGAATGGCAGAGCAAATGGTACCTGGTTGACAATGGCTTGACTTACAACTTTGTAGTTTTGTAAGGGCTCAAAGGTAATATGCATTCAGTAAAAAGTGTACTTTGGATTTTAAGTTTTGATTTGTTTTTCCACAGCCAAGGGTAGAAAGGGCAGCACTTTCTCGGTGCTGGGCAATGGCAGAGAGCCATTGATTATGAGAGCAAATATCCAGTCAGCACTACTGGTGACCCTGTTGCTAGGCTCACATTCGGCAGGTTGGGTGCACTGGGTAGATTTTGAGTACACCACACTTCAGCTTATACCTGCTTGTCAGGATGTAACAAGCGATAGAGGGCATATCACTGCAAGTTGCTTCTTACACATGAGAAAGGCCAGTCAGTGTAAGCAGCAAATTGAAGAAGTGCATTGAGAGAAAGAAGAAGAGTTCCTTTAGGCACAAACAGTGCACACAGCATGAAGAGTTTGCCAGCAAGCACAAGCAGTCAGTGCTACAAAATGCTAGTCTAAGGAGCTCTCTTTGGCCATCCACCACAGAGATGCATGCCCATCTCTCAACACAGTTCATTAGCTTTAAATTGCCAAGTTCTACCCCAACAGGATGATTGATTAGTCTGGCTATTAATCCCTCAACTGTAGGATTAGCCAACTCAGAAAGGGAGAACATGACCAGCGTGGCCATTCTTCTGTGCCACCCATGCTCCTGTCTAACATCAGACCGATGAAAACACTCATTTCCTTGAGAACACACCTACTCCAGAGCTCAGCACTGCTGACTGAAACCAGCTGAGTGAGAAAGCTGTGGTGCCATAGTGATTTTGCAGACACAGAGGCCAGTGTCTTTGAGATCTTACTCACTTCCCTGCTGTGACTTTTCTCACTGTTCTGAACCATTCTCTACATGGAAGTCATGCTCTAGGAGCAGAAGCAAAACAGTCCTGCAGTTAGTGGAAGCTGCTGACCTGGCCAGTGTAAGCACACTCACTCTGTGGAAGTCACCTTTCAGTGTTTCTCTTCTGTTCATAAGCCTGCAAGATGTCCATAGGTGGATATGGTGCCCAGAGTTTCACCTCATTGCTAACTCAAGCTGGTCTATTAGTTTGGAGAGTCAGTTTGGCCATCTACCCATCGGGAGAATGAGTGAAACTCCTCTGTTTCCACAGAGAATGTCTATCTTGCCACATGCTTTGTTTTTAAACACCTTGATAGTACGCCCTATCAGAAGCACCTGAGAATGTGGCATTTCTCCTAGACTATTTGCTCTATGTCTCATTCTCATCCTTTGTCTGGTAGGTTCAACAACCTTTCATCTTCACAAATTTTCTCCTCTTTTATCCTTTTATCTTTTATCTCTCACCTCACGATCTAGCCTAAAGTACCCCACTTTTGCAAACCTGATCAGATGGATGAGTGTTTGGTTTTGAATAAATCTACATTTTATGACATGGGTTTTTCATCTTGAGCAACAATGACACTGAACTGCTGTTCTATTTCTCTAATGTACTTTAGAAATTATGACCACCACATGCTTAATTTTTTTTGCTTCAACTTTTTATTTTTTTATTTACATTTCAAATTTTATTCCCTTTCCTGGTTTTCTATCTGAAAACCTCCTATCCCATACCCCCCTCCCTTCTTCTATGAGGGTGTTCCCCCTCCAGAACCACCCCTTCCCACCTCCCTGCCCTGACATTTCCCAACACTAGGGGGCATCTAGCCTTTGGCAGGACCAATGGCTTCTCTTCCTATTGGTGTCCAACAAGGCCATCCTCTGCTACATATGCAGGTGGAGCCATGGGTCTATTCATGTGTACTCTTTGGGTAATGGTTTAGTCCCTGGGATCTCTGGTTGGTTGGTATTGTTGTTCTTATGGGGTTGCAAGCCCCTTCAATCCTTTCTCTAATTTCTCCAATGGGGACCCAATTCTCAGTTCAATGGTTTGCTGCTAGCATTCACACCAAATGTTTATATTCGAAGAAACAAATCAGTCTTTGGAAGTCTGATTGACATTGCTGGGTTTTGACACTGTCATGTCAGAATCATCCAGGGAAGATTGAATCAAAACTCTTTGTCTAGATCTCAATCTAGAACAATTAAATCAGAAAGAGAACAGCTGAGAATAATGATTTAGCTGAAAGACAAGTTCACCTTGCAGAAACTTTTCGTTCTAGACAGCAAATGTCAGGATAGATATAACTATAAAGAGTAAGAGCTTCTTTCCCAACCAACTTCAAGCTTTTTCCCTTCTACCAGAGATTTATGAACTATAATTCAATTTCCATCCTCATCAACAGTTATAATAAAAGACTTGTAGGGTGGAAAGATGACTTGGTAGTTAAGGACAAACTGGCTGGTCATGCAGAGGACCTCAGTTCAGTTCCCCATATCCATACGATGACTCATACCTATCTGTAACTCCAGTTCTGGGCATGTGGCATCCCCTTCTGGCCTCCATTGGCACCAGGTACATAGGAATGCAAGCAAAGCACTCATAACATATAAAATAAAAATAAATATAATTCTTTTTAAATAAAAAATAGATTAGCAGGTTTTAGAAATGTAAGGGTTTGAATATGGGATGTCTTATAGGGGCTTGTGTTTATAGTCCTAGCTCACAATGCTGTCTCTGTAGAGATCAGCATTGACTGAAAGTAAGTGAACAAGGATGAGCCTGTTGACCTAGGCTATTGAGCTTCATGCTGGTCAGCTCCCTGCTTCTTCTACTGCTTTGGTTAGAGACACTACACCCTGCCTTCTCCACCACGATGAACCAAAACTCCTCAGAAACTGAGCCAAATTAAACCTTGCATTGTTTCTTTTTTCTGTCAGGCATTTTGGTAATAACATAAATGTAACTAACATGACCTATGAAATGGGATTTGTAATTAGACATTTAGATATTTTTTTACTGAGACTCCATTATGATTATAAATGCCATGGATCTCAGCCCAGATGACACTGTGGATCTTCAGAGTCCCCGGTGTGATCTGCCTGATGAGTTCATCCTTCTCTCAGTAGACATTAGCCTCTTCCATTTGATTTGAGGAGGTTTGGATTTCCACTTCACTGGCAAATGAATTCCTCCCCGCAAAGCCTGGCATAGATGACCCCAAATCTTCAGAAATGAGTACATTTCATGCCATTAGCAGACGGACAGATATATGTGAGAGCTTCCTCCTGCATTCTACATTTCTCATGGGATAAACTCACATTTTTTTTAGCTTCATGAGCAAATGGCTCCCAGGTGCTGGCAACATGTGCTATGTATGGTAAGGTCACTGAGGCATAACAAACACTCCACTGGGTTGTTCTTGATAGATACATGTGTTATCCTCAGGTTTAAATCATAGTCCATTACTGTGACCTGCCCACGCTCTGGGTTTTCACCTTGGGAGAGAATGTCAGAGAGAACTCTTTGGTTTTTTGTTTGCTTGTTTGCTTGCTTGCTTGCTTGCTTGCTTGCTTGCTTGCTTGCTTGCTTGCTTGGTGTTTTTGTTTTCCCCCATGGTAACATAAAGTGCAAGTCCATTCTGATTTCTAGTTACAAATGTAAGCTGGAGAACATATGCCTGAGTGACAGCCAAGAATCTGACTGCATCCTGGGAGGACAGAAGGACAACTATTCCACTGCACGGCTCCAAGAAGCCCTGTCCCTGAATGAGTTCCTTAATGGTGCCCTTCCTCTGGGAAACCAGAAATAGGAATGTGTGAGTGGTAGAAATATTCCTCATGTGAAACTGGGGGTCAAAATCCATTTTAATCTCCTTTTATTTTATTTTTTATTTAGCTAATATTAATGAAGGACTAGGATAAAGTTAAATCATATTTTTTATCCACGTTCATCTCTACATCCACATTTTTTCCACCTTTTGTGTTCAGAGAAGGACATACACTACAGAGAAGCACTACACTAGCCTCTAGCAATGCAAATAAATGGAGGGTGGTAGAGTTACCAGTAAGTTAGACTGTAGTCGAGGTGCAGTCACCAACACAAAGTTTATAATTCAACCTTTTCTGGAGAGCATGACTTCTGGTCTGAGTTTTGTCTTAGCTTAATTCATTCAAGCGATTAGGCAGTTATGGCTTACATTTGTGAAATATGTCTTCCAGGATATATGGACGTACATAACCATCCAGACCAACTATTGCACCATAGATGAAAGCTAAACTTTGAGAATAGAAAGTACGGGTGGTGTAGACTTGGTATTTGGAGAACTTTAATAATGAAAGATGTGGAGAAACAGTTGTGAGTTGAGCAGATTTAAAAATTGTTTTTGCAGGAAAGGAATATAGGAAATCACACAGGCTGACCAAAAAGTTGTTCCCAAAGTGGAACATTTCAGAATTGAAAAAGGAATACTAAAATAAAGTTAAAAAATTTCAATCTCCAGATATTCTCTTAAAATTGTTCAGTGGATGCTCTTAAAAATTAAAAATGATATATGCCTATGAAGTATAAACACATTTGTTTACCTACATGCTAGAAATATAGGCAGGATCTATTCTTGATATAAATGTTTGAGCTCAGGTTTACATAGGTACTAAATATACACTTCAAATAATGAGATAAAAATTTCTTGAAGAGTCAGCACAAACCATTAAGACTTAAAGTGATGTGTCTGGATGTCCATTGACAAGGCAGCCTTGTATTGGCTCTTTTTTTTATTAGATATATTTCTTTACTTACATTTCAAATGTTATGCCATTTCCTGGTGTCCCATCCATAAGTCCCCATCCCCAACCCCTCCCCCATACAGGTGTTTCCCCCCATCCACCCCCTTTACCCCCCGACATTCCCCTTCATTGGGGGTCCAACCTTGGCAGGACCAAGGGCTTCCCCTTCCACTGGTGCCTCAACAAGACTATTCTCTGCTCCATATGCAGTTAGAGTCCTGGGTCAGTCCATGTATAGTCTTTGGTTTAGTCCCTGGAAGCTCTGGTTGGTTGGAATTGTTGTTCTTATGGGGTTGCAAGCCCCTTCAGCTCTTTCAGTCTTTCCTATTATTCCCCCCAAAGAATAATAGGACCACTGTCCTTTTCCCAGTTCAGTGGTTTGCTGCTAGCATTTACCTCTGTATTGGACATGCTCTGGATGTGTCTCTCAGGAGAGATCTATGTCCTGTCCCTTTCAGCATGCACTTTTAGCTTCATCAATCTTACCTAGTTTCGGTGGCTGTATATATATATGGGCCACATGTTGGGCAGGCTCTGAAAGGCCGTTCCTTCGCTTGTTGCTCTAAACTTTGCTTCCATATCCCCTCCTATGGATATTTTTCCCCTTTTAAGAAGGAGTGGGAGCATCCACATTTTGGTCATCCTTCTTGAGCTTCCTGTGGTCTGTGGATTGCATCTTGCGTAATTTGAGCTTTTGGGCTAATATCCACTTATCAGTGAGTGCATACCAAGTGTGTTTTTCTGTGATTGGGTTTCCTCACTCAGGATGATATTTTCTGGGGGAATTACCATCCCTGACTTCAAGCAGTATTACAGAGTAATAGTCATAAAGACTGTATGGTATTGATACAGAGACAGGCAGATAGATCAGTGGATCAGAATTGAAGACCCAGAAATGAACCCACACACCTATGGTCACTTGATCTACAACAAAGGAGCTAAAACCATCCAATGGAAGAAAGATAGCATTTTCAACAAATGGTGCTGGTTCAACTGGAGGTCAGCATGTATAAGAATTCAAATCGATCCAATTCTTATCACTCTGTACAAAGCTTAAGTCCAAGTGGATCAAGGACCTCAACATCAAACCAGATACACTCAAATTAATAGAAGAAAAGTGGGGAAGAGTCTCAAACACATAGGCATTGGGGAAATTTTCCTGAACAAAACACCAATGGCTTATGTTCTAAGATCAAAAATCAACAAATGGGACCTCATAAAACTGCAAAGTTTTTATTGGCTTTTGTTGTTGTTGTTGTTTTTTCCTTTTTTTCTTTATTAATTTGAGTATTTCTTATTTACATTTTGAATGTTATTCTCTTTCCCGTTCTCAGTTCAGTGGTTTGCTGCTGGCATTTGCCTATGTATTTGCTGTATTCTGGCTGTGTCTCTCAGGAGAGATCTACATCCGGTTCCTGTCAGCCTGCACTTCTTTGCTTCATCCATCTTGTCTAATTGGGTGGCTGTATATGTATGGGCCACATGTGGGGCAGGCTCTGAATGGGTGTTCCTTCTGTGTCTGTTTTAATCTTTGCCCCTCTATTCCCTGCCAAGGGTATTCTTGTTCCCCTTTTAAAGAAGGAGTGAAGCATTCACATTTTGATCATCCGTCTTGAGTTTCATGTGTTCTGTGCATCTAGGGTAATTCAAACCTTTGGACTAATATCCACTTATCAATGAGTGCATACCATGTGTGTTTTTCTGTGATTGGGTTACCTCACTCAGGATGATATTTTCCAGTTCCAACCATTTGCCTATGAATTTCATAAAGTCATTGTTTTTGATAGCTGAGTAATATTCCATTGTGTAGATGTACCACATTTTCTGTGTCCATTCCTCTGTTGAAGGGCATCTGGGTTCTTTCCAGCTTCTGGCTATTATAAATAAGGCTGCGATGACAGAGTGGAGCACATGTCTTTTTTATATGTTGGGGCATCTTTTGGGTATATGCCCAAGAGAGGTATAGCTGGGTCCTCAGGTAGTTCAATGTCCAACTTTCTGAGGAACCTCCAGACTGATTTCCAGAATGGTTGTACCAGTCTGCAATCCCACCAACAATGGAGGAGTGTTCCTCTTTCTCCACATCCTCGCCAGCATCTGCTGTCACCTGAGTTTTTGATCTTAGCCATTCTCACTGGTGTGAGGTGAAATCTCAGGGTTGTTTTGATTTGCATTTCCCTTATGACTAAAGATGTTTATATTGGCTCTTAATGGGAACGACTCAGGCTTTAACAGCCTTGGGAAGTCTCATCCTTACATTTGCTGCCTTCAGTACACATGCCTCACTTTGCTTCATGCCTGGAGCATTCCTCTGTGAAGATCTTATGGTCCAGGTACCTCCAGTACCCTGGGGTCTCCATAGCATCTTAGACATCACTTTCACAGCTTCACTTAATGGCCTCTGAGAGCTATTCTGTAGAAAATCTGACCCTTCCACATACATAGTGCCTGGTCTCTGTGGTGGTGCAAGCCTCTCACCCCAACACGGTTTGTGCCTGCATTACTGCTATCATTGCATGAAACTGCTGTGTGCTACCACTTGGAAATGGAGCTTGGTTCCCTTGACCCATGGTTGCACTGGCCTCCATATGCCTTCCAGGCTCAGTCTAGGTAGTTGCTTTTTGGTGGCATTAGGCTCTCAAGATAAACTTGCACAAGCTGGCACCTTTGTTGGGTGGAGTCTCAATGCCATGCAGGAGGGTTCTCTTTAATGATACCCATCTGATATCTAATAATTACTGCTGCTTTTGTCTGTATTCCTAAACTATGTTTTGCTCTTTGCTTCACCAAACTGCACACTTTCCTATGTTTCTGTTCCTTTCTGTTCTTTCCCACTGCAGCCTTGGTGGGTGGTAACCATGCTGTAGCCTGAATACTGTCTTGAAAAGAAATTATCCTATTACTCAAATTCTGAAAACAGGGCAGAAAAATAAATTAAAAATGAAACCAGAAACAAAATAACAACAACAACAAAACCACGGTCAGTATACAGCCCAGTGTCTTGTCAAACATAACATGAATAGCCTCTAGCCAGTTTCTGGTAAAGTCCTTGTTCCCTTCTGACACCTCATGAGCCAAGCCCCATCCACTATCTATGGGTTGTGGTGTGTGTGTTTGTAGGGTGTTTTTAAGTGTTCTAGCTTTCCAAACCCCAGCAGATTGGCCTATTGAGCTGTGCTTACAGTGTCTGGCACTTCTCTAGTTTGCAGCTTCAATTTTTTTTCCTTTCCTCATGCAAATCAAGTTCCAAAGGCCTGTGAACCATATGGTCAGGTTTACCACAGCAACGGCCTCATTTCTTAATGAAGTGTGCGTGCATGCTCATGTGTGCACCCCACCCCATCCTCCTGCTTGCACATGTGTGGCGTGCACATGTGTGTGTTTGTGTGTGTGTGTGTGTGCCTGTCTGTGTGTATGTCTGCATGCTCATGTGTGCACTGTGCCTCTGTGTGTGTGCCTTGGTGTATGTGTGTGTGTGTGTGTGTGTGTGTGTGTGTGTCTGTGTGTGTGCCTTGGTGTGTGTGTGTGTGTGTGTGTGTGTGTGTGTGTTCTGTACTTTTCTCATTGCTATAAGACTCTTGATAAAAAGCAATCTATAGGAGGAGGCATTTATTTGACTTTAGTCAAGTCTATCACTATGGGAAAGCACAGCTGCAAATACAGCTGATCACACTGTGCCTGCGGAAAGGACAGAGAAAAAAATGAATGTGGTACTCTGCTTAATTTCTCTTTTTATTCAGTATGGGGTTCTAGTCTATAGGGTGGAGCTTCTCACATTCAGAATGGATCTTCCCCCTTCAGCTGAACCCTCATAGACACTTAGAAGTATGTTTCCAGACCCATATCATCATGATTATAATTTTGAATTACCTCCTCATAGTTGATAAATTCTAGGACATTTTCTCCTAACTCCAGTAAGAACAAAGAATTGTTTCTTAGACAGTTTTTCTATAATTTCTCTCTCAAGGGAATCATCCTTTTTCCTCTCAAATGTCCAAGTAGAGAGATATTTGCTAGAATGGAGCAATTAACATTTGTGTATGGTCTTGGCTCGCTGAAATCTTCCAGCCCTGGAGACAATTCTGGGTGTATAATATCTTGATGGCCTCTGGCTGGATTCCATTGTGGGAGAATTTCAGTTTACCCTGAATTGCCTCTTGGTCCCTAGTGAATTGTGATCCCAAATGTGTCAGACCCAGTCCTCTACCTCAACAACACTGGAGGACTTGGCTGCTGTAGGTTCCTTACTATCCTCTGCTCACAGGGGCACCACTCTGCAACCTTGCCTGTGGCTAATTCCCTGGGAAAGGATCCCACACCCAGTTCTGCATCCTGCCAACTCATTGCAGAAAGTTCCTGTCTCTGAGTGAATACCCCTAAATACCTCATCCTTGTTTGGTACTCGGTCTCTGTCTCTGTCTCTCTCTGTCTCTGTCTCTCTCTGTCTCTGTCTCTCTCCATCTCTGTCCCTCTGTCTCTGTCTCTCTGTCTCTCTGTCTCTGTCTCTCTCTGTCTCTCTCCATCTCTGTCCCTCTGTCTCTGTCTCTCTGTTTCTGTATCAGTGGCTGGCTATCTATCTATCTATCTATCTATCTATCTATCTATCTGTCTATCTATCTCTGGGACCTAACACACACACACACACACACACACACACACACACATACACACACACACACACACACACACACACATCCCAGGACTGTCTCAAAACCATATCAGCAATTCTACGCATGCCCTGCATGCTTTCTGGGCCCTGAGATCCCAACGATGCAGCCAAGCTTCCCCGAATCTCAGGTCTTTCCACCACAGTTGTTCTTTTGCTGGCAGAGGGCACTCACTTCTTTTACTTCTAGAGACAAACTCAGAAACGTAGATTAGATTGTAAAGGTGTATATTTTCTTTGTTTTGTTAATTTACTTATCTACTCTGGGAGGTAACATTCTCCATGCTGTTCATCCCTCCCCCATCTCACTCACAGAGTATTTTAACTCAACAGTGTTGGATCAGACTCTCTGTTTGCCTCCCAGTCTCATGAATCTTGAGGGAGAAGCATGTTCCATGGCCATAACATTGTTAAAGACCCTATCTGATGCCTTCTTGGTCCCTGCTAAGCCTCATCCTGTAACCTCTCACACATTAAAACAGTAATGTTTATTTCCCTCAGGGAAAGTACAGATTGTACCCCAGAACAAAGGGTACATTGCATGGGTTTGGTTTTAAATTAGACCTTGTGGTTTAGTCTAACATTACAGAGGTGGTCTTGGGAGCTGGAATTTAAAAAAAAGTAGCTTTCTAAACACTAAATTGTCTTTTAAACATCAGAAAGTAAAACCTGATGGAACAACTGACTGAATCAGGCGAGAATGCAGCCTATGGCGTCAGGGAAGTCCTAGCTCCGTGGGGAAAATACTAAGAGACCATCCCAGGAAGAAGAGAGAAAGGTCAGAGAAAGAAACACGGCCGAAAACTTGTGTGGGGTCCCTTAAAATTCTGGCCTCCCGGCTTCAAGGATAGGGTTAGGGTTAAGGTTAGGTTTAGGGGGTTAGGGGGTAGGGTTAAAGATAGGGTTGAGGTTAGGGTTAGGGTTAGGGGTTTAGGGTTAATTTTAGGGTTTGTGTAGGACTCAGAATGAGAAGAACAGATGAGGAGGACAGATGGAGATAGGAAAGTACAGTTACCAAAACAAGAAGACAGAGGTAGACTGTGTTGATAAGTTTAGAAGGCACTGTTGCCATCACCAGGGTTTCCTAAATATACTTCCTTCTGAGCATGTGCCTTCCTAAAACAAAGGTCAGCCATTACTTTGGTCACCAAAATAAGACAAGATGAGATGATTATCTTTACTTTTGATTTTAACAAAAGCACCAAAAATGAGTCTTCAGGGTCTTCCCTGCTACATAAATCTGAAGGGAAGGCACACAAGACCCTACCAGTCTGGACTCCTAGTGGGCACAACAGTGATTTTGGTTTCTATTTTCCTCTTACCTATTTCATTTCTCAATTTGTGCTCATATGAAAGGCTAAACATAAGTGGTTTGGGGGTAAAGGTCATGACTTGAGTTTTGAATATGTGGTCACATGACCCATTCAAGAATACATGTTAAGAGTATAGGTCTGCATATAGATCCAGCTCATGGAGAAGTTTCCAGTCCTAAGTGCTAAAACTGACTCTCAAATCACACATATACTCCTCTCTCTCTCTCTCTCTCTCTCTCTCTCTCTCTCTCTCTCTCTCTCTCTAAAAGTTACAGGATGGGTACAGATGGATTAAGAGGCATCAAAGTTCAAAGAGGCCTTACAGGAGACAGGGAGCTAATACAGCTGAGAGTCCATCCAAGTGGCTACTATGTACTAATAATAATGTTGCTAAAGGATAAGTCAAGTCACAGGGTCCTGGGGTCAAGCCCAGGGATAACGGTGAAGTGCCGTTAAAGTAAAATGCAGGAACAGGTCCAAATGAGCTGGTGGATAGAGGACGGATGGATGGATGGATGGATGGATGGATGGATGGATGGATGGATGGATGGATGGATGGACAAAGAGATGGACAGATGGCTATGCAAGTGGATAGGTGATTGAATGGGTACATGGACAGACAGATAGATGGTTAGATGATGCTTGAGATGGGCAGTTATCTGCTTGTGTTCCCTTGACATGCACATCAGGAAGTCATATGACAGGTCAGTGGGGTTGTTGTCATCGTCATCCAGGAGTCTTTCTTCTTGGGGTCCAAGTGAGGGTATTTAAACCTTTCTTGATTTTATGTGTTTGAAAGGTTTCCATACCTGGTTTTCCTGATGTGATTGCAATACCCTCATGTGTTCCAACTTACTTTAATAAGCTCAAAGATAATGTTTTTGAACTTCCATGAATACGCCATTGATCAATGAATGTACCTCATTCATTGGTGGTGCTAATGACATCTAGAACGTCCTGCCTCTGCATCAGCCTTCAAACAGGAGTCAAACGCCGCCTATAAAGTGGAGTCACTCAAGACCAGCCATGTTCTGAAACTACTTTCACACAAAAGAGAGTAACTGGAAGCAGAGCACAGCCTGACCTCAACAAGAGGGTCTGAGGGGTAACCAGTGATTGTGGCTATCCTGGGGGGATCCTAGGGAATGTGGCTTTCCTGTTAGGGGGTCTGATTCAAAATATTTCTTCTACAATCTTCATTCATTCATTTTATCTGTCTGTCTCTGTGTCTCTCTGTCTCTTTGTCTCTGCCTCTCTCTCTCCCTCCCTCCCTCCCTCCACCCTCCCTCCCTTTCTCTGCTTCCAGCTCTTGGTGTAAGTCCTACTCCCTTTGAGAGACCTTCCATGCCTACACTAAGCTAAATTAAATCATCTACTACAAATTCTCAGAATTTATACTATCCTAAATTTTTTAGATGAGTCTCTCTAAATAGCCTAGATGGCCTGGAACTCACAGAGATCAATTACCCCTGCCTTTTGAGTAATGGTATTCAAGGCATGGGCCACCATGGCCAGCACCATCCTGAACTTTTAAGGCTGTGTCTAACACAATTTGTATCTCCACATTTATTACTCCACACATCTTATGGACTGTATCTTCCCTGTGACTTGGAGAACAATGTTCTCTGCACTCAGGAAGCATAGCACACCCACCACAGAGGCTGAGAAAAAGCAATTTAAGTGGTTTGTGGAAACAAAACTTGTTTTGCTATCTAGGCTTTCTTTCCTCGAAGGTAAACCCCACTTCTAAGAAACCATGGCAAATCAGTCCCTGTGACTCACAGAACTGGTCTACAACACCGTGGTGAGGTTCAGCAACTCGAGGCCATGGCATAAGGTCAGGTGGCATCTCAGAACCCTGTCCTTCACACTAGACTTGACCAGAACCATGTGTCATCTCTACAAGTGATATCCACCTGTCTAAATTCTTGCACCAGGCTGTCTCTCTAGTCCTTCCCCTTCCTCCTTCTCCAGGACCCTCTCCATCTCTTTCTCCCTCCAAAGCTCAAAGCTGTGACAGCAGAGTGGTAGGACAGAGGCACAACTTCAGACCCATACACACCTGTGTTCAGGTTCTGACTCGGGTAAGTAAAGCTGTGTGAACTAGGAGAAGTTCCCTAAGCCCACAGAGCCTATATTCACATGTATGATACACATGTATGATGAATGGGAACATTAATTTTCAAACTGTGTGTAAAAAAAGTATCCTGTATCATACCTTAAGTACATTGGTACTTGAAATCTGAAGATATATGTTAAATTGTCTGATGTGCCACAAGTGAGCACATTACTGCCCAGACAATCTATTTGCAGTGTATGGACACACCCACCAAGGGAGGCCTGAGTCAGAGCCCACTGAAATTAAGAATGTTCTAAGTTCATCTTTCATACTCTGGTACAACAAAACCAAAGCAGACCCTAAGAAGAACTTGCTGCAAATTATCTATGGCTTCAGGAGTTGCAATAAAGACAAGAAAATCAATCTTGAACACCATCTTTTTTTTATCTTTATTAACTTGAGTATTTCTAATTTACATTTCAATTGTTATTCCCCTTCCCGGTTTCCGGGCCAACATCCCCCTAACCCCTCCCCATCCCATTCTTTATGGGTGTTCCCCTCCCCTTCCTCCCCCCATTACCTCCCTCCCCCCAACAATTATGTTCACTGGAGGTTCAGTCTTGGCAGGACCAAGGGCTTCCCCTTCCACTGGTGCTCTTACTAGGCTATTCATTGCTACCTATGAGGTTGGAGCCCAGGGTCAGTCTATGTATAGTCTATGGGTAGTGACTTAATCCCTGGAAGCTCTGGTTGGTTGGCATTGTTGTTCATATGGGGGCTTGAGCCCCTTCAAGCTCTTCCAGTCCTTTCTCTGATTCCTTCAACCGGGGTCCCGTTCTCAGTTCAGTGGTTTGCTGCTGGCATTTGCCTATGTATTTGCTGTATTCTGGCTGTGAATACCATCTTCTAATTTCTTTGTGTGTATGTGTGTGTGTGTGTGTGTGTGTGTGTGTGTGTGTGTGTGTGTGTGTGTGTGGTTGCTATTCTGGAATAGAGAATGCAATTAAAATTAACTCTGGATTAGTTCACTTTCCTCAAAATGAACATTTGTCAGATTGTATCTGAGGGATCTGTAACATCTCTTTTGTAATTATTTTTAAATATATTAATGGGGATCTGGGTATTGTAGAAGAAGGGGAATGTTTCTAGAAGACAGGAGTTCTGGGTTCTGGCTCCGGTTTTGTGATTTACTATGTGACCCATGGAAAGTCATGTCTTCTGGTTGGACACCATCTTCTCCATAAAATCGATCTGTTGCACCCTCACAGGATCGTCTAGGGTTCACAGAACCATGCATGTTAAAAGCAAAAATTACAACCAACCTTGTGATTACTACCCACGCTCTTGGAAAATATTACTGATAGACAAACTACACACACACAAGTCAGTTCTTACTGGGATTTGACACAAATGCCATATCGTGCCTATTGTTATTGGGATATAGAGGAATACCTGGCTTAGATTGTAATAAAAAGGATTCTTCCCTTTCCTTTTAAATGACAAAGGAAGGATGAAAACACCTGAGCTCCACTGTTGAAAATAATCACACTAGACAATCACAGCTCCAATGACCCATGGTGACTGGAAACTGGGTCACACGGCATGTACTCCCATACCTCCAAAGCACGGCAATCTGACGTGATGTTTGCCCTAAGTACTCTTTCAGGTTTCCCTAACTCTCAGCACCTTCACTGGTATCTTGGGACATTACCACCTAGAAAACATTTGAGTGCTGCAAACATTTGCTCAGCCCTTGTCAACAGCTGTTGTCTGTGAGCTCTGACACTTTCACGGGACATCTGGCATGAGGCATGGTGGCATAAAAAGTTCAATGGCTACAGACTAAATCTACCCATAACTGCTTAAGTTTTGGAGTGACTGTAACTTTTCATAAAGAGTACATGGTGTTCAAGGAAAGCTAAACCTGTCAAAGTTGGCACATGACTGCACCAGGTACCAGGTTTAACAGCTGTTATGGTGCAGTGGATTCACAACCCTATTAAACTTGGTCTTTCTGCCATTCCTGCTTAGAACAAACCAAATTCTTTCCTTTGTCTCTGATCCATGAAACTGACAACGTTTATATCCAGATTAATGCTAGAGAGTGTAAAATTCTCCCTAAGAGAGACAAAAGCTTTCTGCCACACCGGTTGTAAGCTTCCTTGATCAACTGTGTGTCCCTAATCATTTTGGTGAGGGAAACCCAAGGAGAAGGGATCTTCTGAAAGGTTGGATGTATCTAGAGTTCCCCACTGTGCTACAACAGGTTCTACTTCAGATGCCTTCAGACTTCTAGAGTCTTTTGAAAACAAAATAGCCTTGGAGTAAGGGGAGCTCCTGTTACAGTGAGCCAGTCCCTCTTGACCTTTAGTTAGTGCTTCTTGATACCTTGCCTTTCACTCTAAAACAACATTTAAATTAGTCTGTACAGGTACATGCAAGTTCAGTATCATGAAATACTCTATGTATTACACATTAAACATTACTTAAATCTGATGGAATGTGTCTATCCCTTCAAGTATTTTTCATTGCTCCATTGTTAAGCAGAAAGCATATAAAATCTTTTCTGCTGGTTTTGAAAAAAAAAAAGTCCAGACAGCACATTCCTGCTGTCTACAGTCACCTGCTGCACAGAAATACAGCCGGGCTTCTTGTTCCTACCTAACTGACTGGTCAGCCTTTGCCCAGGCTGCCCTGCACACTCTCCTCCCACCTTCCAGTTATGTCTTTGAAATCCATGTTTTTTAGATTACATGCGTGACTGAGATCACGTGATTTTTGTCTTTATGTGTCACTAACCATAATGATTTCCAGTCCGTTCACGTCTTCACACATGATAAAATCTTTTTGTTTGGCTATTTAGCATCCACAATATAGCTGCAATATATTTTCACTATCTGCTCATTCCTATCTACTCTCCTGTTGTTTCTATTTCTTTAATTTTTTTAAAATATTATTTTAGTTAAAACAGAATTGCTTCACTTTCTCCACTGCCTTTCCTCCCTCCAACCCCTCCCAGATACTGTCTTTAAACCCCTCCCCCATTCTCAAGTCGCTAGTCTCTTTCTCTTTGATTATTACTGTTTTATATAATCCTGTGTGTGTGTACACACAAAAAACATATAAATATAACCAGCTAAGTCCATTTTTGTTGGTGGTGTGGAATGCCTTCAAGGCTAACCACTTTGCATTGAACAACCAATAAGGGGCCTCATCCTTGGGAGAGGGTAAAGTTTCTATATAATAAATAAAGGGGTATGAATGTCTTAAAGAAAATTTCATTGTCTTCAGATTCACACCCAGGAGTGAGGTTTCTGGATCATTGTGATCTTTTTGATGAGCTCCCATGCTACTTTCCATAATGTCTGACCCACTTTCCGTGCCTACCACACCCCTGCCAGTACTATCTTTGGTCTTTTTGAAAATAGCCATTTTTACTAGGTTGTGGTAATATCTCAGTTTGGTTCTCATCTCCGTTTCCCTGGTAACAAGAGATGACCAGATTTGTTTTCAGATGCCTGCTTTTGAACATTTGCTTTTGAAAACTGTCTGTTTAGACCTACCACCTGTTCTCAGACTACTGTCACTGCTGCTGCTGTTTCTGACACTGACTTGTTCCTATCGATGCTGGACATATTCCCTCAGCAGATGCATGTGTTGAAAATATCTTCTCATGTTTTAGGTTGTCCTCTCATCCCGTTGGTTCTCACAGCCGTGAGGACACATTGTAATTTGATGAAAGTTCACTTTTTTGTCTATTTCTGTCTATGTTTCCTGTGGTCTTAGGGTCATGTCTAAAACCTCCTTGCAAACATTCTGACACATTTCTTCTGTGTTCTTTTAGGAAGCAGCATTTTTAAAGTCTGGGGGCATATTTAAGGCTCGGCATGATGTGCTTGGCTCTGAACAAAGCTCATAGTTTATTAGGATAAGGTTAATGTGCGGCAGTGAGGACAGGCACTTGAAGAGTCTTAAAATAGCAAGTGATGATGTGATGAACCCCGTGAACAGATCTTTTGTTCTGAGAAGATGCTACTCACTTAACGAGAACAAATTGATTTTCACATAAAAGTTTAGGGGTTTTTCCAGACAAGGATTTCCTATAATAATAAAGTCAGGTAAGGCAGAGGTTGAAAGTAAAATCACGCTAATGCAAACAGAACATGTCTGAATGTAGAAACAGATCAAGTATAAAAGAAAATCTGAGGCTGAATCTTGACACTGTTCACATGCCATTTTGAAGAATCTGAAATGGATAAAAAGTTAAGAATTCAGATTTGTTCCCATGGCAAAGTGCTTTTCAGAGAAAGAGGAACAGACATAGATAGAGGTAGATTAGATAAAGCTAGAGATAGACATGGAGATAGAGATAAACTAAATGTGGAGATAGAAATGAACATGAAGGGAAGTTGGAGACAGACATGGACGTAGAGGTAGACATGAAGACAGATAGATCATAAAGACAGATAACATGGAAATGAAGGCTGACATGGAGACAGATACACATGGGGACAGACATACACATGAAGATAAATATGGAGATAGAGACAGACATAGAGACAGAGATAGACATGGAGATAGATATCAAAATAGAGGAAGACATGGAGACAAAGATAGTTATGGAGATAGGGGACAAAGGGAAGGGAAGAGAAGTGAAAAAAGGAAAAGGAAAGAAAGGAGGAAATATGGGAGAGGAAAAAGTGGAATAGTTTGAGGAGTAATGGCATTAGCTCTTATTTGAATGCCTTGTAAAATTCTGCATGAAAACTATCTGGCCCTAGGCTTTTTGGTTGGGAGATTTCTGATGACTTCTCCTATTAGGGGTTATAGGACTTTTTAAATTGTTTACCTGGTCTGGATTTAACTTTGGTCAGTAGAACATATCAAGGAAATCATCCATTTAATATAGATTTTTCAAACTTTCTGGCACAATGTTTGAAGGAAGACCTAATGATTCTTTGGATTTCTTCACTGTCTGTTGTTATATCCTTGTCTTAGTTTGAGATTTACTGCTATGAACAGATACTATAAAGAACAACATTTAACTGCAGCGGGCTTACAGGTTCAGAGTTTCAGTCCATTATCATCAGGGCAAGAAGCACAGCAGTGTCCAGGGAGGCAAGACTCTAGAGAAGTTGAGTTCTTCATCCTGATTGCTGCCCCCCTTCCCAGTTACCACTTCCCAAAATCCCTCTCCCAATCTCCCTCCTCTACTCTGAGAAGGTGGAGACACCCTCTGGGTAACCCTCCACCATGACACATCAAGTCTCTGGTTCAGGGCTAGGTGCATCCTTTCCCTCTGAAGCCAGACAAGATTGCCTAGCTAGAGGAGCATATCCCATAGACAGGCAACAGTTTTTGGTATAGCCCACACTCCAGTTGTTCAGAACATGAAGACCAAGCTGCACATATGAGTATGTATGAGCAGCCTAGGTCCATCCCATGCATGCTCTTTGGTAGGTGGCTCAGTCTCTGAGAACTCCAAGGAACCAGGTTGGTTGGCTCTGTTGGTCTTCCTGTGGAGTTCTTATCTCTTGAAGGACTCCTACAACTCTTTCATAAGAGTTTCAAAGCTCCTTCTACTGTTTGGCTGTGGGTATCCGTATCTGTCTGAGTCAGCTGCTAGGTGCAACCTCTCAGAGGAAAATTATGCTAGACTCCTGTCCACAAGCATAATGAAGTATCATTAATAGTGTCAGGGGATGGTGCTTATACATGGGATGGTCCTGTAGTTGGGCATGTTATTGCTTGGCTATTCCTTCAGACATAGCTCTATAACCTTTCCCTGCCTGATTTTGTTACTTTCAATATTATCTCTCTATCTTATAGTTAGATTGGCTAAGGGTTTGCCTATCTTGTTGATCTTCTGCAAAAACTCTTGGTTTCATTGATTCTTTGTTTCCAATACATTTATTTCAGCCCTGCATTTGATTATTTTTCTGTTGTCTACTCCTCTTGGATGTATTTGCTTCTTTTGGTTCTAGAGATTTCAGGTATGCTGTTAAGTTTCTTGTATGAGATCTCTCCAAGCTTTTATGAAGGCATTACTGCTATGAACTTTCCTCTTAGAACTGCTTTCACTGTGTCCCATAACTTTGGATATGATGTGCCCTCATTTTCATTGTATTCTAGAAAGCTTTAATTTCTTTCTTTATTCTTTCCTTGACATTTCTCTGCCTCAATGATGCAGATATAGGTCAGATTACACCAGATTAAAAGTAGATCAAGTCAGATTTATTAGGATGGCATTGACTGATAACACAAGTGAAGGTCAATGAAGTCACACATCTGGGCTAAAACAAGGGAGTTTTATAGAGTTTAGGAAAGAAATGATGATGTGCCAACTAGGAGCTGGGACTGGGTCCATATATCCTCAAAAACTGAGCTCCTGGGCAAGCACTCCAGGGTGGGTTGTTGGAAATGGGGAGAGGACGAATATGATAGAGTTTTCTCCAAGCAGATGGGGAGTTTTCTGTGTGGTGCAAGGTTGGGAAAAGGAGGGCAGATGGGGTTTCCCAGTTGTGCAGGGGATAAGCAAGGGCTCTAGCCTAACTATAATGTTTATTTTATGAATGTGCATACCCTTCCATTTGGGGCATTGATATTTAGAATTAAGACATTATCTTGGACTTCTGGTTTCTAGCTGGGGCCTGAACCTCGCTGATCCTGGCCCACAGCTCCCTGCTCCCAAACCCCTCAGGAGAGAGAGCTCATTGCCCTGACAAGTGGGCACTCCTGAGGCTGCAGGAGAGACCTCCAGTACTGCCCACCCTTACCCACATCCCTAGCCCAAGAAGATACTGTATAGGGCCTCTGGGAACAAGAAGATAGGGGCACTCAACACTGCGGTCCAGACACCACCCAGATCTAAAGGGACCCATTCAAACAGCTCCCTGCACCCAAATCCCTTGTGAGGGAGAGCTAGACCTTCAGAGGGGCAGACATGCCTGGGAAGCCAGAGGAGAATACTCTCTGCTCACATTTCTGACTCTAGAGGAAAACACTTAGCACCGTCTGGGCCCCCTGTGCACAGGATCCTGAGCGAAGGCAGGGCAGGCCCTTCTGGTTGCTGCCCTCATGGAGAGTTGAAACCTGGCTCTGAGAAGCGACTCCAGGCTCAAGACCAGAGGTAAGACCAACTTTTCTGCTCCAAGTGACCTGCCTGGTAGACTAAAGACACATGCCCACAGGAACACCTGAAGCCCAGTAGACAGGAATGACTACACTCTTGAAAGCAAAACACTCTGTTCCCATAACTGGCTGAAAGAAAACAGGAAAACAGGTCTACAGCACTCCTGACACACAGGCCTATAGGACAGTCTAACCACTGTCAGAAATAGCAGAACAAGGTAACACCAAAGACAATGTGATGTAAAGAGGCAAGTGCAGGAACCCAAGCAAAAGTAACCAAGACTACATGGCATCATCAGACCCCAATTCTCCCACCAAAGCAAACACTGACTATCCAAACACACCAGAAAAGCAAGATCTAGATTTAAAATCACATTTAATCATAATGATGGAGGACTTCAAGAAAGACATAAAGAACTCCCTTAGTGAAATGCAGGAAAACACAAGTAAACAAGCAAAAGCATATAGAGAAGAAATGCAAAAATCCCTGAAAGAATTACAGGAAAACACAATGAAATGGGTAAAGGAATTAAAAATGGAAATAGAAGCAATAAAGAAAGCACAAAGGAAAACAACCCTGGATATAGAAAACCAAAGGAAGAGACGAGGAGCCGTAGATACAAGCATCACCAACAGAATGCAAGAGATGGAAGAGAGAATCTCAGGAGCAGAAGATTCCATAGAAATCATTGACACAACTGTCAAAGATAATGTAAAACAGAAAAAGATACTGGCCCAAAACATACAGGAAATCCAGGACACAATGAAAGATCAAACCTAAGGATAATACGTATAGAAGAGAGTGAAGACTCCCAACTCAAAGGACCAGTAAATATCTTCAACAAAATTATAGAAGAAAACTTCCCTAACCTAAAGAAAGAGATGCTCATAAACATACAAGAAGCCTACAGAACTCCAAACAGATAACAACAGAAAAGAAACTCCTCCCATCACATCATAGTGAAAACACCAAATGCACAAAACAAAGAAAGAATATTAAAAGCAGTAAGGGAAAAAGGTCAAGTAACACATAAAGGCAGACCTATCAGAATTACACCAGACTTCTCACCAGAGACTATGAAAGCCAGAAGATCCTTGAGAGATGTCATACAGACCCAAAGAGAACACAAATGCCAGCCCAGGTTACTGTATCCTGCAAAACTCTCAATTAACATAGAAGGAGAAATGAAGATATTTCATGACAAAACCAAATTTACAAAATATCTTTCTAGAAATCCAACTGTACAAAGGATAATAAATGGTAAAGCCCAACACAAGGAGGCAAACTACACCCTAGAAAAAGCAAGAAACTAATCGTTTTGCAACAAAACAAAGAGAAGACAAGCACACAAACATAATCTCACATCTAAACACAAATATAACAGGAAGCAACAATCACTATTCCTTAATATCTCTCAACATCAATGGACTCAATTCCCCAATAAAAAGACATAGATTAACAAACTGGATACGCAATGAGGACCCTGCATTCTGCTGCCTACAGGAAACACACATCAGAGACAAAGACATACACTCCCTCAGAGTAAAAGGTTGGAAAACAACTTTCCAAGCAAATGGTCGGAAGAAACAAGCTGGAGTAGCCATTCTAATATCGAATAAAATCGATTTTCAACCAAAAGTCATCAAAAAGGATAAGGAAGGACACTTCATATTCATCAAAGGAAAAATACACCAAGATGAACTCTCAATCCTAAATATCTATGCTCAAAATACAAGGGCACCTACCTACATAAAAGAAACCTTACTAAAGCTCAAGGCACACATTGCACCTCACACAATAATAGTAGGAGATTTCAACACCTCACTCTTATCAATGGACAAATCATGGAAACAGAAATTAAACAGAGACATAGACAGACTAAGAGAAGTCATGAACCAAATGGATTTAACAGATATTTATAAAACATTCTATCCTAAAACAAAAGGATATACATTCTTCTTACCACCTCATGGTACTTTCTCCAAAATTGAGCATATAATCAGTCATGAAACAGGCCTGAACAGATAAAGAAAGATAGAAATAATCCCATTCGTCCTATCAGACCACCACGGGCTAAAGCTGGTCTTCAATAACAATAAGGAAAGAATGTGCACATATCCATGGAAGTTGAACAATGCTCTCTCAATGATAACCTGGTCAAGGAAAAATTAAAGAAAGAACTTAAAGACTTAAAAATCTTAGAATTTAATGAAAATGAAGGTACAACATACCCAAACATATGGGACACAATAAAAGCTGTGCTAAGAGGAAAACTCATAGCTCTGAGTGCCTGCAGAAAGATAACAGGAGAGAGCATATATCAGCAGCTTGACAGCACATCTAAAAGCTCTAGAACAAAAAGAAGTAAACACACTCAGGAGGAGTAGAAGGTAGAGAATAATCAAACTCAGAGCTGAAATCAACCAAGTAGAAACAAAAAACGGACTGTACAAAGAATCAACAGAAACAAAAGCTGGTTCTTTGAGAAAATCAACAGATAGATAAATCCTTAGCCAGACTAACGAGAGGACACAGAGAATGTGTCCAACAAAATCAGAAATGAAAAGGGAGACATAACAACAGAATCAGAGGAAATACAAAAAATCATCAAATTCTACTACAAAAGCCTATATTCAACAAAACTTGAAAATCTAGAGGAAATGGACAATTTCCTAGACAGATACCAGGTACCTAAGTTAAATCAGGAACACATAAACCATTTAAACAACTCCATAAATCCTAAAGAAATAAAAGCAGTATTAAAAATCTCCTAACCAAAAAGAGTCCAGGTTCAGATGGGTTCAGTGCAGAATTCTATCAGACCTTCATAGAAGACCTCATACCAATACTATCCAAACTATTCCACAAAATTGAAACAGATGGAGCACTACTGAATTCCTTCTATGAAGCCACAATTACTCTTATACATAAACTACACAAAGACTCAACTAAGAAAGAGAACTTCAGACCAATTTCTCTTATGAATATCGACACAAAAATACTCAATAAAATTCTTGCAAACTGAATCTGAGAGCACATCAAAACAATTATCCATCATGATCAAGTAAGTAGGCTTCATCCCAGTGATGCAGGGATTGTTTAATATATGGAAAACCATCAACGTAATCCACTATATAAACAAACTTAAAGATAAAAACCACATGATCATTTCATTAGATGCTGATAAAGCATTTGACAAAATTCAACACTTCTTCATGATAAAAGTCCTGGAAAGAATAGGAATTCAAGGCCCATACCTAAACATAATAAAAGCCATATACAGCAAACCAGTAGCTAATATTGAACTAAATGGAGAGAAACTCGAAGCAATCCCACTAAAATCAAGGATTAGACATGGCTGCCCACTCTCTCCCTATTTATTCAATATAGTTCTCGAAGTCCTAGCCAGAGCAATCAGACAACAAAAGGATATCAAAGGGATACAGATTGGAAAGGAAGAAGTCAAAATATAACTATTTGCAGAAGACATGATTATATATTTAAGTGATCCCAAAAGTTCCACCAGAGAACTACTAATCCTGATAAACACCTTCAGCACAGTGGCTGGGTATAAAATTAACTCAAATAAATCAGTAGCCTTCCTCTACACAAAAGAGAAGCAAGTTGAGAAAGAAATGAGGGAAATGACACCCAAATAACATAAAATGCCTCGGTG
This sequence comes from Rattus norvegicus, assembly GCF_021556685.1. NCBI lineage: Eukaryota > Metazoa > Chordata > Mammalia > Rodentia > Muridae > Rattus > Rattus norvegicus. The sequence continues at coordinate 249,032,610 of NC_141535.1, forward strand.
TGACTTTAACCAAGCAAGTGAAAGATCTGTATGATAAGAACTTCAAGCCTCTGAAGAAAGAAATTGAAGAAGATCTCAGAAGATGGAAAGATCTCCCATGCTCATGGATCGGCAGGATTAATATAGTAAAAATGGCCATCTTGCTGAAAGCAATCAACCGATTCAATGCAATCCCTATCAAAATTCCAACCCAATTCTTCATAGAGTTAGACAGAATGATTTGCAAATTCATCTGGAATAACAAAACTCAGGATAGCTAAAGCTATCCTCAAATAAAATGACTTCAGGTCCCCCTATCCCTGAACTCAAGCAGTATTACAGAGCAATAGTGATAAAAAACTGTATGGTATTGGTAGAGAGACAGACAGATAAACCAGTGGAATATAATTGAAGACCCAGAAATGAACCCACACACCTATGGTCACTTGATTTTTGACAAAGGAGCCAAAACCATCCAATGGAAAAAAGATAGCATTTTTAGCAAATGGTGCTGGTTCAACTGGAGGTCAACATGTAGAAGAATGCAGATTGATCCATGCTTATCACCCTGTACAAAGCTTAAGTCCAAGTGGATCTAGGACCTCCACATCAAACCAGATACACTCAAACTAATAGAAGAAAAATTGGGAAAGAATCTCGAACATATGGGCACTGGAGAAAATTTCCTGAACAAAACAACAATGGCTTATGCTCTAAGATCAAGAATCGACAAATGGGATCTCATAAAACTGCAAAGCTTCTGTAAGGCAAAGGACACTGTTGTTAGAAGAAAATGGCAACCAACAGATTGGGAAAAGATCTTTACCAATCCTACAACTTATAGAGGGCTTAGATACAAAATATACAAAGAACTCACCAAGTTAGACGGCAGGGAGACAAATAACTCTATGAAAAAATGGGATTCAGAGCGAAACAAAGAATTCACAGCTGAGGAATGCCAAATGGCTGAGAAGCACCTAAAGAAATATTCAACATCTTTAGTCATAAGGGAAATGCAAATCAAAACAACCCTGAGATTCCACTCACAACAGTCAGAATGCCTAAGATCAAAAACTCCGGCGACAGCAGATGCTGGCGAGGATGTGGAGAAAGAGGAACACTCCTCCATTGTTGGTGGGATTGCAGATTGGTACAACCATTCTGGAAATCAGTCTGGAGGTTCCTCAAAAAATTGGACATTGAACTACCTGAGGACCCAGCTATACCTCTCTTGGGCATATACCCAAAAGATGCCCCAACATATAAAAAAGACAAGTGCTCCACTATGTTCATAGCAGTCTTATTTATAATAGCCAGAAGCTGGAAAGAACCCAGATGCCCTTCAACAGAGGAATGGATACAGAAAAATGTGGCACATCTACACAATGGAATATTACTCAGCTATCAAATCAATGCCTTTATGAAATTCATAGGCAAATGGATGGAACTGGAAAATATCCTGAGTGAGGTAACCCAATCACAGAAAAACACACATGGTATGCACTCATTGATAAGTGGCTATTAGCCCAAATGCTTGAATTACCCTAGATGCACAGAACACATGAAACTCAAGATGGATGATCAAAATGTGAATGCTTCACTCCTTCTTTAAAAGGGGAACAAGAATACCCTTGGCAGGGAATAGAGAGGCAAAGATTAAAACAGAGGCAGAGCCTGCCCCACATGTTGCCCATACATATACAGCCACCCAATTAGACAAGATGGATGAAGTAAAGAAGTGCAGACCGACAGGAGCCGGATGTAGATCTCTCCTGAGAGACACAGCCAGAATACAGCAAATACATAGGCGAATGCCAGCAGCAAACCATTGAACTGAGAACGGGACCCCAGTTGAAGGAATCTTAGAAAGGACTGAAAGAGATTGAGGGACTTGAGACCCCATATAAACAATAATGCCAAGCAACCAGAGCTTCCAGGGACTAAGCCACTACCCAAAAACTATACATGGCCTGACCCTGGGCTCCAACCTCATAGGTAGCAATGAATATCCTAGTAAGAGCACCAGTGGAAGGGGAAGCCCTTGGTCCTGCCAAGACTGAACCCCCAGTGAACGTGATTGTTGGGGGGAGGGCGGTAATGGGGGAGGAAGAAGAGGGGAACACCCATAAGGAAGGGGATGGGGAGGGGTTAGGGGGATGTTGGCCTGGAAACCGGAAAAGGGAATAACAATTGAAATGTAAATAAGATATACCCAATTTAATAAAGATGGAGGAAAAAAACTTGTTTAAGGGGAAAAATAGACATTATCTTGACAATTTTTTCCTTTGATGAGTATGCAGTGTCCTTCCCCACCTCTTTTAATTACTTTTGGTTGAAAGTTCATTTTATTGTTTATTATAATGGCTACTCCAGCTTGTTTCTTGGGTCTGTCTGAGGTAATGTCTATGTTTGTTGCTATAGTGTATTTCTTGCACGCAGCAAAATGATGGATCTTGCTTTTGTATCCATTGTTAGTCCGTGTCTTTTTATTGGGGAATTGAGTTCATTCATGTTGAGAGATATTAGTGAGCATGATTGTTAATTCCTGTTATTTTGACATTGATGATTATACTGTGTGTGCCTGTATGTGTGCATGTTTACCTTCTTTTCCTTCTGTGTGGAATTACTTATTTCCTGTGTTCTCTTGGGTATATTTAGCCTCCTTGATTTGAAGGTTTCCTTCTAGTACCTTCTGTAGGGCTGGATATGTAGATAGATGTTGTTTAAATTAGGATTTGTCACGGAATATCTTGGTTTCTCCATTTATGGTAATTGAGAATTTTTCTGGTATAGTGTTCTGGGATTGCATCTGTGGTTTCTTTGAGTCTGTAAGATATCTGTTAGAGACTCTGTTGAGTCATCTGTAATTCTGATAGGTCTGCCTTTTTCCCTTGAAGCTTTTAATATTATTTCTGTGTTCTGATTATTTAGTGTTTTGACTATTATGTGGTGGGAATATATTTTTCTAGTCCCAATCTATTTGGTGTTCTGTAAGCTTCTTGTATGTTTATAGGCATCTCTTTCTTTAGGTTAAGAAAAATTTCTAAGATTTTGTTGAAAATATTTTCTGGGCCTTGGAGCTGGGAATCTTCTCCTTCTTCTATTCCTATTATTCTTAGGTTTGATCTTTTTGTAGTGTCCCAGCTTTCCTGGATATTTTGTGTCAGGCACTAAGAACATTACACCAGTATGTGGAGAGTTGATCATTTTATGCTGCCCACACATGAACTTTCAGAGCTACCATATCCTTTTGTTAATTCAACATTATATCTGCTTGAAATGAACTAAATTGTTCATTAATCGGAATAGGCCAGTTGAGATAAGTTCATTTTTCCATCTAGTATTTTGAGGACAAGTATTAGGGTTAGGGAGGGGACATGTCAGTGCTTTGCATTCTGGTAATGCCTCACTGAAGAATATGACTTGTCTCTCCCTTACTTTGTTTTCAGAGATAAGAGAAATGAGAGGGAAGGTTTTTCTAAGATCACTTGTGACCTTCACACTTCCTGATTTATGCATATATGCTACTCATTGTCCTATTGCTGTGAAAAGACACCATGACCAAAGCAACTCGTAAAAATAAATAATTTATTTGGGGACTTGCTTATAATTTTATAGGTGAGAGTATCATCTTCATGGTAAGGAGCATGGTAGCAGGCAGGCATGGTGTTACAGAAATGACTGAGAACTAGATCATGATCCACAGGCAGTAGAAAGAGCAAGACAAGACCGTGCACATGCTTTTGAAACCCCAAAGCCCACCCTCATTAACACACTTCCTCAACAAGGCTACACCTCCTAATCCTTTGAATCCTTTCAAACAGTTCCACTCCTTGGTGACTAAACATTCAAATATATTCAATATATTCACCTATGGGGGCCATTCTTATTCAAACCATCACACAACCTTCCAAGGAAAAATAATCATCAAGATGTTTCATCTTTTACTTGGGACACATAGTCAAGGTCAAAGCAACAACAGATGGAGCTTTTATACACAGAAGTTACCAGCGAGGAGTCTTTTTGATAAGATATTCAACACAACACTAAATAGAACTCACTCCTAGAAAGTGGCTGTGACCCATTACCACATTTGTGCATCAAATTCCACTAAAACCAGGACTTGCAACACTTTCCTAATCGATGTCAACTTGTCTCAATTCATCCTCTAACACTGTCATTCTCTTCATGTCCCACTAGCTTTGAACCCTAATTTTATCCTCACCTCACTTTGCAGAATTGGCCTCAGGACCATCAACCCAGGTTTAACTTTGGTGACCCTTGTTCTGGTGGATTTTTCCTTCCCACTTGGTTACACAAATCTTCATAAGGTCCAAATGTTTTCTCTTGTAAGACCATCCAGCTCTTTGGGTGATTGACACAGGAGGATCACAAGTTCAAGTCCTGCCTGGGCTACATACCAAGCTAGCCTGGGTGAGTTAGGAAGATCCTGTATCAATCTCAAAATGTCAAGGGGTTGAGGATCCATCCAGCTCAGTAGTAGAACACTTGTCTAGCATGCTCAAGGCCCTTGGTTAAATATGCAGAAAATATACACATAAGAAGGTACAAATAAAAAAAAACATTCCTTTGCCTTGGAGTCCAATTTGATTCTGGCTGTGATACTAGCACATTTCATAAATGTAAGGAAAAGAAAGATTTTTTAAGAGCATGTGGATGAGGTCAGGCATTTCACATGTCACACATGCACAGACACACACTCAGAAAAAAACACTCAGCACATAAGACAAATGAACATGAAAAATATTTTTAAATGGCAAAAAGAAAGTCCAGTAACTATACAGAGACAGTGAGATAGCTCAGTGGGTAAAGACACTTACTGTACGCATCAGGGAAATCTCAGTTAAAGATGAAAGGAAAGACCAGACTTCACAGAGTTGTCTTTTGACCTCCACATGTTCAAAGTTGCATCTGCATGCCCATACACAACCATAATAGAAATAATTTAAATATGTAAGTGTCTTGAGTAGCCAAAACAGTGGAGTTTGGGTCAGACTAGTTAAACTATCACAGGCAGCAGTGGCATTCGCTGCACTGCTTCTTGGAAATTCTATTACAGAGGCAACAGCACCACTAACCCTTGCTTGTTCAGTAATATTTCCTGAGATGGACAGAAATGTGGGTCATCTGGAGAAGGTTCCCAGTGCCATCAGATATGAGAAGTGGATAGGATGACTTAAGTTGTTCTATCTTCAATTTTCTACCCTTGGCTTTTTTATCCATCAACAAAGGGAACTTCTTACCCAAAGTTCATAGCAGGCGATTCTACAGGCTTTGTTTTCAGATATTATGTCCTGTTACCTATTGTTAGAAGGAAGTATCTTAGCAAAAATGTTGATCTGGGCTCAAATTCCAGGCCTGATCCTTACTGTGTGATACAGGGACATTTCTTTATCTACAAAAATAGTAATAATAGTCTCAGATCTGTTGTGGGATTAAACTGTAAGAAATATGTGCTTGGCATTCAATGTGGACAAAATATATTAAACATGCTTTCCCCCAAGAAACCAAGGTCACCGGCATGCTATGGACAAACTCTGTATCAGATTTAATTACACCGGACGCTGTGCTTCCCCTCAGGGACATAATGATCACTCCCCTCTCAAAGCATCTGAGCACTCTGAGATGTGAAAGGATCCAGAACCGAAATGCATCAGAGTTTCCAGCAAACATTCTAGAAGGCTCCACTTAAATAGAAACGTTTGTGCCTCTCTCCTTTATTAAATCACAGAAGCATAGCTTTCATCTTCTCTGTGGCCGGGGAGTAAAGTTTGGCAGTCACATCAGAATGGCTCAAGGGTGTGTTTCCTGAATGTCAAGCTCATCCTCCATGGCTTTAACTGAGCTGAGATCAAAGCTTATTACAAATATCTATTTCCCCCACTGGTAAGCCAAAGAGGGCTTTGACTGCACTAACCCAACCACAGTGTAGCTCCTTTGAAATAAAGCTGACTGTGAGTGAGATTGCTAAGGGAAGTTACATAAGCAAACCTTCTTATTTCCCCATTTCTGTCTTTCATTCAGGAAAACTGCCCATAAATAAGACAAAGGAATCAGTCTTAAGAGCACAGCCCACACTGCCGCAACATTTTTATGTCTGACAATCCCATTCAATAGACTCTGGGGTTGTCATTTGTGTGAGAAGTCCCATTTTACTCTCTTGAGTAATAGAATATAAATAGGATTAGGGAAGCACACATTCCTAGGATTAGATAACAATATGTATCTGGGCTAAATAAACATTTCACTTCAAAGAGAGAGTCACCCATTGTCCATCACCTTCAAATTCTTTTATACAAATTTCCATGATCTGCATTACAGACATAGTTATTTCTGCCTGAAGTTTCTCAGAAGCTTTGATATTTTTTTCAAATCATGCCTTATACATAAAATATAACATGGCATAAAAAATGATCATGAAATGGACTTCCTGTACCCTCACCATCTACCCAATACAACAGTTTCATAAACATGAGACCAGCTAGCTTCCTGCTGCTGCTGTAATGCTGTGCCTTCCCCACCCTGATAGATTCCATCCCTATGAAACCACAGGCCAAAATAAACATTTTCTTCATTAAATTGCTTTTGGTTGTGATGTTTTATCACAGGAACAAAAAAGTAACTAATACATCCAACATTTAGCAGATGCTCAGTGACCAGGTACAAAATAGGCTATTAAAGTCATGGGGCTCCCACCAGTGTATCCCCATTTTGAAATTTTCTAAGCAGTAAGCAATTATACTTTCATACACCCTTGAATAAAACAACTACCAGAGTAAGTCTGATTTAAACCAGTTCTGACATGTAACCTCGAATAACATTAAAAGAAAGTTGCATCTTTCTTTGCTTAAAATCATTTCTTCTGGTTTTCATAAATACATGTATTTTCTTTCCTTAAAAATATTGATAATATGCAAAACAAAAATTAGTCATAATTAGCATAATTCTCTGTAAAAGCTACAAAATAATTTTAAAAAAAATACTATAATTCACTCTGAAAACAAATGAATCAATGCAAGAAAATTTAGAGATAGCCCAGATGGTGTCTTTATTAAAGAAGAGTTTAAAATAACTGTGAGTCACATGTCATCAAACAAAGGAAATAGACCACATGCCTGAGCAGGTGGGGAGTTTCAGAATGAGATGTAAAATTTTTTTTAAAAAATGACTTCAATAGAAATGTTAAAAACATAAATCACAGTAACAGAGATGAAGAAAGCCTTCATCTAACCTATGAGAACACTGGTCAGGGCCAAAGGAGAATACTGGAGAGGATTAGAAGAGAAAGACATTGATTCTGGAAGCTCAGAGAACCTGAGATAGAACAAAAAGTAAAATAAATAAGGAAAACAAAATTAATACACTTATAACTCAGTGTTCAAAAGAGAAATGCATGTGCAGGTCTAAAAGAGCAGTGATTTCCAGAGGTGAAAGGGTTGGGGGAAAGAGGGGTCAGGATGAGAGAAGAGAAGTAAATTCTGGTGAAAAGGTTTCAAATGATGTCACCACAAGCAATATCTAATGCTTAATGAGATCGATATGCTAATTACCCAGAGTCAAATATTAAACAATGTATATAGAGAAATATGACATTGTAGCTTATACATGTTGTATGCTAATCAAGAAGAAATGGAATTTATCAGTCATTCTGACAGAAACTTCACATGACAGAAGGATATACACTGACATTTTCATAGTGCTCAGAGAACTGTCAGCCCTCTACACAATTAAAACATCATTCAAAAATGATGAAAGCCTTCTACAGTGATAGGAAGACTAGGAAATTTAATTAATGGCAGATAAGAACTGTGTGAAATGTTTTTAAAAAATTCTTCAAGGTAAGGAAGCAGGACACCAGAAAGAAAAAGTGGATTCCTGGAAATGCCTAATGTAATAGAAAGTACTAACTTTATTTTCTAATTTAATACATTGCTTACATGAAAGTAAGTATAACCAATGTATTGTGGGTTCAAAATATGTGTAAAATTAGGATGTTTGCTAACAGTGGCACACAATGGAAATCAGAAATGCTGAAAGTGTTGTCTTAATTTTCTGTACCACATTTAAACTCAGAAGATATATTTTAATTAAATTAATTCCATTATAAATCCAATGATAACTAGCACATTAAAGTGAGAACTAGGAATAGCTCAATAGTAGAAATACAACGTAACCATAGAGTTTTACGTGGCATGCACAAAGTCCTCAGTTCCTTCCCTACTACCACTCACATCAGGCATGATGACATATACCTATACATAGGATGTGAAGGCAAAAGAATCATAAGTTCAAGGCCAATGCTATACAGTGAGTTTGAGTATGTAGCCTGGGCCATAAGACCTGGTGAAAATGTGATGTAAAACCAAAGGGAGGAAAACAAATGTCAAAAATTAAAAATTTAACAAAATAGTTAATATTAGTCAAATCTTAAGACTGAGTATGGCACTGCATGACTTTAATCCCACCTGTTCGGAGGCAGAGGTAGAAGGAATAGGATCTCTGCGATTTCTGATCTATACAGAGAACTCCAGGACAGCCAAGCATTGTCAGGTTATATTAGTAACCATACAGAGATACTTTCTCATCCATATTCATTGTTGTCTTGTTCATATTAGTCAGAAACTGGAAACAGCCTAAAAGTCTGTCAGATAAATGTGTAATGGAAATGTGTTACATTTACACAATGGAATATTACTTATCTGTTAAAATAAATGAAATTTGCAGGTAAATAGATGGAGTTAGAAAAAAATCATCCTGAATGAGGCAACTCTAGGACAAAAAGAAAAATATGATATGCATTTCCTTATATGTAGATGTTCGCTTTTAAGCCTTTTCTAAGTAGCCTTTGCTAAATCAGAGTTTAGGTTTAAAGTAAGGGACTGAGGTGGGGTGCTCCTGGAGTAGAAGAAATAGAATATAAAGTTCTGGAGAGACAGGACGTAAGGAACTAGAATGGGAGGATTAAATGAGGGGATGAGGGAGAGAATGTGGGGAGCAATGGCTAAGGGTCATCTGAGGGGTCATAAAGAAACCTACTAAAGTAGAAGCTTCTTAACGTATACACATAACTGAGAGAAATTTAATGAAATTACCAAATAATGGGGAGACAAAGCCCCAACTAGACAACTTGACACCAAGTGAAACCTCAGGACCAGGAATGGATTACATCTAATCAAGTTTTGGACAAAGGAGTTCCAGAGAAACCTCCAAACAACTGAGGCTATTGCCCAGGCCATTGGTGTCCCCCACAAACTGATAGTAAAGCCCTATTGCTGAAGACAAAAACCTACATAGTTTTCACTAAACACAGAGAAGTTGATCTTGTCCTGTTCTAAAACCTTGACTCTTAATGACTAGTGTTCATGGTACTTGAAAGTACTCTGCATGCCGCCACAGGAGAAATGTAAACACCAACCCAGCTGTAAACCCTTTGGTGTACAATGGTGACCTGCCTAAATGATATGGAAATACAATAACGACACGAGAGTTGTGGAAGTAACTAACCAGTATCTGATCGGATCTAAGGACCATTCTGTGAGATGGAACCCATGCCTGACATTGCTCAGGTGACTGAGAACCTGAGACTAGGACCAGGGACCTTGGGGAAAACCAAATATTAGTGTTCTGCCAAAGAAGTATAGCACTATAATGACTAATAACATTCTGCTCTGCCCATAGATCAGAGTCTTGTTTAGCCATGAACAGAGAAGCCTCTACCTGCAGTAGATGGGAACAAATACAGAGACCCACAACTGGACACTGTACAAGGAATGAGAGACTTTAGAGACTTTCAGTCCTAAATGAAATGGTCATCAAATATTTTCCCTCGGGACTCAGGTAACTTTGTGGAAGAAGAGGTGGGGAGACTGTAAGACCCAGTGGAAATGAAAACACCAAGGAAACACCTTCTAGACCCAAGGCATATGATGCACATATGAACCCACAGAGATGGTAGCAGCATGCACAAGGTCTACACAGATCCAAGCACATGAGGTCTCAACACTGAGGACTGAGAGGGGTGAGTGAGCCTAATTCCCCATTCCTAACCAAGAAGCTATCCCTAACTAACCAAATCTTCACAAAGGAAAACTGAATTTTCTCCAACAGAGTTTCACTGGCTATACAACTCAAAAAGAACTCAATGGTATTTTTGAGACTTTTTTGTCCTATAATGCTTTGGGCCTTTTTCACCTTACTTGTCTTTAGTTTACATATTATGGTTTCTGATTTTGTTGTTGTTTTTATGTGTTTTCTGTGTGTGTCCCTGTCTCTCTGTGTGCATGTGCTTTTCATTCTTCGTTGGTTTTTTTTCTCTGTTTTATTCTATTCTTGTTTGCTTTGTCTTTTTTTCTAAAGAGAGAGAAGTCATGGAGTTAGATGGTTAAGAAGGTAGGGAGGATTTAGAAGAAAATGAAGGAGGAGAAGTTGTGATCAAAATATATTCTATGAAAATTCTACTTTAATTTTTAAAAAAAAAAGGAAGCGGGGTTAAGGGCTGGAAAGATGGCACTGACACTAGAGTTGAGAGCACTGGCTGCTCTTTCAGAGGTTCTGGGTTCAATTCCCAGAACCCACATGGCACCTCTTTCTATAACTCCTGTTCCAGGGGATCCAATGTCCTCTTCTGGAAATCTCCAGGGGCCATACATGCATGTGGCACACAGGTATACATTCAGGGAATATACACATACACATAAAATAAATAATAATTAAAATTAAGAATAACAAAACAAATACACAACAACCATAAACATGATGGTACAGGATGCAGGAATTCCTTTGTGAATTTCAAGCCAGTCAAGGATACACACTGAGACCCTGTTTCAAATATACAAAAAGAAGACGTATAACCATATTACCTATAAAACATCTATTTTCAATGCTTCCTCCCTGAGCACCTCCCTAACCTTTGGGGGCACAAGAAGGCATCATGCAAGCTTCCAAAGGACGTAAGCAACCAACAATCCTACCCAGCTATGACTCCTATGAACCACATTGATGACCAGGATGTACAATATTTCTATAGGTGCAGTAGTGGTACACACTTGGCAGTAACCAACAGCTCTCTAATTAGACTTAAGACCTGCTCAACAAGAAGGAAACCATGCCTAACACGGGTGCCTAGCTAACTGCTCAGCGCTAGTGAAGTCATGGTTATTGGAGGGGACTATACAACCACTAATTTACTAAGCATAGCATAATCCTTAACAACAATCTATAAACATTTATTCTTATGCACATAGACATGTGCAATTGTCACGCCTCGTCGAGGAAACTTCTCTTTGCACAGACAGAAAAATCATAACCCATCAAAGTACAGAGTTGTAGAGCCCAGTCCCAATGTATATATCTACAAAACAGTCCCACGCCTAAGGTTCAGACATTGAGGAAGAAGGAGCAAAAAGACTGTAAGAGGCTGAGAATCAGAGTTGGAGGTAAATTTGTGACTCCTAGTAATCAGAGGCAACATCCTTACCAACATGACTGACCAAACATAAACTGAACAGGGGGAACAGCAATAGATATGACAAAATAGATATGGGAAAGATCATAAGTCCTTAGTCCTGTACAAAGAACTGCCAAGCAACTAAGGAATCCTGGGAATAGGAGAAAGTACAGAGATGAGTATACCAATTGGTTATCCAACACCAAATGGTCAGCCCTGAACACATACATAAACTAACACCATACAGACTGACCAGGTTAAATATATTTAGCAACATATATGTATATACATACATTCTTGTAATAACAATTAATAAAAAAGAGGCCATTAATTTGAAATAGAGCAAGATGGGGTATTATAGAAGGGTTTTGGAGGGGGAAAAAGTAAAAATGATATAATTACATTATAATCTCAAAAAAATGAAAACATTAACCTTCAAATACAAAGGATTAGACTGCAAATAACATATGCTAAGAAAAGCAGCATGCAAGCACTAATAAAAAATTAGAATTATTTTATTAGTACTAGGTCTATACAACTCAGAACAAAGAGTATTATAGAGAGGACAAGGCCCCACATGGTGATAGAAGTGACAGTCTTAAATATGAAAGTCCCTGAGAGAAACACACAGAGCAAAGCCAAAAGGGAAAAAGAAAAAAACAGACAAATCTGCACTTATGGTTGGCAACTTCAGCACTCATCTCTAAATAATTTACAAAACAGGAAGATGGAAAAATCAGAAAGGAGAGGAAACACTACACATAAAATCAACTTGACCTGATTGCCATTTATAGAGCTGGCCAAACCAAAGCCACGGAAGACACAGTTCACATCCACAGAGGATGTTCAGCATCATAGATCATATTTAGAAAATAAATCAAGCCACACCGACATAGCTTATTTAAATCTTACAAATATATACTTTGATCATAGTAGAATTAAACTAGAAATTAATAACACAAAGATGTTTGAAACCCTCCCACATTCTTGGAAATTAAAGCACACTATAAATAACTCTCATGGCAAAGAGGAATTCACAAACGAGACTGGAGGATATTTAAATGTATAATAACAAAAACTTAATAATGAACGTTTGTGGTTATGTGGGTAACGCAGGGTTTAGAGATTCCTGATAGCACTAGATTCACATATTAAAACTTAAAAAGGTCAACATTTAGTCACATACACTGTTATTCAAAAAATGAGACCAAGCAAGTATAAAATGAAATCAAAGCAGAGGAAGCAAAGTAATGAACACAAAACAAAACAGAAATAAAATAATAAAGTATGCACGTTCAAAAAGATGAATAAAATTAATACAGAACTATCATGGTTAGGGTCCTGAATGTCTCTAGGGTGGCTTGAATATGCTTTGCCCATAGGAAGTGTCACTATTAGGAAGTGTGGTCTTGTTGGCAGAAGTGTGTCACTGTGGCTATGGGCTTTGAGGTCCTATGCTCAAGCTCTGCCCAGTGTAGAAAGAGTCTTCTACTGGCTACTTCCCGATCAACATGTAGAACTCTTAGCTCCTCCAGCATTATGTCTGCCTGCCTGCTGCCATGTTTGCCAGCATGATAATATGGTTTTCACCTCTATAACTATAAGCCAGCCCCAATTAAATGTTGTCCTTTAAAAGAATTGCCTTGGTCATGGTATCTTTTCACAGCAATGGAAATGCTAAGCCAGCCTCCCACAAGCTCATATTTTAGGCACTATGTGGAGCTATTTTAAGGATCTTTGGAGTCTCTAGGACAATGGTTCTCAAGCTTCCCAATGCTGTAACCCATTAATATAGTTCCTCATGTTGTGGTGACCCCAAACCATAAAATTATTTTCATTGCTACTCCACAACTGTTTTTGCTATTGTTATGAACCATAGTGTAAATATCTGTGCTTTCCAATGGTCTTAGGAGGCTCCTGTGAAAGGGTTGTTCAACATCCCCATAGGGGTCTTGACTCACAGATAGAAAACCACTGCTCTAGGAGGTAGAGTCATGATGGCTGAAGTAGGTCAGTAGATGAGGAGCTTTGAAGGTTATTCCTGCCCCTGGGCCTGGTCTGTGTGCTCCAGCCATATGAACTTCATATGTTATACCCACTCCAATGTGCTACAACTCTCAGAAACCATGAGTTGGAATGAACCTCTGCTCCATTAAGCTGCTTTTGTTTGGTATTTTGGCCACAGTAACATGGAAATAATGTGATGTGAAATCTGATTCATACACAAAAATTATAAAGTCCAAGTCATGCTGGTATTCATGGTCTTGTGTTTCAGTTTAATCTGCCTTGGGTTGTAGTTTGTTCCATGAACCCAAATATCCTTAACCAAAACAAAACTGGCCATAAGACACAACCTGCTCCAGAGGGTAGAGTCCCACAGGAACATTAAATTTCATGTTTATTGAAAATAACAGTTATATAACCATTTAATATTGTTTCACTTAAATAATATTCAGTTTCACTAAAAGCATACATTTGAATATACTTAAGGAATGTTTATTGTACTTGTACTCAATGCTGTAGGTACTATGACCAGAGACTGAATCTATTATCAATGCTATTGAGAGTTCACCTCCATTAATACTGAGTGTCCACCCTTATCTGTGTCTCTGGTGGGAACTGAAATATAGGAAGGCATATTCTTTCATAAATTCCATACATCAAATTATTTTATACAAAGCAGGCATTTCTTTAATTTAGAGATATTCAAGTTCAACTACTTAGTTGTGTGATGGGGAGATGGTCAGTGAACTGAAGTGAAGAGTCTGGTGTTGGGAACATACCAGGATTTCCCAAAGGAAAACAAATGATGTGGACTCATCTCAGATACAGAGCATCCTGCAAGAGGTTAAGGAAATGGGTGTTTTCAAGCCAAACAGAAAATCAGACACAGATGAGTGGTAACAACCGAACTGGAAAGGTAGGCACTTACTGGAAGTATAACACACAGAGGGAAAGTGAAATAGAAGGTAGAAAAACTAAGAAATGTAATAAACAGCAGATTGAGAAGCTCCCACCTTTGTCTGGAACATTTTCAGAGGGAAAGTCTTAAATGAAGGAAGATTTTGTATTTATGTATACATATAGTATATAACATATGTAAGTGTGTATATATGTGCATATACACATGTATATAATGCATATATACAATATAGAATATAGCATATTGTAGAGAGATATCTTGTATATTGTATGGATGCATCACCTGTCAATTAAAAAACCTATGGCCTATAGGAGAGGGTAGAATAGAAGCCGAGACTTCTATCTACCGAAATAATTCTGGGATAGAGGATGGCATGGAAGAGTCTCCTGGGAAGATGTGAGGAAATGGACATACGGTACCTGAGCCCAGGTAACCAGCCATGTGGCAGAATGTGAATCAGAATAAACGGGTTATATTGTTATGACTGTAGACAGAGCGGAGCCAATCTATAAGGCCAAGGTATTTGTAAATATATTTTGAGTCTGAGTCTTATTTCTGGGGCTGGAAGGAAGAACCAGACTTAATGACTTCTATATAACTATATATACATACAGAAAGAAAAGATTTCTTAAATTTTCTCAAATTTGTGGTATACATAAATTTTCAAGTTGAAAAGATAAATAAAGATGAAATCCAAACTAATAAACACCAAAGAGCAACAAGAAAACTAGATATTACCTACACACGATCAACAAACTCATGGATGACTTCCCCATAGGAGGGGAGAAGACAGCACTGACATTGTGCTGAATACCAGGACAAGAGGGAGCATCGCAGATGATTACTTTTCTCATGTTGAAGAAACCCAAGCTGAAAATAGCTAACATTTAGTTGTCTAACAAAACCACAGCTCCCAGTGTTACTAAAGCCTTTTACTGTAGTAAGAATTTTGGTTTCTTTAAAAACTTAGAAATGTTATATGAATAACGTAATCATGAACGTTTCTACCCATGTCCCAGTTGCCAAGTAACAACTCTAGCAGTTTATTCTTTATTTTAAAAATGCTGAGATCATCATTTAGGCTTGTTCCCACTAGCTCTTATGTTATTCGACCCATTCACACCATTCTATTATCTCTGTCTTCCTCCAAGTCTGGGTGGTGAAAGCCTGACTCTTTCCCAGAGTTCCTCTTCCTCTGCCAGGTGTCTCACCCTCTAATCCTGCCTCGCCTTATTGTTTATCAGCTTTTTTACTGACAGGTAATGCTCCTACACAGTACACAGGAGATTATCCTTACGGGGTTATAGTTTTGGTTTAATCCCAGGGGTGGGATATGGGGCTGCCTCAGATTGTCCACAGCAGCAGACTGATTTGGCTCATGGTCTGGCAGGAGAGTAATTTTGACAGATGCAGACAGTATTATGTTTGGAATTCTGGGGATTCTTGAGAGGGTATAAAAATGCTGGCACCCCAAAAGGGGCTGTAGCTGGTCCTGCTCCTTCTCCTGGAGGTTGCTATTGCTGCTGTTGTTACTGGATACTGGCTGGAGATATTCTAACAATGAAGATCAAAATTGCCCCAAGGAGTTCAACACTCCTAACCAACAGGAGATAGTCTAATGATATTGATGCCATTTCCCCTCTCGCCCCCTTTTTCTCCTACCTGGTGTTGGGGGTTGAAAGGGATAAGGTTGGAGAAGAGTGACAGAAATAGGAACCCATAAAGTAGCCAAAAGTCCAGCAATATTTATTCTACTTCCATGTTCATGTTTACATATGTTGAAACTGCTGTCTGAAAAGTCTGCCATCATCAAAAATTTCAGTTCCCTTACAGACGTTCAGAAAAAAAAAAATATATATATATATATATATCATACCTTATGTGAGAAATCACCCTCTCTCCCAAGGCAGAAAAAATCTCACAAAAATTCAAAGTCTACAGTTTCAGATGATGCGTACCCATCAGTGACCTCCTGATACTGGTACTCATGTGAGGCAAGGGCTCTACAGCTGACCTACAGCTCTGGCTCTTTGACGGTTTGACGGGCCATTCCACCATGCTTCAGTGACTTCGAACTAAAAAGACAAATTCCATGTGCCCCAACCTGCAAAATATCTACAGCTCATATTAAATTCAAAATTAAAATAATTAATACAATCAAAGGAAAACGTAACCATCTGTTCGACCTGGCAAAAGCAAAGGATGATCGTGTCTATAGTACCTCCATTACCCACCTCTTTCAGGCTTTGCTGTCTGGAAAGATCTTTGTCTATTCAACCATCGTGAGATGTTCATTAACACATAAAAATTTCTGTTGATGGAGGAAGAGGAACACTCCTCCATTGTTGGTGGGATTGCAAACTGGTACAACCATTCTGGAAATCAGTCTGGAGAATCCTCAGAAAATTGGACATTGAACTGCCTGAGGATCCAGCTATACCTCTCTTGGGCATATACCCAAAAGATGCCCCAACATATAAAAAAGACACGTGCTCCACTATGTTCATCGCAGCCTTATTTATAATAGCCAGAAAATGGAAAGAACCCAGATGCCCTTCAACAGAGGAATGGATACAGAAAATGTGGTACATCTACACAATGGAATATTACTCAGCTATCAAAAGCAATGACTTTATGAAATTCGTAGGCAAATGGTTGGAACTGGAAAACATCATCCTGAGTGAGCTAACCCAATCACAGAAAGACATACATGGTATGCACTCATTGATAAGTGGCTATTAGCCCAAATGCTTGAATTACCCTAGATGCCTAGAACAAATGAAACTCAAGACGGATGATCAAAATGTGAATGCTTCACTCCTTCTTTAAAAGGGGAACAAGAATACCCTTGGCAGGGAAGAGAGAGGCAAAGATTAAAACAGAGACTGAAGGAACACCCATTCAGAGTCTGCCCCACATGTGGCCCATACATATATAGCCACCCAATTAGACAAGACGGATGAAGCAAAGAAGTGCAGACCGACAGGAGCCGGATGTAGATCGCTCCTGAGAGACACAGCCAGAATACAGCAAATACAGAGGCGAATGCCAGCAGCAAACCACTGAACTGAGAATAGGACCCCCGTTGAAGGAATCAGAGAAAGAACTGGAAGAGCTTGAAGGGGCTCGAGACCCCATATGTACAACAATGCCAAGCAACCAGAGCTTCCAGGGACTAAGCCACTACCCAAAGACTATACATGGACTGACCCTAGACTCTGACCTCATAGGTAGTAATGAATATTCTAGTAAGATCACCAGTGGATGGGGAAGCCCTTGGTCCTGCTAAGACTGAACCCCCAATGAACTAGACTGTTGGGGGGAGGGCGGCAATGGGGGGAGGGTTGGGAGGGGAACACCCATAAGGAAGGGGAGGGGGGAGGGGGATGTTTGCCCGGAAACCGGGAAAGGGAATAACACTCGAAATGTATATAAGAAATACTCAAGTTAATAAAAAAAAAAAAAAAGAAACTGAGAAAAAAATTTCTGTTGAATAAATTTGAGGCTGGGGAATATACTTTTTAGGAGTTGGACAGTCACAGACTGTCTACATTGACTCAGTCTATTTTTGCACCAACATTTTTCTCTGAATATTGTTGCTTTCCCATTTATACACAGCTAAGATGTCAAAGAATTGAATGATAACTAGAGACCCTTTCTAGAGATGGATTCATACGCTGACAAACGAATAGCCATAGGTATACATAGATAAGTGGGTGGTTGAATGATGGATGCTTTCACATGTAGGTCAGCAGAATAGTGCAGACGTTACTGGAGATAGGGTGCTGAAATATGGACCATAGTAAATGTATGGAATGTGTATGTGCCATGTATTTGCTTTTTAACCCAGAACATAATGTGTCAAGAGAGAAACTAGCTTTACCATGAATAGACTTGGAATATCGTGACTAGAGAAAGCTCTCTGACTACCCACATCCCATTGACTTGTGACAATGCTTGTCTCTCAGTCTGCCCAGAAAATCCAGCCAAAAAAGAAAACTCATTTTCCAAGCAACATCTGTATTATGTCATGACTATTTTACAGGAAAATATAAAATAACAATGATATGTGTATTATTTCATTTCTGATGTGTATGCTTTCAACGTTCAAACTGTCACAGCAACAAAACATGACTTTGCTATCTCCCTTCCCTACTGTTTAACAAGATCTTTGACAAAATGATCTGCTAGCTTGGGTATGATGTATAGATAATTGATTCAGGCAGTGGCACACTGTTGATCAATTTTTGCCAAGAACAATTTGCTATGCTAGTGTTTCCCCACAATGATTTATTCTCACTAATATATTCTAAGAAATTTTGTGGTTCTTTAATCTTGGCCTCTTCAGTTAAGACAAATTCTCTGTCATTTTCAGAATTCTTTTGAGAAGCTCACTGGGGAATCCCTAAACAATTTCAATAATCACTGAGTCTAGCAGGATGGTCATGCCTGGTCACCAGGTAATCAAATACTAACAAAGTACAGTCTGTTGAGAAGGAAAGCATCACTTTTTATTCTTTCAAGTAATCGAGTGTCTCTGTAAACTGCATTTGAGCAGCTAACACATTGGCTATTGTTAAAGAGCGCCTGCCGAAGAGTGATCTGTACTTTAACATGAAACTCAAGACTCTGCCATCATGAACTAACCGCTTACCCTGTTGGTGATTCCAATTGACACTGTGTGTGGGAGAGTAATCTCAGAATCACTGAGATTACTTCCTGATATCCTTTGTGGAAGTGTATAAACAGCAAAGCTGAACTAACAACACAGGAAGGTGTAAAAAGTCACAAGAAGAAGCACACTGATTCTTGGGTATGAAAAAAAAAAATAGCTTCCAAGATCAGATGAAATCAAGCAGGTTCAGAATCAGGCTGAAGAAGAAACTATTGTAATTAGGGAGTATTTCAGGGGTGAGGCAAAAAAAAAAACAAAAAACAAAAAACAAAATCCTAGTGCAAAAGGGAACCCTACAGGAGTAACCCTAGCTAAGACTCCTAGAAATGGGAACAGGGAGCCTGAACCAATCATCTTCTGTTACCAGGCAAGACCTTAAATGGAGGGTTTGGGACACCAACCCAGCAACAAAACCTTTGACCTACAGTTTTTCCTGCCCTGCAGAGTATTCCAGGACTGGACTGGAGCTAGCAGAAGCACCATCAAGACCATTGAGACTTCATCCAGCAACTGCTGGGAGCAGATGCAGAGTCCCACAAACATACATTAGGCTGAGCTTGAGAAGTCCTGTGGAGGAGGTGGAGGAAGTAACAGAGGAACCAAGAGGGTCAGGGACACTACAAGAACAAGGCCCACAGAATCAACTAACTGTGACTCATGGAGGCTCACAGAGATTAGAGAGCCTGTAGGAGTCTCACTTAGGTCTTCTGCATATATGTTATGGGTGAGTAACTTGGTGTTCTTGTGGGAATCCTAACAGTGAGGATGGTGCTTTCCCTGACTCTTTTTTTATACTTATGAGACCTGTTTTCTCCTGCTGGGTTACCTCATCCAGCCTTGATGTGATGATGTTGCCTTGACTTATTGTAGTTTATTATATGGAGTTGGAATTCAGAGCTTGGTTGATGTCCCCAGGAGGTCAGGATGAGGGACAGATGTGGGGGAGAGGGGAGGGGGGAAGACTAGCAGATGGTAAAGGAGAGGGGAAGCTGTGGTTGGGAGGTAAATATATTGGAGAATTTTTAAAACTTTATTTTATTTCCCAAAACTTTATTTCCTGAATCTCCTAATCCTACAGTGTCGGTGACAACCTGAGGGTGGAGCTGAATCCATAGTTCTGGTGTGGGGTACCCAGAACTCCATTTTCATTAGCTTAAATGGAAGTTGACTTCAGGGCAGGAAAAATAGCCCTTACCAATCCCAGCCCCAGAGCCATCCTGTAACTCACACAGCCTCTGCTGACTGATATAAAGGCTCCCAGTCAGTCAGGTGCTCAGTAAGTCCATCATGGGATCTAGTCAGGGCTTAAAATAGCCTTCTATTTCAAAAGTTTGTTTAAATAACCACAGCTCCTTCCAGAATCCTGATGCTTCTACTTCTGTAGAATTAAAGCACCTATACGCCTCCCTATTCCACCCAAGAAAAAATTAGACATTGTATAGGGGGGGAGGGAGAAAGGGAGAGAAGGAGAGAGAGAAGGAGGGAGAGAGAAAGGGGGAGAGGGGGAGAGGGAGATAGGAAGAGAGAGAGAAACGGTCCTCTGCAGAGCAGAAAGCTACAGACATTTCATCCTAAAGAATATCTTTATGGGGAGTACCTGAGTTTTCTGAAAGGATTGTTATATTTCTTTAGTGTGGGTTGGGGAAAGCAAGAAAGCTTGTGCTGAGTTAGGAGAGGCTTTTTAGTGTATGGGGGAGAGCAACAGAGCTTGGGCTGGTGGGAGAGGGCAACTAGTGGGAGTTAACTCTTTCCATCAAGTGGATTCTAGGAATCAAGCTCAGGTCATCAGACCTGGTAGCAAGCACATCTACCCACTGAGCCCTCTCACTGGCCCCTTCCTAAGTTTTCTAATTGCTTTTGATATTAATTGTTTTATTATTGATCAGCTTCATTGCCATTGTGACCAAAATAAACAATTTAAAGGAAGGAAAGGTTTCCATGGGAGCACGGATTCAAGGTCAGTCCATCACAACAAGGTGAGTCCAGTAGCATGAAAAGGGTCAACAGATGCAGAAGAAAAGCAAAGAGCTCTGGAACTAAGGTAGATTTTTTCCTTTTTCCTCTTTTCCTCCGAATTTCCAGCCCAGGGATGGTACTGTGAATATTCAGGGTAAATTTTTCCAGACTCAAGCTAATCACATCTGCAAACACATCATAGGCATACCCAAAGGCTTACCTTACAGACTCCTGGAAAATCCTAAATTCATTTAAGTTTGTAATGAATTTTAATCCTCACACCTAATACACCCTGTACCTAGAGTTGCAAAAGTCTTGAAACCTATAAATGCCAATGTGTGGAAACAGAAGAGAAAAACAAGAACACAGTTTACTCTTTCTAGCTAAACAATTAGAGAGTGGGCTGCCGAGAACTGGGAAATATTTTAGAAGCATAAATGATCTGCTGTAGCCAGAGATAGTCTAGAAAAGCTAGGAACCCTTTCATACTCACAGTATATAAGCTGTGAACTGTAAAAGTATAAGTACTAACTCCTAGGTTTATGGGGAGTAAGGTGGGGGAGCCTCTGTGTGTGCATAGTCCCCACTCCATGGATGCAAGCGAACTATGAACAGCTAAAGTTTTAAATAAGATCCAGGGGTTATAATTTTTCAAGAGGAAAAGCTAATTCTATTTTCAACAGGTCTCAAATGAATGGGGGGAAAGAACAATCATTAGATTAAAATACTAAGATGACAGAGAAGGAAGAATTGTCCAACAAATGACTTAGAGCATAGATAAACCATGTAGTGTGCAATTATAAGCCTATTGAAAGCAAACAGGAACATAGAAAGTCCCAGTAGAGAGATAAAAGAGCAAAATGAAATCTTCGGTCTGGAAAAAAAAGGTGGAATCATGAGTCACCTACCCACAGGGGAATGTACTGAGAAATCATCATTGGGAATTTTGTCATTGTGTGAAAATTAAGGGGACACTTAGACAAACTGTGATGTCCGTAGGTGCTGTGATTTCATAGACCACTGTGCTGAGCTTGGTCTGTCACTGGTTAAACATCATTCTGCAGCACATGACCCATAACTGAAATGTATTAGATAGGCAGATGCAGCAGAAGGAGTTGGAGGATACAAAGTGTAATGAAGGCACTAGAAGATGAAATAGTATATGAAACACATGCATATGATGGAAAAGATACTTGTGAAGCAACCGCCAAGATTTGTGTCAACCAAAACATTCATCAACTGATGCGCAGATAAAGTGTGATGTTTAAACACAATGGAATATTATTATGTCATAAGACAGAGGAGAATCTTGACTTTGTAACAACAGAAAAAGGTCATAATGACAAGTAAAATAAGCCAGGAACAGAAACACAAGAGTCACAATCCCACTGACATGCAAACTCTAAAACAGTTGAGCTCATAGAAGTTGAAAGTGGAACCACTGTCACCAGAAGGGAGATAGGATGGAGAGATGTTGATTGATGGGTGCCAAGATGTAGTTTGCTAGAAGTAGAAGCCTATAGGATTCTGCTCCACAGTGTCTGTAGGTAATGTTTATGTTCTATATATCAAAAATTAGACTTTTCACTGTTTAGCCATAGAAAATAGTTTATCATTTGAAGGATATAGCTATGTTTAACTTAATTTAAACATGACACCATTATGACATATTAAAATATATCAGTTGTGCTCCATTAAAGTGCACAGTTGTTCATATGTGTTAGTTAAAAATGTTTTTAACTTGGCAAAGGAAATTTTATATTGTAAATACTGAGTTTATGTTTTATATGTGCTCTCTGGGGGTGCTTATGTCATTCTAGCTCTGTAATAGAACAGATGGTTCCTGCCTGAATTGTCTCCACACCTTTTGCTGCCGAAAAAGAACATCAGTTAATTGCTTCACTTCACACAGTCTCAGAGCACCCAAATCACTGATTCCAGAAATTGCCATGAAGTTTACACATCACAACTCTCTGGTTCTCAGATATCAAGCTCTTCCTAAGACTTCTTCCCCTCACCATAGCCCCCTGTGCTGTATCTATGTTATCTCAATTCCTTTGACCAATCAGCACATACATTAGATTTGTTAGCATTCTGCTTATATATACGGACCCACCCTGCCTCTGCTCCTGTACACAAGCCAATGCCTCCTTCCAGATGCATTTCAAAACCCACTGGTGTCTGGGAATGTAGCTGAGCGCACTGCTGTCAGATGATTTATTTACTTTCTAAGTCCCCAATATTGAGTACACAGGCATTGGTCTTGTCTGGACTTGTACTAAAACTTAATGTAAATAAACAAAGACTGAGAGTGGTGAGAAATAAGGACTCTATTTCTTATTTATCAGAGATATCAGGACAAGAAACAGAAGGAGAAGAGAGTGATCCTCATAACAAGGTCCCTGGAGCCAGCCTGTCTGGGTTTGAATTCCAGCTGACCACTTGCCATTTAGATAAGTGGATGAGCATTTCTGAGTCTCTGAAGCTCATCTGCACAATGTGGGTGATACCAATTGCTGCTCCACAATGTTGATGAAGAATGAAGGAGATGGATCCAGGAATGCATAGAACAATGTGTAGGGCATGAGTTACCGTCATCGGGAAGGTCCAAATGGCAGGACATGTGAGAAAGGGTGCTAATGGGTTCCAACCATTAGCAATCTAGACTGAACTAACGCTGGACTAAGACTGTAGGCAAAGGAGTTAACCAAGTACACGTGTCCGGAGTGGTGTGGGTGTTGCCATGAGGGTGGCCCAGTTAGAAGCTACATCTGTCACAATTCACACCGCAGAAGTAGGGATGATAACAAGGGGATCCATGAACATCACATTGGGGGCATGCACAGAGTGTCTCCAGCACAGGATACAGGCACAGGAAGCAAGAAGTGCCATGGCCTTCACTGGTAGATGGGCAGACCAAAGACACAGGAGTGCCACAGGGAAGAAAGAGTCTGGTGAACAGCCCTCTCTGGCTTTCCCAGGAGATAGGCCTGAAAGATGTATTCCCTGGCTTTCAAGGCTCTGATTAGTGGTAACTAAACAAGTACCCAGCCAACATGGAGAAGCTGGCTCTCTACGCAGCAGAAGCAACTATCCTGCAGCAGCTCCAAGTATAGCCAAAAAATGTATTAGCAAAAGTCAGAATTGTTTTGGAAAAGCAAGAAAATACTAAAATCTAAGTCCCCGTCCAGGCATTAATCAAGAGCTAATGAAAACACTGCTTCTGTATTCAAAGCTTGGGCAGTTTCTGTATAAACTACAGATGATTTTCCTATGCACACAACTTTGGTTGGTTACATCATGTTTCAAAACTGGTAAAGTGTACCAAGGAAAGGATGGGTAAAATAACCCAGAAAGATAGTCTTGCACAAATTAATTAATTAATTAATTAATTAATTAATTAAGAACTAGTCTAAACTAAATTGAAAATCATCTTTAGAGTCTTTCCTTCTGTCTTGTTTTTCTTCTTTTTGAGACAAAGGCAACTTAAGGGAGAAAAAAATTTATTTTGGCTCATAGTTGCAGGGAGGTACTTTTCAAACATCCTGTCATCAGAACTTGGGGCAACTGGTCACACTTCCTGACTTCCCAAAGTCAGGAAGCAGCAGGAGTTTGATGCTCAGTTAACTTTCAGAACCAAGCCAAAGGGATTTCCATCCACTATTAGGATAAGTCTTCTCACCTGAGTCACCCTGTCCAACACTGCCCAAAGGCTAATCTGTAGATCATTCCTCAGGTATGGCTAGAGAGTGATTCTCCTAGGTGTCTCCTAGGTGACTCCAGACCTTATCAGATTGACAATGGACATCAGCCATCACCAAATTTCATATTTTTACAATCCTGTATCAGTTTTTGGAAACCTGCTATAAACTATATTGAACAACTGAGAGGATACTTGTTAAGAAATATAATAAATAAATTTTCTGGTGATATAAACAGAAAATACCATTTCTTACATGCAACTTTTATCTTTTAATAAGCTGTGTGGTCTAAATGCCTTTAAATATCTTTGTTTAGTCCTTAGACTAGCAATTGCTCTCAGCCATGCCTGGAGAAGTCTCTTTCCACAGTGTGCAACTATTAATATAGAGATTTGTAGCTGCTCAGAGAGCTGAGAATAAAGCTTTGACTGTTCAGCCCTAAGTAAGGTATCAATATTACACCCTCAAAGACTCAAGGAACATACCAGGGGAGGCAGAAATGTTGAAAGATCTGGAGGAGGGGCAGGAGCACTGTCTTCTGTGTATGACATGGCTAATGTAATATGAATACAGAGTAGCTATGGTTACCTGAACAAGATTAGCACCAAAAATTAAAACATAAGAAAAAAATAACACATGAGAAAGGCTAGTTAAGCTGACAGGAGCTAGTTAAGCAGGTAGGAGCTAGTTAAACTGATAGGAGCTAGTTAAGCTGGTAGGAGTGGGAGTGGGATTGAAAATGGTAGAGGATGCATATGCTCATGGTCTATTGCATATATACATGTATAAATTCACAAATATTACATCTAAAAAGAGTTTTTAAAACTGCATTTTTGTAATATGGCTCTAAATAGCACAAACACAGGCTAGTGTAAATCCTGATTTAATATTTGTTATTTAATGAATTTTAGCAAATTTAAGAAAATTTTGTTCCTACTCAATTCTTTATAGAGTTAGAAAAAGCAATATGCAAATTCATTTGGGATAACAAAAAAACAGGAAAGTGAAAACTATTCTCAACAATAAAAGAACTTCTGGTAGAATCACCATTCCTAAGCTCAAACTGTATTACAGACCAAGAGTGATGAAAACTGCATGGTATTGGTTCAGAGACAGGCAGGCAGATCAATGGAATAGAATTGAAGACCTAGAAATGAACCCACACACCTATAGTCTGTTGATCTTTGAAAAAGGAGATAAAACCATCCAATGGAAAAAACACTGTATTTTCAACAAATGGTGCTGGTTCAATTAGAGGTCAGTATGCACAAGAATGCAAATTGATGGGACCTCATAAAACTGGAAAGCTTCTGTAAGGCAAAAGACACTGTCATTAGGACAAAATGGCAACCAACAGATTGGGAAAAGATCTTTACTAACCCTACATCTGATAGAGGGCTAATATCCAAAATATACAAAGAACTTAAGAAGTTAGACTCCAGAGAGCCAAATAACCCTATTAAAAATGGGGTACAGAACTAAACAAAACATTCTCAGCTGAGGAATATCAAATGGCCAAAAAGCACCTAAATAAATGTTCAACATCCTTAGTCATCAGGGGAATTCAAATCAAAACAACCCTAAAATTCCACCTCACACCAGTCAGAATGGCTAAGATCAAAAACTCAGAGGACATCAGATGCTGGGGAGGATATGGAAAAAGAGGAACACTCCTCCATTGTTCGTGGAATTGCAAGCTGGTACAACCACTCTGGAAATCAATCTGGAGGTTCCTCAGAAAATTGGACATTCCACTACATGAGGACCCAGCTATACCTCTCCTGGGCATATACCCAAAAGATGCGCCAACATACAACAAAGGCACATGCTCCACTATGTTCATAACAGCCTTATAATAGCCAGAAGCTGGAAAGATCCCAGATGCCCTTCAACAGAGGAATGGATTCAAAAAATGTGGTACATCTACACAATGGAGTACTACTCAACTATCAAAAACAATGACATCATGAAATTCATAGACAAATGGAATGAACTAGAAAATATCATCCTGAGTGAGATAACTTAATCACAGAAAAACACAGTTGGTATGCACTAATTGATAAGGGGATATTAGCCAAAAAGTTCGAATTACCCAAGATGCAATCCACAGACCACAGGAAGCTCAAGAAGGATTGCCAAAATGAGGATGCTCCCACTCCTTCTTAAAAGGGGTAAAATATCCATAGGAGGGGATATGGAAGCAAAATTTAGAGCAGCAACTTGAGGAACAGCCATCCAGAGCCTCCCCCACATGTGGCCCATATATACAGCCACCAAAACTAGATAAGATTGATGAAGCTAAAATGTGCATGCTGAAAGGGACCAGATATAGATCTCTCCTTAGAGACACATCCAGAGCATGTCCAATACAGAGGTCAATGCTAGCAGTAAACCACTGACCTGAGAACAGGACTCCCTTGGAGGGAATTAGAGAAAGTATTGAAAGAGTTGAAGGAGCTTGCAACCTCATAAGAACAACAATGCCAACCAACCAGAGCTTCCAGGGACTAAACTACTACCAAAAGACTATACATGGACTGACCCAGGGCTCCAACTGCATATGTAGCAGAGAATAGCCTTGTTGGGGCACCAGTGAAAGGGGAAGCTCTTGGTCCTGCCAAGGTTGGACCCCCAGTGCAGGGGAATATGGGGAAACAGTAAGGGAGCTGTATGGGGGAAATACCCATATGGGGGAGGGGGAGGGGAGGGGATGGAGGCTTATGGACAGGAAACCAGGAAAGGGAATGACATTTGAAATGTATGTAAAGAAATATATCTAATAAAAATTTTTAAAAAGAATGCAAATTGACCCATTTTTATCTCCTTGTACAAAGCTCAAGTCCAAGTGGATCAAAGACCTCCACATAAAACCAGATATACTGAAACTAATAGAAGAGAAAGTGGGGAAGTGCCTTGAAAACATAGGCATAGGGGAAATTTTCCTGAAAAGAATACCAATGGCTTATGCTCTAAGATCAAGAATTGACAAATGGAACCTGGAAAATTTGCAAAGCTTTTGTAAGGCAAAAGACATTGTCAATAGAACAAAACAGCAACTAACAGATTAGGAAAAGATCTTTATCAATCCTACATCAAGTAGAGGGCTATTATCTAATATATACAAAGAACTCAAGAAGTTAGACTCCAGAGAATCAAAAATACTATTAAAAATGAGACACAGTCCCCTAGCGGCCTTCATTTGAAGGTATGGAATTCTCAACTCCTCCTGCACCATGCTCGCCTGAATGCTGCCATGCTCCTACCTTGATGATAATGGGCAACCTCTGGACCTGTAAGCCTTCCTTCCCCAATTAAATGTTATCCTTATAAGAAAAAAAAAGAAAAAAAAGAAATGTAAATAAAAAAATCTAATAAAAGAAAAAAGCAAAAAAAAAAATGAGACACAGAGCTAAAAATTAATTCTCAACTGAGGAATATCGAGTGACCAAGAAGCACCTAACGAAATGTTGAACATCCTTAGTCATCGGGGAAATGCAAATCAAAACAACCCTGAGATTCCACTTCACACCAATCAGAATGGCTAAGATTAAAACTCAGGTAGCAGTAGATGCTGGCAAGGATGTGGAAAAAGAGGAACACTTTTCCATTGTTGGTGGAATTGCAAGCCAGTACAGCCACTCTGGAAGTCAGTCTGATACTTCCTTAGAAAATTGGACATAGTACTACCTGAGGACTCAGCTATACCACTCCTGGGCATCACCCAAAAGATGCTTCAACATATAACAAAGACACATGCTCAACTATGTTCATAGCAGCTTATTTATAATAGCCAGAACCTGGAAAGAACCAGATGTCCTTCAACAGAGGAATGGATACAAAAAAATGTGGTAATTTACATAATGAGGTATTATTCAGTTATTAAAAACAATGACTGGAAGGACACTTCATATTCATCAAAGGAAAAATCCACCAAGATGAACTCTCAATCCTAAATATCTATGCCCCAAATATAAGGGCACCTACATACGTAAAAGAAACCTTACTAAAGCTCAAAACACACATTGCACCTCACACAATAATAGTGGGAGATTTCAACACCCCACTCTCATCAATGGACAGATCATGGAAACAGAAATTAAACAGTGATGTAGACAGACTAAGAGAAGTCATGAGCCAAATGGACTTAACAGATATTTATAGAACATTCTATCCTAAAGCAAAAGGATATACCTTCTTCTCAGCTCCTCATGGTACTTTCTCCAAAATTGACCATATAATTGGTCAAAAAACGGGCCTCAACAGGTACAGAAAGATAGAAATAATCCCATGCGTGCTATCGGACCACCACGGCCTAAAACTGGTCTTCAATAACAATAAGGGAAGAATGCCCACATATACGTGGAAATTGAACAATGCTCTACTCAATGATAACCTGGTCAAGGAAGAAATAAAGAAAGAAATTAAAAACTTTTTAGAATTTAATGAAAATGAAGGCACAACATACCCAAACTTATGGGACACAATGAAAGCTGTGCTAAGAGGAAAGCTCATAGCGCTGAGTGCCTGCAGAAAGAAACAGGAAAGGGCATATGTCAGCAGCTTGACAGCACACCTAAAAGCTCTAGAACAAAAAGAAGCAAATACACCCAGGAGGAGTAGGAGGCAGGAAATAATCAAACTCAGAGCTGAAATCAACCAAGTAGAAACAAAAAGGACCATAGAAAGAATCAACAGAACCAAAGGCTGGTTCTTTGAGAAAATCAACAAGATAGATAAACCCTTAGCCAGACTAACGAGAGGACACAGAGAGTGTGTCCAAATTAACAAAATCAGAAATGAAAAGGGAGACATAACTACAGATTCAGAGGAAATTCAAAAAATCATCAGATCTTACTATAAAAACCTATATTCAACAAAACTTGAAAATCTTCAGGAAATGGACAATTTCCTAGACAGATACCAGGTATCGAAGTTAAATCAGGAACAGATAAACCAGTTAAACAACCCCATAACTCCTAAGGAAATAGAAGCAGTCATTAAAGGTCTCCCAACCAAAAAGAGCCCAGGTCCAGACGGGTTTAGTGCAGAATTCTATCAAACCTTCATAGAAGACCTCATACCAATATTATCCAAACTATTCCACAAAATTGAAACCGATGGAGCACTACCAAATTCCTTCTACGAAGCCACAATTACTCTTATACCTAAACCACACAAAGACATAACAAAGAAAGAGAACTTCAGACCAATTTCCCTTATGAATATCGACGCAAAAATACTCAATAAAATTCTAGCAAACCGAATTCAAGAGCACATCAAAACAATCATCCACCATGATCAAGTAGGCTTCATCCCAGGCATGCAGGGATGGTTTAATATACGGAAAACCATCAACGTGATCCATTATATAAACAAACTGAAAGAACAGAACCACATGATCATTTCATTAGATGCTGAGAAAGCATTTGACAAAATTCAACACCCCTTCATGATAAAAGTCCTGGAAAGAATAGGAATTCAAGGCCCATACCTAAACATAGTAAAAGCCATATACAGCAAACCAGTTGCTAACATTAAACTAAATGGAGAGAAACTTGAAGCAGTCCCACTAAAATCCGGGACTAGACAAGGCTGCCCACTCTCTCCCTACTTATTCAATATAGTTCTTGAAGTTCTAGCCAGAGCAATCAGACAACAAAAGGAGATCAAGGGGATACAGATCGGAAAAGAAGAGGTCAAAATATCACTATTTGCAGACTACATGATAGTATATTTAAGTGATCCCAAAAGTTCCACCAGAGAACTACTAAAGCTGATAAACAACTTCAGCAAAGTGGCTGGGTATAAAATTAACTCAAATAAATCAGTAGCCTTCCTCTACACAAAAGAGAAACAAGCCGAGAAAGAAATTAGGGAAACGACACCCTTCATAATAGACCCAAATAATATAAAGTACCTCGGTGTGACTTTAACCAAGCAAGTAAAAGATCTGTACAATAAGAACTTCAAGACACTGAGGAAAGAAATTGAAGAAGACCTCAGAAGATGGAAAGATCTCCCATGCTCATGGATTGGCAGGATTAATATAGTAAAAATGGCCATTTTACCAAAAGCAATCTACAGATTCAATGCAATCCCCATCAAAATACCAATCCAATTCTTCAAAGAGTTAGACAGAACAATTTGCAAATTCATCTGGAATAACAAAAAACCCAGGATAGCTAAAGCTATCCTCAACAATAAAAGGACTTCAGGGGGAATCACTATCCCTGAACTCAAGCAGTATTACAGAGCAATAGTGATAAAAACTGCATGGTATTGGTACAGAGACAGACAGATAGACCAATGGAATAGAATTGAAGACCCAGAAATGAAACCACACACCTATGGTCACTTGATTTTTGACAAAGGAGCCAAAACCATCCAATGGAAAAAAGATAGCATTTTCAGCAAATGGTGCTGGTTCAACTGGAGGTCAACATGTAGAAGAATGCAGATCGATCCATCCTTATCACCCTGTACAAAGCTTAAGTCCAAGTGGATCAAGGACCTCCACATCAAAGCAGACACACTCAACCTAATAGAAGAAAAACTAGGGAAGCATCTGGAACACATGGGCACTGGAAAAAATTTCCTGAACAAAACACCAATGGCTTACGCTCTAAGATCAAGAATGGACAAATGGGATCTCATAAAACTGCAAAGCTTCTGTAAGGCAAAGGACACTGTGGTTAGGACAAAACGGCAACCAACAGATTGGGAAAAGATCTTTACCAATCCTACAACAGATAGAGGCCTTATATCCAAAATATACAAAGAACTCAAGAAGTTAAACCGCAGGGAAACAAATAACCCTATTAAAAAATGGGGTTCAGAGCTAAACAAAGAATTCACAGCTGAGGAATGCCGAATGGCTGAGAAACACCTAAAGAAATGTTCAACATCTTTAGTCATAAGGGAAATGCAAATCAAAACAACCCTGAGATTTCACCTCACACCAGTGCGATTGGCTAAGATCAAAAACTCAGGTGACAGCAGATGCTGGCGAGGATGTGGAGAAAGAGGAACACTCCTCCATTGTTGGTGGGATTGCAGACTGGTAAAACCATTCTGGAAATCAGTCTGGAGGTTCCTCAGAAAATTGGACATTGAACTGCCTGAGGATCCAGCTATACCTCTCTTGGGCATATACCCAAAAGATTCCTCAACATACAAAAGAGACATGTGCTCCACTATGTTCATCGCAGCCTTATTTATAATAGCCAGAAACTGGAATGAACCCAGATGCCCTTCAACAGAGGAATGGATACAGAAAATGTGGTACATCTACACAATGGAATATTACTCAGCTATCAAAAACAACGACTTTATGAAATTCGTAGGCAAATGGTTGGAACTGGAAAATATTATCCTGAGTGAGCTAACCCATTCACAGAAAGACATACATGGTATGTACTCATTGATAAGTGGCTATTAGCCCAAATGCTTGAATTACCCTAGATCCCTAGAACAAACGAAACTCAAGACGGATGATCAAAATGTGAATGCTTCACTCCTTCTTTAAATGAGGAAAAAGAATACCCTTGGCAGGGAAGGGAGAGGCAAAGATTAAAACAGAGACTGAAGGAACACCCATTCAGAGCCTGCCCCACATATGACCCATACATATACAGCCACCCAATTAGAGAAGATGGACGAAGCAAAGAAGTGCAGGCCTACAGGAACCGGATGTAGATCGCTCCTGAGAGACACAGCCAGAATACAGCAAATACAGAGGCGAATGCCAGCAGCAAACCACTGAAGTGAGAATAGGTCCCCGGTTGAAGGAATCAGAGAAAGAACTGGAAGAGCTTGAAGGGGCTCGAGACCCCAAAAGTACAACAATGTCAAGCAACCAGAGCTTCCAGGGACTAAGCCACTACCTAAAGACTATACATGGACTGACCCTGGACTCTGACCCCATAGGTAGCAATGAATATCCTAGTAAGAGCACCAGTGGAAGGGGAAGCCCTGGGTCCTGCTAAGACTGAACCCCCAGTGAACTAGACTATGGGGGGAGGGCGGCAATGGGGGGAGGGTTGGGAGGGGAACCCCCGTAAGGAAAGGGAGGGGGGAGGGGGATGTTTGCCCGGAAACCGGGAAAGGGAATAACACTTGAAATGTATATAAGAAATACTCAAGTTAATAAAAAAAAAATGACTACATGAAATTCTTAGGCAAATGGATGGAACTAGGAAATATCCTGAGTGAGGTAACCCAGTCACAAAAGAACACATGGTGTGCACTCACTGATAAGTGGATATTAGCCCAAAAGCTCAGGATAACCAAGAAACAATTCATAAACCATATGAAGCTCAAGAAGAAGGAAGACCAAAATGTGGATGCTTCAGTTTTTTTTACAAGGGAGAACAAAATATTCATGGGAGGAAATACAGGGGCAAAGAGTGGAGCAGAGACTAAAGGAAAGGCCATCCAGAGACTGCCCCACTTGGGAATCCATCCCGTATTCAGCCACCAAACCCAGTCACTATTGCTGATGCCAAGAAGTGCTTGCTGGCAGGAGCCTGATATGGATGTCTCTCCTGAGAGGCTCTGCCAGAGACTTACTGATACAAATGAGGTTAGTTGAGCTAACCATCAGACTGAGCACCAGTACCAATGGAGGAGTCGGAGAGAGGAATGGAGCTGAAGGGATTTGCAACCCCATAGGAAGAACAACAATATCACCCAAGTAGAACCCCCAGAGCTCCCAGGGACTAAACCACCAACCAAAGAGTACACATGGAGGGATCCATGGCTCTAGCTCCATACGTAACAGAGGATGGAATTGTCCAGCATCAATAGGAGGAAAAGCCCTTGGTCCTGTGAAGGCTTGTTTCCCTAGTGTAGGGGAATGCTAGAGTGTTGAGGTAGGAGTGGGAGCATGCTCATAGAAGCAGGGGGAAGGGAGAGGGGTATGGAAAAGGGGAATAAGGAGAACAAAATACATAAAATATCCAATAAAAAAGAAAAAATAAATACTTTTGATAACTGAATAAAAATGAAGGCACAAAATACTCAAACTTATGGGACACAATGCAAGCAGTGCTAAGAGGAAAACTCATAACTCTGAGTACCTCCAAAAAATAAAGAGAAGAAGAAGAAGATTTTGTTAAGTTTTTAAGCAGTGCTTGCTTTAAGGAGTTAAATATGGGAGATGGTTAAGAGCAACCAGGTTAGATTTCCAACACTCTCATGGTAACCCACAATTGGCTCTAACCCTAGTTTAGGAGAACTTACTCTTTTTTTTTTTCCGTGTCAAGCCAGGAGAGGAAGGGAGGAAGAGAGAGAGGGGGAGAGAGAGAGAGAGAGAGAGAGAGAAAGAGAGAGAGAGAGGAAGAGTGGAAGAGCAGAAGGAAGAGTGAGAGTGAGGAAGAAGAGTGAGAGACTCCTGTAGCTTTATTCACCACTTATATACCCAAGTCTCCAGGTAGAAAATAACTGGGAAGCACAGTGGGAAACCCTGGCTCGTGACTACCTGGCTCGTAGTCATAATTCGAGACCTGAATTAATTAGGGAGAAATCCGAGAAGACCAGCCTAAATCTCAAGGATAAAGGCTGAGGAAGTAAAAGGCAGAAGTAAATTGACCACCACCCAGGTGTGGTCCAGGTGTGTCAGTTCCACATGCATCAGCCGGGCTCAGCAGAGGTCATGCAGTGGAGACACCGGGTGTTACTACTTGGTCTTTTCTTCCTGTGCCGTAAATACATGGGAGAGGCCTCTGTCCAACAATCCCATGACTTCTTAACTGTGACCATGCAGTTACAAAGCGGCCAGGCCCAAATACAATATGGCACTACATCTCCCCCGTTATTCTTTTATAAAAGACCATTAGGTAGAAGTAGTGATCTGAGAAATATCAGACATGCCTCACAGAGTGCCCAGCTCGGCCATGGCGAGCCACTCTTGCAGTTAGGACTGCACCCCAATGGTTAGGAATGAACTTATGCTGTAACACACCGTTCTGGGCTATACGTGTGTGTTTATTGGGGGAGAAACTGGGCAGAGGAGCATTTGACTGGCCCGTACGTTTAAACGGGGTGTGCTACCTCTGTCTTAGGATCGACCTCTCAGACCCCAGCCTCTCTGTCATAGGACCACCTTGTCGCCCTCAAGGCTCCATGTCTAGATTGGTCAAGGGTCAGAGGAAGTTGCCCGTCGCTGAGAATAGCTACATCAGGTCATCTTCTCATTCCTCTTACTTGAGCCCAGGGGCAAAGGAGCAGGGGCCAGAAGGCATTAATTTAAGAGATTGTGGAAGTTGAGCCTCTCCCGATGATAGATGATAAGTAGTGGGCACCTCATCTGGTTCTCCTCAGCTGCTACCACCAAGGGCCGTAGTCAAGCCGCTCCTATAATAAAATTTAGAATTCCCAATTGTTAGCAACTACTCCAGAAAGTTCACCCACTGTGCTTGCCTAACAATAGATTGGGGGAAGGTAACTCCAGACACTGCAGACACAATGGCTGCAGCAGTAATGGCTGCCACAATAGCAGCGAAAATGCCAAGGTCTTTCCCAGGACAGTTCAGGATCGGTCATTCTTCTCTGGAGCAACCAGCAGGCAATGGAACTATGTCTGAGATCTGCAGAACCAGGGCAGAGTTCCCCAGTCCACAGCAGCTTCCAGCAAGCAGCAGTGCACAGAGGGTTGTAGTGCAGGCCACGGTGGGACGGGACACAATGACTGCAGCAACGCCAGAATTTCTGTGATGACAAAAGATGAGGGGGAATCCTCCGTCTTCCTCTCAGGGCAGAGGAATGACTCCAGGGACCCGAACCACGAGAGCTGAATCTTCATGCTCCCAGGATCAGCATGTCTCACCAGACACTCAGGCAGCTGGCACACTCCTGCAGCATCCTGTAGAAAAAACACAAACATTCCCTCTTCCCCGTATAAAATACCTGAACAGGATCATGCCAATATGTGGGTCTTTCTATTTCACCTAGGCAGAAGTATGCCTAGTTGTAGGGTGCCATAAACCTTGGCATCCAAATTTTAAAATTGAAATAAAAGGAGCATTGTTTAGCGTACAGGGATAACTCCCCTTTTTATTTATAAAGATATAGTAAAGATATTATCTATTAAGGTAAGTCCTCGAAGATTAAATTGAGGACACTGAGCACTTGTATTTATAAATTGACTTGTATACCAAATTATTGTTTCCAGCATTATTGTTTTGATGATATAAAGAATGAGACTTTTTGACTAATTGTTTCTATGTAAGGCCTATAATCTGCCTGGTATTATTGTCCCTTGCTAAGGGGTCCAGGCAATCCAGTTTGAGTTCTTAAATGGCCTATAAAGGAACAGTACTTAGTGCTCTTAACCACTAAGCCATCTCTCCAGCCCCTCACCAGCTTTATTTACCTAAACATAAGCATTAATTAGAAATGCCAAATCCTGTGAACAAGGTCCAGTTTTAGCCTTATTTAGAAATCCCTGAGTTGGCAGGGTGAGGCTGGGCATTGAAAGTAAGCAAATGGAGTCTTCCTCTTTTCGTGAGGGTATGTTATCAACTCCATTACCATTTTCAAAGAGCTGGGTCTATGGTTTTGTTTAGTTCTCTGAGCCAGAGCACTGAAAGGACAGTGAGTTGTCAGACAATTCACACTGAAATCATCACTCACTGATTTTATGTAGAAAACCTGCCTCTAATAAAGCATTAAGGAATTGTAAAATTTGAGGGCTAGTAGTATCTAAAAAAAAAAAAAAACGAAAACTTTTTAATCAATTGTAAAACCACAAGCCACACATTGGCTATCAGTGTATGAATTGAAAGCTTGATTTTTAACATTTAAAAACAGTGGCTACAGCATGTAATTTAATAGTCTGTTGAAGCAGGGGAAACTCAAGAGAATAAACAAGTGATCCAATCATACATGTAGCCTTTTCATTAGATGAACCACCTATAAATACACTAAGCGCATTTTCTATGGGTTGCATGCACAAATTTACAGTAAATACAAAAGCATGCAAGGAGTAAAATTATCAATTTTGCCTGAAATTTGTATATGTAATAGGCCAAATATCAGTATTTTGTAATAACCAATTAACTCTTGTTTCAAATAAGATATGTTGTACCAGGTTTCTTTTTAAAATACTTCCATGACTCTAGCCTACAATTCTGTATTAACAAAACTGAATCTTTATCTCCAATGAGGATAACAAAGTTAAGTCCTCTGGTAAGGTGAGGTACTTTGGCAATTAGCATATCCTTAGAAGCTTAAAATTAGTTTCAAATA
The DNA here is from genome assembly GCF_021556685.1 of Rattus norvegicus. Lineage (NCBI taxonomy): Eukaryota > Metazoa > Chordata > Mammalia > Rodentia > Muridae > Rattus > Rattus norvegicus. Next base: position 249,069,557 of record NC_141535.1, read on the forward strand.
TTCTTTTCTGGACAGCTACTCCCCAAATATTAAAGCTCATTTTGAGAGCAAAGAGTTGTAGTAAAAATTTTCATATACACTTAAAGATTCAAAGTTCTAACTTCTTACATTGAAGAAGCAACAAAATTACATAATATAAGGCTATTAGCCACTCTTTTGTAAAAATTTTTAATGATATCACTTCATGGGCTCTCTAAAATTATAAGCAAGCTCACAAAATAAAAACTCACAATCGCCAGGATGTAAACAAACTGCATAAAAACAATCCTCTAAATCTATCTTGAAATGGCAGTTGGAGTAAGCAAACAAGCTGTAATGCTCTCACAAGTTCTAAAACCTCATCAATCCTTCGTAAATCTTGTAACAATCTCTACCTGTTTGATTTTTTTCTTAATTATAAATAAGTTTGAGTTAGTCAATGCAACACTGGCAATCCTTAATCACAATCCTTACGTTCTCCTTGTAACACCAGAGCACAACCACACGGTCACCTGAGTTCTGAGTAGTGACTAGGCAGCTGTCCTTGGGGCAGTGGAATTAGCATTAAAATACAGATAACTTCAGGGCAAACCACAACTTTGGAAAGCAAAACCTCCAACAAACTAGTCTCCAAAATCCAGTCTCCAAAACTCCAAGTCTATCCTTCATGCTACTAAGTTTGACTGCCAATTCTTATATATGAACACACGATGGTGCGGTCTCCAATACCTCAACAAAGAGACATTGTCCTAAATTCTTTTAGAAGCCTGGTTTCTAGAGTATGAATTCCATAAAAATATTATCTCAATTTAGACCTGTTTCCCTAGGTTGGCTCATGCCACATGTTGTCCAGAATGACTCTATCCAAATTACCAGCTTTATGTCAACTTTCTGTCACCAATATTATACCCTTTTAACCATATCCAATAACTTAAAAGCCAATAGTCCATAACCAAGGTATGTAGAGCATATTTATACATTCAAAACCAATCAGAAACAAAATTGAAGTGGCTACACCTATCTTTAATATTTAGACCAAGCACCATTTTTACCTTTCTAGCTATGATTTTAAGAGAAGCACCTTGTCACCTGCTAAGTCTAATAATAAGTCAGGGATTTTTCTAAGAGAAACAGCCATCAGCTCCTGTACCAAAGAAGCTGAGGAGCTGCTGGCGCCTTTAAGATCAGCTCATGTAAATGCTCACCCCCGGGCAGCTTCTCAGCTGACCTATGCCCCTAGCTACAGGTGCAGGGCTCTGAAGACCGACTGAAACTGCTTTTCACTCCTTTGTTCCTTCTCGAAAGGAGTTAAAACCAAAACAAGGTGTGACCGATTGACAGATAAAGTTTTTATCATTTTTTCTTTTAAACATGAAACATAAAACATAAAACATTTAAACAACGAGAAACAAAAACCACAGACATAAACTGACAGACATGGACAGCTTGGTGCACCAAGGACAGACAATAGACATAAAGGGAAAAAAGTAGATGGTGTCCCACCGAAGGGACACACATATCCTACCTATGGAACCCAGAACCAGAAATAAGCATTTCTCCAATAGGAGCCAGCAGAGAGGCAGGACGTCTCCTGCTTTCCCTCTGTTCATAGGAGAGCTCTGAAAAGATTTTTCTCTTTCTCCAAAGCATCTGCGGAGAGTCCCGGAGGACTGTTTTTCCCAAACCCATTCTCTCTCATGTCTAGGGTGTAAACTATCTCTAGTCAGGGTCCAAAGACTAAAATATAACTCTAACAGAACGCATATGCAAAAACACTTTACCATTACCTTGTCCCTTTTTTATGACAAGTTTTACTCAGGCTAGCCCAAATCATCCAGGCCTTTTCTGGCCCATCTTACCTCCAATCCGTCCCTTCTCCTATGCCGGCCGGGCTCCAGGGACGTCCCGTAGGTGGTATCCCCTTTCTTCTCCGATCTCGGTGGGACCTCCATTTGTTGGCACCAGCACTGACACAGTACCGAGAATCGGGCGAAAGCCTACAGGATGAAAGAAACACACACACACAGGTTATTCGTGTCAAGCCAGGAAAGGCAGAGAGGAAGAGAGAGAGGGAGAGAGAGAGAGAGAGAGAGAGAGAGAGAGAGAGAGAGGGGAAGAGTGGAAGAGCAGAAGGAAGAGTGAGAGTGAGGAAGAAGAGTGAGAGGAGGAGAACTTACTCTTGCATGCATGAATATATGCCTGCCTGTAAGTATGTATGTATGTATGTATGTATGTATGTATGTATGTATGTATGTATGAATGTGGATGTACCATGTTCATGCCTGGGACCCACAGAGTCCACAAGAGGGTATCAAATTCCCTGACACTGGAGTTACAGAAGGTTATGATGACCATGTGGGTGCTGGGGATCAAACCCATGTCCTCGGAAGAGTAGTCAGTGCTCTTAACCACTGAGCCATCTCTCCACTCCATATATACAAATAAGTAGTTAATAATAGTCATTTTTGACCTGATCAGTGCCCATAGCCATTTAGGCTTTGGAACTTATTTCCTCACAGGCCCCCTGGGCCCTACGCTTCACAATGTCTTCTGCCTCTCTGGACATACTTTCAGTCCTTCCAGACTAAATTTTCCCAATTTTATCACTATCTTAGTGGCCTGGCCCTCAGGAGCAATGAACTGAGTAATTCTTTAACTAATAAATAGTTAATGAATTGGCTAACATGGGAATAAGAAAATGTGTAATATTTAAATAATCCTCCAACTTGTTAGAGAGAAAAGACATACAAAGCTAAGTAGCAGCACTACCAGAGGAGAAAGCTTCCAGGTAAAGAGCCACCTTCTGCCACCAGTCTGACAATTACGGAGTGAGGGAAGGTAGGTCAGTGTGTTGGCTCAGGTGTATCACATGATGTTACCTGCTATTTCCCTGCTGTGTGCAACTGGTCAAGTTAATGTCAGAGGACAATGGACCCACCCATCATGCGTCATTCGACAACACTCCATGTGTTGATCAGTGAAACAAAGAAGTTGCTACTCATAGGGCACAAGTTCTACTGGCCTTGGGCAGAAGTCTAGGAAGCATGAAGACAGGTAGAGGTGAGCAAACCTAATGTATGTAGGGAAATAGTGGTTTGTGATGAAGCTATTGCTGACTGCTGGAAACTCAGATATATTTAGTAGAATGAGTCCTGATTGGCTGTTAGAAAGAAAATGCTTTACCTAATCAGTTGCTTCTCGAAACACTTCACCATCAATTGTTCAGGTAACTGAATTTAAACCCCTTCTGCTGACCAGCTGTTGCCAGGGCTGCAGAACAATTAGTCTCTTCTTGTGTTTGTGGAAACCTTTCTAAACCTTTCTAAATTTCAGTTTCTTTATAAACATCACAGGATTGTTTTTATAGGATTTAAAGTGATGATTCTGACAGATAAGTAACACTGTGTTTGTCACATTTCACTAAGTAGTTGGTGAAAGTCGTATGCCTGCATTTAAAACAACACTTGGGCATTCTCGCTGGAAAGGTGGATGGCGCTCCTACAATGTTTGACCAGAACCTCATGAAACATTGTCATACTCTTCTTGTCAAAAGACTGAGTTTTAATAGACTTGTCTTGGGCTGGAGAGATGGCTCAGTGGTTAAGAGCACCAACTATTCTTCCAGAGGTCCCGAGTTCAATTCCAGGCAGCCACATGGTGGCTCACAACCATCTGTAATGGGATCTGATGCCCTCTTCTGGTGTGTCTGAAGACAGCTACAGTGTACATATACATAAAATAAATGAATGAATGAATGAATGAATGAATGAATGAATGAATAAATAAATAAATAAATAAAACAAATTTGTGTTATCTAGGATTCTGTTCTCCTCAGCTATTCCTCATCTCTCTCTGTACTCTGTCAGCAGGAGATAAATAACATGGACATATCACAGTGAGCTGAGAGAAGAGGTGTGGTGGACTATATCTGCCTCTAGTACTTCTCTCTCACCTTGTTATAGGGATGCCCACCTTCCCCCCCCCCCACCTTGTGACTTGGTAAGTTGGTCATATTCCCTCCCTTAACCTTATTTCTTTGACCAATGGACATGTAGTATAAGGAGTAACTCAGTTACAGAGAATTCAATCCAAGGAGGCTTAGACCAAGTGTTTGGGCAGATCATTGTGGCAATAAGAACATGGAACAAAGGGGGTTCCATGACAGGTAGGAAGCAGAGAAAAAGTCACAGAGGAAGTTAGACTGGAAGACCCTCTGGTGATACACATAACACACGAAACTCCATTTCAAAAATTTACTAAAATCTTCCAAAATAGAATCACCAGTTAGAATCGGGCATTTAAGACATGAGATTCTTTGGAAAACATTTCATATCCAAACCATAATAGGTATTGCAAGCTATTATGAGTTTGTGTGACTGCATCACTGGAAACAAAAGAAGTCTTTATGCTTTGACGTGGTGGATAGAGTTGAAAACTATTGGGAGATTGTTATCTATAATTAGCTGACACTCCACTGTGTGAGAAAATGACACTGAATTGTTCTGATACAGAATTAAATGGAGCGTGGTTGTCCTTAAATATGCTGCAAAAAAAAAGATGAAGAGAAAACTTCCAGAGTCAACAAGGTCAACTATTTCTTTCAACTAGGCAAACAAGATTAAAATTGGAAAGACAAGAATTCACCCATTGAGTCCGTCCAGCAGTTGCCAGAAAGTGTGCAGTAGTAACTAGGAGGCAGAATCAGGCATCTCAAATAGCATTTAGCCTGGAAACTGTCAGGAAGCAAGTGAAATGTGGCTGACCCACTTCAAGTTTTACCAATAATGCAGGCAAGTATTCATCAGGGTTGTGCAGAACTCAACAAGCAAACACATTAAGCCACGAGCAAAATCTATAATGCAAAAGCCAATCCTTCCTCAGAAGGATCTGAAACGTTAGTAAAACCATGATTGCTTGTCATGTACTAAGATATTTGTCAAATAATAAATATATAATTGAGTGCAGAATGACCCTCTGGCCCTCTGCATGAACTGATAAGCAAACAGGTCTTTTAATTTAGCATTGTTTGAATCAAGACAGCATGTCCATTTTTTTCCTGACAGAAATAAAAAGCACTGAGGAATATTTAGCCTAACAAAAACAATCACCTGTGACTTCTTTCCGGCAAAACTTCATGGATATTTCTAACACAGAAAAAATAGAGATGGAGTACTTCTGTATGCCGCCACCATGGCCCACGCATCTCTGCATGGCATATCATGGCCTGGATCTCAGAATTCAGAACAGCCTTGTCACTCATTTCTAAGATGCACTTGGAGTGGGTCTTCTTGAATAGACTGCTGACTCTCTCACTCTTTTGCTCATATTCAAAATGCACCTACCTAACCCTGAATACCTTCTCCTTTGAGTCCAGGCCTGGGAAAGGGGGCCTCTGTTGGCAATAGAAGAGAGCATTCAAGCACTAGGGCTGTTACGAATGACCCCGTCTCCAGTTTGTAGCCTGACAGCTAGGACATGGTGTGGCCTAAACATATACATATTTTTATGTTTTTTTTCTTTCAATCACCCTTTACAATTTTTGTTGCAGCCTCTACAACAAAATGTATCTATGACATTTACACACAACCATAGATACTACAAATTGAAGCACTGTGACGGGAAAGTGGCCTTTGTAGATAGCTCTATTTGTGGCAAAGTATTGGGATTCGAAATCAGGGAGAGAAAGCCAAGTGGAAATGCAGATACTAGAAGCTGCTATTTCTGAAATTATTTATCAAGCATCAAGAATAGTCATTTACTGTGTAGAGGCTCCTTCATGGATGTTCTGTCAACATCCATTTTTGAGGTGGATGTGCACTGTCTTATGTTTTCCTTGGAGTAAGATTTTATGTGAAATGTTACCATTTTAATATTTTACATACACCATATGTACAAAGAAATACTATTTTTATCTCTTTTTTGTTATTATAACTTGTTTTAAAACCACCCCGTGTCTTGGGTTTTGTTGGAGGCAGGGTCAGAGCTATCCTGGGCTTAAAGCCCTCACAATTTGTCAGCCAATTTGGAAATGTGTTCTGTCAGTTTTATGGGAACAAGAGGCTTTTCAGAATATCAGAGCAGCATCCACAGCCCATAGAAGCTTTGGCATCAATTAAGAGGTGCAAGATCCAGACAACATTTTCTTCCTGATTTACTAACTGCCTTGTTGGTGTGCTTAAAAGAAGGGTGTTCTTTTTCACCCCAAATTCCTGAGCCCAAGCCTTAATAAGGAATGCACTCCTCCAGCACACATCCTAGCTGCATTTCAGAATTCCATCCCCCCGCCCCCCAAAAAAATCTGGCAGGAAGGAAAGATACAGAGCCAAGAATGTTCTAGTAAAGTACGCCATTTAGACTGCTTCCTTAAGCAAATCTGCTTCAGATTTATACTATTATGGAGGAAAAGAACGTTACAATGGGTCAGTGAGCAGTGACAGCCTATTACCATTCCAGTAAGCCATTATTTTATTCACACATTATGTAGAGTCTAGTACTGAGCACAGACCCGACCTAAACATGCCTTTATCATTTACCATCTACGCTAACTTACAGAAGGATCTTTTCAGTCTATAAATGATAATACCCAGAATAAATATAAAGGCAGCAAACATATATTTGATTGGCTTCATCACGTAAAATAAGTATAATTCATCCATCCCTTCATTTATTCATGCTTCCAACAAACACCAGTGCTAAGAATACAGATAAATAAGGGGATAATATGTGTTTCCACAAGCTCAAATTCTAGAAGTGATGGAAACAATCAAAATAAACAAATATAAAATGATGTGTGACTTCAATAACAGTAGGGAGGAAAATACAGTAGGAAGAATCACATCTGCATAGGTGTGACCAGGGCTATATTTTTAATTGGATGCTAAGGGGAAGATTCATTCTGAAGATGCCGGTCACATACATAAGTTATTATAACTCCTTCAGTTTTCTGTATCTGGCTTGGATCATGTATATACATATACATACATATGTGTGTATGTATGTATGTATGTATGTATGTATGTATGTATGTATTTCAGGCTGAACATTGAGGTGATACCTTTAACCCCAGTACTTAGGAACTAGAGGAAAGAGGATCGCTGAGTTTGAGGCCACTCTGGTCTCCCATTCACTGTTTCAAAGAAAAAATTCAAAAAATCATTATAAAAGAGTTGTGTCTGTTGGATGTTTATCCTAGTCTTTTTTTTTTTTTTTTGGTTCTTTTTTTTTCGGACCTGGGGACCGAACCCAGGGCCTTGCGCTTCCTAGGCAAGCGCTTGTCCTAGTCTTAATGATAACAGTTAACTGTAGGTTATTAGTAGTTAAGGAACAATAATGAATGTCATACACTATGAAAGAGATTATGTGGATCATATTTAAGGTCTTTATTCTCCCAGAGTACCAACAATTTAGATAAATTAAAGAGAACACTAAAGGCCTACCTGCAACATGGCCCACTCACAGCAGGATCCACTGCACTGTGCAAGCATTTCGTAGAGAGATGGGAAAGGAAGAGACGGAGAATGCTTTGAGCATTATGACGAGATGGAACTGGAGACGTGAGGGTAGTGAAGAACAGCCTGATTTAAGTAGCCTGTGCTGCCACTTGAGGCCATGGTAAAGTCTTGTCTGAGTCTATGGCCACGCAGCAGCAGGGGTCTGTGTTGATATCCATAACCTATGTTGCCACCAAAGGCCGTGCAGACATCCCTGGTATGGAATGCCACCTGGGGCCATGTTGATATTCAGAGCTGGCCCTGCCCCTCACTGGCTGTGGTACTTGGAAGAGCTGGCTCTGCACATTTATTTGGGCAGCACAGTAGAGCTAGTCCTGGTGGTGGGAAAGCCAGCCCAGAGGGCATGAGAGCAGGACAGTGGTCCTGCCCCTCATCTGCTTTGTGGTGGTGAGGGCAATTGAGAGCTCTTTTTGCCCCTTGCCACCTGTGGCAAGCAGAAGAGCTGGCCCCACTGCTTGCTGACTACAGCATTGGGTGAGCTAGCCAGGGAAGTGGAGTGCTGGCTCTGGTGGTGTGTCTGTGAGAGAGCTGGTGGGCTGACCAACTCAGCTACTACGTAGGCCCATATCCAGGGCTTCATGTTGACTCACTCCAACATCTATCACAGACAAGACCAATGGAAAATATGTAGACAGAAGGGAATACTGTGTGGTTTTTACTTCCACTTCATTTGGGGAGGAGGGAGGTTGCAAGGGCGTAGGGCAGAATGGGGTGATGAGAGGGATTCCAGTACGTGGTTTGAATTTTTTTTAAAAACCAGATTTAAAAGTTTTTAAAAATAAAGAGAAACCACAGAATATAAAAAGAGTGAGATTGTGGGAGTGGTGCACAGCTATCTGAGCTCTAGGAACATAGGGTGGTGCCTGTTCCCAGGTCTTCCGGACCATTGGTTTCTCCTTCTGGAGTCCGTGTTGCTCTTTGAGGCTGTGTGGTGAGCAGCAGGCTGCAAAGATCCTGGCTGCTAGGCAAGGGATGAGGGAAAAGAGGGCAGCTGCTGCAGGGTAGTTCAATCCAAGGTGCATGGTAGCTTTAGGTAAAGAAAGAAGAGAGACCACATCACCAGACCTTGCTTAGAGTTTAAATGAAAACTCATTGGCCTTTCAGCCATGCATTTGTTTCCAGTCAGGATCAAGAGTTCCAATAACAAATAAGGCAGTGAGTGATTGGATCCATTTGTTATTTCTTGATACCACGCCGAGGCAACCACTTAGAGGAACTCACAATCTCATTTAAAATTAGCTTTCAGTTGTGTCTCCCGGAGACGTGCACCACAGCTACTGGTGCAGTAAATCTGGATTCTCCATGTAAACAGAAACAAGAAAGAAATGTGTGGTGTTCAGTATAAACCCAGAAATATTGTTAGATTCATAACAAATACAAAGACACGGTGTAGATTTGAACCCACAGCCTGCTCACCATGTTCAGTGCTTTCCCAACATACCCCTGGTGCTCCCATCTAGCTTAGTGTTTAGCTAATATTCTGGGTACTGCTGTTTAGAGATGAGCATTTTTAAATTGATCATTGTTAAGGAGAAGATGGGGTGAGCAAAATCGGTTGAATTAAGATGAAAATGCTAGGAAAGCAGGGTAGCACCTGGCCTTTTTTTTTTCCTTATTTTTTTAATTTTATTTTTCTTGGATATTTCATGTATTTACATTTCAAATGTTATTTCTTCCCCCCTCCCATACCCTTTCCTCCTTCCCCTGCTTCTATGAGGATGCTCCCACTCCTACCTCAACCCCCTGGCAGTCCCCTATATTGGGGAACTGAGCCTTCACAGGACCAAGGGCTTCTCCTCTTATTTGTGTTGGAGCCATGGGTCCCTCCATGTGTACTCATTGGCCGGTAGATTATTTCCTGGGAGCTCTGTTAGAGTCTGGTTGGTTGATATTATTGTTCTTCCTATGAGGTTACAAACCCCTTCAGCCCCTTCAGTCTTTTCTCTACCTCCTCCATTGGGATCCCTTTGTTCAGTCCAATGGTTAGCTGCAACCATCCTCATCTGTATCAGTAGGGCTCTGGCAGAGCAACTCAGGAGACACCAATATCTGGCTCCTGTCAGCAAACACTTCTTGGCATCAGCAATAGTGACTGGGTTTGGTGGCTGCATATGGGATAGATCCTCAGGTGAGGCAGTCTCTGGATGACCTTTTCGTTAGTCCCTGCTCCACTCTTTGTCCATGTATTTCAACCCGTGATATTTTGTTCTCCATTCTAAGAAGGAATGAAACATCTACATTTTGGTCTTCCTTCTTCTTGAGCTTCATATGATCTGTGAATTCTTCCTTAGGTATTCGAAGACAAAACAACAACCAACAGATTGGAAAAAGGTCTTTACCAATGCTATACCTGAAAAAGGGCTAATATCTAATATATACAAAGTACTCAAGAAGTTAGACTCCAGAGAACCAAATAATCCTATTAAAAAGGGGGGTACAAATAATTATCAACTAATGAATACTGAATGGTTGAGAAGTACCTAAAGAAATGTTCAACATCCTTACTCAGCAGGAAAATGCAAATCAAAGCAACTCTGTCCTCCTCACACCAGTTAGAATGGCTAAGATCAAAAACTCAGATGACAACAGATGCTGGCAAGGATGTGGAGAAAGAGAAACACTCCTCCATTGTTGGTGAGATTACAAGCTGGTACAACCACTCTGGAAATCAGTTTGGAGTTTCCTCAGAAAATTGGACATAATATTACCTGAGGACCCAGTTATACCACTCCTGGGCATACACCCAAAAGATGCTGCAACATATAACAAGGACACATGGGTCCACTATGTTCACAACAGCCTTATTTATTTATTTTTTTGACTTTGTACTTGTTAGTTTATTTCTTCACATTTCATTCTTTTTTTTATTAACTTGAGTATTTCTTATTTACATTTCGAATGTTATTCCCTTTCCCGGTTTCCGGACAAACATCCCCCTAACCCCTAACCCCTCCCCCTTTCCTTCTTTCTGGGTGTTCCCCTCCCCACCCTAACCCCATTGCCGCCCTCCCCCCAACAATCAAGTTCACTGGGGGTTCAGTCTTAGCAGGACCAAGGGCTTTCTCTTACACTGGTGATCTTACTAGGATATTCATTGCTACCTATGAGGTCAGAGTCCAGGGTCAGTCCATGTATAGTCTTTAGGTAGTGGCTTAGTAACTGGAAGCTCTGGTTGCTTGGCATTGTTGTACATAAGGGGTCTCGAGCCCCTTCAAGATCTTCCAGTTCTTTCTCTGATTCCTTCAACGGGGGTCCTATTCTCAGTTCAGTGGTTTGCTGCTGGCATTTGCCTCTGTATTTGCTGTATTTTGGCTGTGTCTCTCAGGAGCAATCTACATCCGGCTCCTGTCGGCCTGCACTTCTTTGCTTCAACCATCTTGTCTAATTGGGTGGCTGTATATGTATGGGCCACATGTGGGGCAGGCTCTGAATGGAGGTTCCTTCTGTGACTGTTTTAATCTTTGCCTCTCTATTCCCTGCCAAGGGTATTCTTGTTCCCCTTTTAAGGAAGGAGTGACGCATTCACATTTTGATCATCCGTCTTAAGTTTCATTTTTTTCTAGGCATCTAGGGTAATTCAAGCATTTGGGCTAATAGCCACTTATCAATGAGTGCATACCATGTGTGTTTTTCTGTGATTGGGTTACCTCACTCCGGATGATATTTTCCAGTTCCATCCATTTGCCTATGAATTTCATAAAGGCATTGTTTTTGATAGCTGAGTAATATTCCATTGTGTAGATGTACCACATTTTCTGTATCCATTCCTCTGTTGAAGGGCATCTGGGTTCTTTCCAGCTTCTGGCTATTATAAATAAGGCTGCGATGAACATAGTGGAGCACGTGTCTTTTTTATATGTTGGGGCATCTTTTGGGTATATGCCCAAGAGAGGTATAGCTGGATCCTCAGGCAGTTCAATGTCCAATTTTCTGAGGAACCTCCAGACTGATTTCCAGAATGGTTGTACCAGTCTGCAATCCCACCAACAATGGAGGAGTGTTCCTCTTTCTCCACATCCTCGCCAGCATTTGTTGTCACCTGAGTTTTTGATCTTAGCCATTCTCACTGGTGTGAGGTGAAATCTCAGGGTTGTTTTGATTTGCATTTCCCTTATGACTAAAGATGTTGAACATTTCTTTAGGTGTTTCTCAGCCATTCGGCATTCCTCAGCTGTGAATTCTTTGTTTAGTTCTGAACCCTATTTTTTAATAGGGTTATTTGACTCCCTGCGGTCTAACTTCTTGAGTTCTTTGTATATTTTGGATATAAGTCCTCTATCTGTTGTAGGATTGGTGAAGATCTTTTCCCAATCTGTTGGTTGCCATTTTGTCCTAACCACAATGTCCTTTGCCTTACATAAGCTTTGCAGTTTTATGAGATCTCATTTGTCAATTCTTGATCTTAGAGCATAAGCCATTGGTGTTTTGTTCAGGAAATTTTTTCCAGTGCCCATGTGTTCAAGATGCTGCCCTAGTTTTTCTTCTGTTAGTTTGAGTGTACCTGGTTTGATGTGGAGGTCCTTGATCCACTTGGACTTAAGCTATGTACAGGGTAATAAGCATGGATCGATTTGCATTCTTCTACATGTTGACCTCCAGTTGAACCAGCACCATTTGCTGAAAATGCTATCTTTTTTCCATTGAATGGTTTTGGCTCCTTTGTAAAAAATCAGGTGCCCATAGGTGTGTGGGTTCATTTCTGGGTCTTCGATTCTCTTCCATTGGTCTATCTGTCTGTCTCTGTACCAATACCATGCAGTTTTTATCACTATTGCTCTGTAATATTGCTTGAGTTCAGGGATAGTGATTCCCCCTGAAGTCCTTTTATTGTTGAGAATACTTTTAGCTATCCTGGGTTTTTTGTTATTCCAGATGAATTTGCAAATTGTTCTGTCTAACTCTTTGAAGAATTGGATTGGTATTTTGATGGGGATTGCATTGAATCTGTAGATCGCTTTTGGTAAAATGGCCATTTTTACTATGTTAATCCTGACAATCCATGAGCATGGGAGATCTTTCCATCTTCTGAGGTTTTCTTCAATTTCTTTCCTCAGTGTCTTGAAGTTCTTTTTTTTTTTTTTTTTTTTTTTTTTTTTATTAACTTGAGTATTTCTTATATACATTTCGAGTGTTATTCCCTTTCCCGGTTTCCGGGCAAACATCCCCCTCCCCCCTCCCCTTCCTTATGGGTGTTCCCCTCCCAACCCTCCCCCCATTGCCGCCCTCCCCCCATAGACTAGTTCACTGTGGGTTCAGTCTTAGCAGGACCCAGGGCTTCCCCTTCCACTGGTGCTCTTACTAGGATATTCATTGCTACCTATGGGGTCAGAGTCCAGGGTCAGTCCATGTATAGTCTTTAGGTAGTGGCTTAGTCCCTGGAAGCTCTGGTTGCTTGGCATTGTTGTACTTTTGGGGTCTCGAGCCCCTTCAAGCTCTTCCAGTTCTTTCTCTGATTCCTTCAATAGGGGACCTATTCTCAGTTCAGTGGTTTGCTGCTGGCATTCGCCTCTATATTTGCTGTATTCTGGCTGTGTCTCTCAGGAGCGATCTACATCCGGCTCCTGTCGGTCTGCACTTCTTTGCTTCATCCATCTTGTCTAATTGGGTGGCTGTATATGTATGGGCCACATGTGGGGCAGGCTCTGAATGGGTGTTCCTTCAGTCTCTGTTTTAATCTTTGCCTCTCCCTTCCCTGCCAAGGGTATTCCTTTTCCTCATTTAAAGAAGGAGTGAAGCATTCACATTTTGATCATCCGTCTTGAGTTTCGTTTGTTCTAGGGATCTAGGGTAATTCAAGCATTTGGGCTAATAGCCACTTATCAATGAGTGCATACCATGTATGTCTTTCTGTGATTGGGTTAGCTCACTCAGGATGATATTTTCCAGTTCCAACCATTTGCCTACGAATTTCATAAACTCGTTGTTTTTGAGTAATATTCCATTGTGTAGATGTACCACATTTTCTGTATCCATTCCTCTGTTGAAGGGCATCTGGGTTCTTTCCAGCTTCTGGCTATTATAAATAAGGCTGCGATGAACATAGTGGAGCACGTGTCTCTTTTATATGTTGAGGCATCTTTTGGGTATATGCCCAAGAGAGGTATAGCTGGATCATCAGGCAGTTCAATGTCCAATTTTCTGAGGAACCTCCAGACTGATTTCCAGAATGGTTTTACCAGTCTGCAATCCCACCAACAATGGAGGAGTGTTCCTCTTTCTCCACATCCTCGCCAGCATCTGCTGTCACCTGAGTTTTTGATCTTAGCCAATCGCACTGGTGTGAGGTGAAATCTCAGGGTTGTTTTGATTTGCATTTCCCTTATGACTAAAGATGTTGAACATTTCTTTAGGTGTTTCTCAGCCATTCGGCATTCCTCAGCTGTGAATTCTTTGTTTAGCTCTGAACCCCATTTTTTAATAGGGTTATTTGTTTCCCTGCGGTCTAACTTCTTGAGTTCTTTGTATATTTTGGAAATAAGGCCTCTATCTGTTGTAGGATTGGTAAAGATCTTTTCCCAATCTGTTGGTTGCCGTTTTGTCCTAACCACAGTGTCCTTTGCCTTACAGAAGCTTTGCAGTTTTATGAGATCCCATTTGTCGATTCTTGATCTTAGAGCATAAGCCATTGGTGTTTTGTTCAGGAAATTTTTTCCAGTGCCCATGTGTTCCAGATGCTTCCCTAGTTTTTCTTCTATTAGTTTGAGTGTGTCTGGTTTGATGTGGAGGTCCTTGATCCACTTGGACTTAAGCTTTGTACAGGGTGATAAGGATGGATCGATCTGCATTCTTCTACATGTTGCCCTCCAGTTGAACCAGCACCATTTGCTGAAAATACTATCTTTTTTCCATTGGATGGTTTTGGCTCCTTTGTCAAAAATCAAGTGACCATAGGTGTGTGGGTTCATTTCTGGGTCTTCAATTCTATTCCATTGGTCTATCTGTCTGTCTCTGTACCAATACCATGCAGTTTTTATCACTATTGCTCTGTAATACTGCTTGAGTTCAGGGATAGTGATTCCCCCTGAAGTCCTTTTATTGTTGAGGATAGCTTTAGCTATCCTGGGTTTTTTGTTATTCCAGATGAATTTGCAAATTGTTCTGTCTAACTCTTTGAAGAATTGGATTGGTATTTTGATGGGGATTGCATTGAATCTGTAGATTGCTTTTGGTAAAATGGCCATTTTTACCATATTAATCCTGCCAATCCATGAGCATGGGAGATCTTTCCATCTTCTGAGGTCTTCTTCAATTTCTTTCCTCAGTGTCTTGAAGTTCTTATTGTACAGATATTTTACTTGCTTGGTTAAAGTCACACTTTATATTGTTTGGGTCTATTATGAAGGGTGTCGTTTTCCTAATTTCTTTCTCGGCTTGTTTCTCTTTTGTGTAGAGGAAGGCTACTGATTTATTTGAGTTAATTTTATACCCAGCCACTTTGCTGAAGTTGTTTATCAGCTTTAGTAGTTCTCTGGTGGAACTTTTGGGATCACTTAAATATACTATCATATCATCTGCAAATAGTGATATTTTGACTTCTTCTTTACCAATCTGTATCCCCTTGATTTCCTTTTGTTGTCTGATTGCTCTGGCTAGAACTTCAAGAACTATATTGAATAAGTAGGGAGAGAGTGGGCAGCCTTGTTTAGTCCCTGATTTTAGTGGGATTGCTTCAAGTTTCTCTCCATTTAGTTTAATGTTAGCAACTGGTTTGCTGTATATGAACAGCCTTATTTATAATAGCTAGAAACTGGAAAAAAACAGATTTCCTTCAACAGATGAATGGATACAGAAAATATGGTACATTTACACAATGGAGTACTACTCAGCTATTAAAAACAATGACTTCATGAAATTCCTAGGCAAATGGATGGAACTAGAAAATATCCTGAGTGAGGTAACCCAGTCACAAAAGAACTCACATGGTATGTCCTCACTGAGAAGTGGATATTAGCCCAAGAGCTTGGCACCTAGCTTTTAATCCCAGCACTTAGGAGGTAGAATCAGACAGATCTCTGTGAGTTCAAGACCAGCTTAGACTACACAGCTTGTTCCAGGACTATGTAGAGAGACCCTGCTCAAACAAGTAAATGACTACATACTTTATGTAAGTAGAAGTGATAAGGATTCACAATGCAGATGTCAGAATCCTCTCTCAGATTTTATAACAAATATCCATGTGTGTGTGTGTGTGTGAGAGAGAGAGAGAGAGAGACAGACAGACAGACAGACAGAGACAGAGACATAGAGAGACAGAGAGAGACAGAGAGACAGAGAGAGAGAATGTGTTACATTTTTAAAAGTTCAGGGCAAGTGAGATGGCTCAAAAGGTAAAGGTGGTTGCCACCAAACCTCCACTGAGAATAAATGCCAGAGACTCACAGGGTGAGGAAGATGGAGTCCTGCCAGTTGTCCTTGACCTCCCCTCCCCAAGCAAAAAAAAAAAAATAAATGTAAAAGATTAAAGTCCACTTATAAAACATGAAAGTTTTCGAAGCTTTTATGTATAACATGTTCATTAGTGTGACAGTGACTCTTGGAGAGACATGAAGGAATGTTTATTTATGCAGATAGAGCCTCAGTGACTGGCCAGAGATATGGTTCCACTCAAGTCTAGCTTAACAAACCAGTGCCATAGTGGGGAGCATAGGTGAGAGGTTACTTACATGAGCTATCGTGACTCAGGCAGTTAGTTGAATTGCTGAAAAGTCCAACCCAACCTAGCATGACAACAGCTTGCAAACGCTTTGTGTCTGAAGCTCTGTACACAACCTACAGGCAGCTTGGGCCAAGCAGCCTCTCCTGCCAACAACTGTCACTGCTTAGATAACTGTGGACTTGTAACTTTCTGGACTCCTGAGCTCTATAAAAACTTGCACAATCTCTTTCCTCCAGGACAGAGTATGTCAACCCAGAGCAATGGCTACACAGCATGGCCATGGCTACATAGCACTGCAATGGCTACACAGCACTGCAAATGCTACACAGCACTGCCACGGCTACACAGCACTGCCACGGCTTCACCACACTGTACCTCCAAGACTAAGGATTAGAGCATGTGACACCAACCCACTACCACTCCCCCCTCTACTTCAGAATAATGCATGATACTTATTTTCCATTTATCCTTTCTTTGATTACTTTTCAATATTTAACCTTCATGTACACAGATATAAAGTACTACTTGATTTTTTTTTTTTTAGTTTTGGATCTAATCAAACATAATCTAAAACCAACCATCTTCTCTCTCAGCTTTACACTGTCAGTGTCTATCCATGCTGTATGGGTAGCTGCAATCTATCACTCAAGTATGAGCCGATGTGCACACTTCCTAAAGACTGGGACTGCCCATCAGCACTGACTTCCCAGCTGCTGCAACCCTCTTCCCGCTGAGAAAATGTGTTGTTTTTCTCTTCTGTGTTGAACAATCAAATCAGAAGTTTATCCATTTTGTTAGTTTTAATTTTTAATACTTCTAATTCTGTTAAATCTTTTTATTGTTTTAACACCAAAAGCATCCATGCATTGATCTTTACTTACCTGAAACTTCACCTGAACTATAAAGTTCATGATAGCATGCTCCAGGCAGGGCTGTTCTCAACACTGATCAATTTACTTAAAAAAAATAAAATAAAATAAAAATGAGGGACTGGAGAGATGGCCCAGGGGTTAAGATCACTGACTGCTCTTAAAGAGGTCCTGAATTTAATTCCCAGCAACTACATGGTGGCTCACAACCATCTGTAATGGGATCTGATGTCCTCTTCCGTGTGTCTGAAGACAGCTACAGTGTACTCATATAAATAAATTAATTAATTAATTTAAACACACACACACACACACACACACACACACAAGTGCCTCAAACAAATTCAACTATCTTTTTGAGTTTGTTGTTGATCCTGTTTTTATTTTCTTCTAAAGTTTATCATTTTATTACTTCTAGTCCTTTTCCTGAGAAAGTTGAAAGTGTGCCTTGGTCACAGATGACATAACAGTTTTAGCACACTCTCACCTCTGTGTGCACACAGTTGGTGGCATATTACTGTTTCTCCAAGCTGTTTTAATATAGGATTGAGGGTTTTTAGCCACACCCTTGCTCCTGTAGAGTGTGGGCTGCTGGTGTTCTCTGAAGCGCTCAGTTTCCCTTCATCTTATGGTCTGAACTGTGGCTTAGGAGTCAGCTGGTCTCTGGTGCCTACAGGAAGATCCTGTCCCTTCTCTGTGGTGTTCTAAAGTGTAATTCAAACATGACCATGCACAGTACACAAATACACAGCAGTGTTGGGCTTCACAGTTGTCTCCCCTCGCCTCAGTTTAATCAGCCTTTCTGGATCTAGATAGCAGGATATTTCATCAGCTTTGTGCCTTCGTCATCTGTTCTGGAATGCTTCTCTCCATATTCTTTTTGTTTTTTTTAATCTTTATGTTCCTTTATTAGAGCAAGATTTCTGACATGTACAGTAATGTATTTGCTAAACAGAATCTTAAGTCCTGTGCAGATATTACACACTATCCATCTAGACAGATTTGGGTTACACATTGCCTATTGATGGAGTAGTTCCATTTAAGAAGTTTTATACATCAGAAAGCTTTGAATTTGACCAGGCTGTCCATTAATCATCTCTGAAAAAAAAAACAGCATTTCGTTTTAGCTCTATTTTACAGCTTTAAAATGCTTATGCGTCAGGTCGTTTCCCGAAGCACTGTTCTCTGCACAATGGCACTGAGCAGTAAGTACTTCATCCACCCAGTTCAGAGTCACATCTGAGCGCTTCTGCTACACCCGTGACAGATACCACCTCACTGCTTACCCTGATAGCCCACCTTCTCCGTCAGTTCACACTGCCAGGTCACACCAGCAGCTGTCCTTTGTAGATGGCGTTAGAGCATCAGGTCAGTGACAGTGGGAGCAGGTGCTGCCGTGAGATCCAAGTAACTCAAGGCCCTTTTTTTAAAAAAAATGCCAAATGTGAGATAAAAATAAAGGACATGAGTCCACAGCAGCAAGCTGTGCTCACTCAGTTACAGAGACGTTAAGACATGATTGAAATCCCTTTAACTCAATCTGCCTAGCCCTGAGGTCATCCTGCAAAGTGCATATAAAAAAAAATACAAAGTTAGGGAGACAAAGTTTGACATGATGTCATTAGGCAGGTCAAACTTGGAAGGTCTGTGGAGCATCTGTTCTGACAGAAAAGCATCAGGTCCTTTGTGTGCGCACTGATTTTACTGCAACAAAGCAACTTGTACACATCAACATTTAAAATGAGCATCTTTTTCCTTCCAGTGAAAACCGAAAAAGAAAAAAAATAAAGATAAAAGTTACAACAGAGAATGCCAACTCCAAATAAAACCCTACAGCTTCTGCTGATTCTCTCATTGACTGCAGGGCTCAAGCCATCATCAGGAGAGAATTTTATTTTAAGTGTCACCTTAAACTGCAAGGATATCTGTTAAACATCGCAATGAAACATGACAGAGGAGAAACCATGCTGTCAGATGTCCAACCCCCCACACACCTCAATCCCACCCTTGTTCACCCTCTATACCCCCCCTTTTGTTCTTTTTTTTCCTTTTTATTAAACAAGAGAAAGTAGACAGATACATGTTGGTAAATGCTAACTGTCTGTATTCACATAGAGACACAGTGTAATCGCTGAGCCCAATATACAGAGAAAAGAAAAAGCTAGACTTCTATGCACTACTACACAGGGGCCTAGCACCCTCCAGCCTCCAGCAGAGCCAAGGGAACTGGAGGGCTTTTCTTTCTTCCCTTGTTGAATCCACAGTTTGAGGCAAGGATAAAAATAAATTTAGAACAGAAACGCGAAGATTATTTTCCTGTTGTATTTTGCTCAAGATATTTTCCCTCAAATTAGTTGAGAACCATGATGTGGAGACCTCAAAAACAGGGCAACTGAGTGCAGAGGGACCGAGAGGAAAGGACTGCAACTTGCTCCCAGGGACTGGAGAAAGTTAAAAAATAAAAAGAAAATGAAAAAGGTTGGATCCATCGGTCTTCTGTGCTAGTCATCCTCGCCTTCATCCTCCTCTCCCTCCTCCCCTTCATCCTCATCGTCATCTTCTTCACCTTCATCCTCGTCTTCTTCTTCATCAATATCTTCCAACCCTTCCTCCTCTTCATCATCATCGTCGTCATCCTCTGCCTCTCCTTCTTCATCATCCGTATTGGGAACCAAATAGTACTGTCAGGGATTTGGCCAAATACCATCTTTGATGGCCTCTCCTAACTCGTCAGCACCTGCATCAGAACGGTCAGTAAACCAGGGAAAGGAGCTCTCTGACTCTTCACGCTGCCTCTTCCTGCTGGCCTTATTCTGCGTTTGACTTGAGCGTTTTGTCAAATCCTTCCCAGATTTCCATTTGATTTCAGTGGACTTTGAAGACAGGTCACCACTCTCATTCAGATGAAATTCTTTGGAGAGAACTTTATTTTCAAAGTAAGGATTTTCATCAAAATAAAAAATCTACTCTGTAACCTGATTTAATATCTTCAAATTCTGTCACTTCAACTCTGGTCAAATAATGCAGGGCCTCCTTGTCTTCCTCCCCAAGCAGTGCAGACACTTGTGGGTGGCTGACAAATGTTGTTACCCAAAAATTAGGGATTTTGGCGATCAGTTCTGACCTCTTC
This sequence comes from Rattus norvegicus, assembly GCF_021556685.1. Classification (NCBI taxonomy): domain Eukaryota; kingdom Metazoa; phylum Chordata; class Mammalia; order Rodentia; family Muridae; genus Rattus; species Rattus norvegicus. Next base: position 249,089,702 of record NC_141535.1, read on the forward strand.
TGAAAAAGTGGTTGGCGGAGTTTGTTTTATTTTTGTTCTACTTTCAGAATTTCCTCACTGGCTTGTTCATTAAGTCTGTCTGTTTCATTTTGTTCTTCATCAATATGTTCAATTGCTTCTTGTTGTTCTTTTTCTCCCTTCGGCAGGCCGGGAGAGGCCGACTGGTCCTCCAGCTTCAGGGCAGCAATGGGTCTGAGTTTCTTGGGCTGAGGCAGGATTGCAGATTGCCACTTCGGGTCCATGGCAGGAGGGAGGTGGCCAGGAGACAGAGGCCAGAGCCCTGATGTTCACTGCAGGAAGACACTCACGGGAACTCTCTCTCCATGTTCTTTATCCTCTCCTCAGAGTCTAAGGCGGGTGTGGGTCATGACCCCCACAAGGGTCACATATCAGCTACCTTTCATTTCAGATATTTACATCACAATTCATAATAGTAGCAAAATTGCAGTTATAAATTAGCAACAACATAACTTTATAATTAGTGGTCACCACAACATTAGGAACTGTGTTACAGGGTCACAGCATTAGGAGGATTGAGAACCACTGCCTTACACTATCAATTAGACATTGCCTGGGTCATTGCAGTGACAGACATCCTTGAAGTGGCCCCTTGTTCCTGATTCCTGATGCTCAGGCACTGACATTACCTATGCCCAATGTCTGCTTCTGTAATGACTTCTACACAACAGACAACAGGAAAGGTGGTGAAATGTAAAAAGAGAACCCCCGAATTCACGTCTTGTTATGTAAGATTATAGGGTGTCTCTCTTTCTTCCCTCTAAGTTTTGTGGACACCTACAACTCTACTAAGTCTCCACATGTGGTGAGGAACTATATATGAAGCCTGTAGGCATCTCACTTAGAATCCAATGAACACAGACAAGAAGCTTCAGCCCTCAGTTTTGTAGCCAAAGAACTGAATCCTGTCAGCTGTTGGTGGATCTGGGAATAGGCGGTTCCCAAATGCAGCCTCAGATGTCCAGCCAACACATTAAATGCAGGCTGTGACACCCTAAGAGGCTTGTTGGGGGCTTTTGGACTTACAACCCATAGAGACAATGAGGTAATAAATATCTGTTCAAAGCTACTGAGAAATGAATTGATGCCACAGACATCGGTAGCTAGTACCATTTCCCTCCGTCCTTATGTCTCTCGACCGACTTCTTCTGGGTGCTTTGTTTCACAGGCCTACATGTTTGTAGCTCAGATTTCTGACATACTTAGCAATCCTTGTTAAGCTAACATTCTGGGTTTAATTGTGGCTTTTTAAATTTCAGTTCTACAGGTGGGAGAGTGTCATCATTTCTTGATTCTTTGCTTGATTTCTTGCCCTGTTCCAGTCAGTAATTCTCTGTGTTGGATGACTTAAATTTTATATTTTCGTGCTGAATTTTCCCTTTGGAAAAGAACACATTGAGTCTTCAACAACTTAGGGAAGTCCTTCAACTTCCCTTTGCTTACTGAGCTATGGACACAGATACCCTTCACGTCCTGTGCACCCCACGTTGAGTCTTTTCATTTCCTGTGCCCTCTTTCAAAGCAGCACTTCCCCTCTGGTGTGTCTCCCTCAGTCAGTCCATGAAGCCTTTGCTCTTTTAAGGCCTCCCTGCTGCCCTGCCTGACTGAGCCTCCTGCTCCTGCAACCTGCTTTTTCGATTCCTTGCCTGATTCCATTCCAAACACCATGGTGTTTAACAACATCAAACACAACATTAAATGTACTCATTTGTTTTATTCTGTCTTAGATTAAAAGGAAAGCTCCACAAGAAGGGGAGTGTTGGGAATGATGTCAGTCTGATTCGGTGCTACATCTCAGTTCTTAGAAACTCCTAAAACATGGAGATGTTTAATAAACACTAATGAGTTAGTGTGTGTTTTCAATCTTAGTAGACAACGAGTGAAGGTGATGTTTCATTCTGTCCATTTTTAAAGCTTGTGTTCTTAAATAATCCTCTCCCTGTCTGCTGACATGATGTATCTGCAGTTGACTTTCCCAAATGGAATCTTTCTGTATTCAATCTTTCTTGCTACATTGTTCTCCCATGAGAGTCATGGGAGGATCCCCTGAGTCATAACCTTTTTTTTCTACAATTCATGAATTCAGGTTCCTTTTGATGCATGAAATGAATGATCTGTGTCTGCTTCTACCCACCGCTCAAATCAAACTTCCCTGAAAGCCACAAAAATCCACAACCATGCAGACTAGAAGAAACTGGTTTCAGTCAGATCAGTCAGGACAATTGCTCTAGAGATGTAAAAATCTAGATCTTACAGCTTCTCTTCAATCTTCCTCTAGCCTCTTGAGCAGAAGCAATGGCCCCATGCAAGGTATTGTTTCTGCCCTTGCCATTACCCTCCCCACCCCTCACTGCTTCTCTAGCCAGGCTCTTCTCACCACCAACATGCCCACCTTTCACCTGCTTCTCCACCTGGAGACTTCTTTTGCCACATAATCTCAGGACTCACCTGGTGACCTTCTTCAGATCTTAGAACAAATACTACTTTCTTTCCAAGTTGAACCACACAACCTCTCTAATGTGGCTGCACCACCAACATTCTAGCCTTCCCCTCATGCTGAGCTCTGCATCTTCCCTGCAGTAGAATTTGCATTTGCATCTATCACCATCTGCCCTCTTTCCCATGTTAGAACATGAACCATGGAAGTCAAGGGTTCTGTGTTTTCAGAAATGCTACACATGTAAGGCCTACATCAAATCCTGTGTGTGTATATGTATGTATATATATATATATATATACACACATACACACACACACGGGTGTGTGTGTATGTGTGGTATATTCCCATGAGACTATATAAACTATTGTGTGCATATGTGTTAATAAACCACGTTAAAATGCAAACACAACACTTCCATAACTTCTAAGCCTACATGTAGCCCACACAGCCTTCAAACTTGCAATCCTCCTGCCTCAACCTCCCTAGAGCTGAAATTACAGCCTTGCTATACATTTCAGATGGTACCTAATGGTGCTTAGAAAATGTAGTGCTGAACAACAATAACAAAAAAGATTTTTTTTAACTCTCAGACTATAAAGAATCCAATATTCTACAACTTCCTAATAAAGATTTGGCACCACTGCCTTTCCAGGAAAAGCTTCACATATAAGGCCAGTCACGTTGAATTTACTACTGCTTGCTTTCTGAACCCTAGAGAGTCTCTGGGCCAAGACCATCCAAGAACAGCCAATCATCGCTCAGTGCACAAATTCATAGGCATTCCTTAACAAATCTAGTTTGATGAGATGACCACAGCCATGTGTTAGAATCTTCAACTAATATCTTGATAGAGATGGATGCAAACTTATATGTATAGAAATACATGCGTACACATACATATATAGCTACATACACACTAATACATGCATACAGCACACTTATGTGCATATATATTCATGCTTATCTTTAAAAACTAAGTTGCACAGAATAAATTTAAATTTGCTCTGAGGTTATAAGCCAGCACTACTTTTTGTACCATGTCTAGCCCAGCTGAAACATAAATCCCCTAGTCATAGGAGGCCATGGCAGCTGAAAGGTGAGCTGCTGACCCTGGCGATCCCATGATCTGACCAAGTGAAGCCCTGGGGCCTCTTAGAAACAAGAAGACAAGGCCCCAGAAGCAATGTGAGCTTCCTTGCATGGAGAAGGAATTGCATCCGCTAGCTCAGGGTCGGAAGGGAGCTTATTAGAGAGGCTGAGGGTTCAAGTCCACCTCCACTTCTCCTCTAACCTGGGTCCTATACTTTATCATCTTCTAGACAGAAGAGAGGCAAGTAAATATATTCTACCCAAGTCAGTGTAGCTAGTTAAGGGATCTGACCAACATTCCATGGGGAAGAGTTTACTGAATGCCTTCGAGGAGTCTGTGACTTTAGCAGCAGCTCTTAAAAAGCAGAAGTGTTACGTGTTCCAGTTTAGTGATGGTTGCAGGTCTTACGTTCCATATTCCAAACCACTTCTTTCCAAAGATACCATTTGAGTTCATTTCACAGGTCCCAGGAGATGGTTTAGTGGGTGCATGTCATAGAAATTGACAGCCTGAGTATGATCCCTGGATCACACAGCAAAAAAGTAGCCCTCTGACCTCCATGGGCACCAAAGAGCCTGTGAGTATACACAAATGGGGAGGGAATGTGGGAGAGAGGAATGATTTCATATATATGTATATGAAAGTAGGGATGACATATGCACATAGTAAAGTCAGTCTAAATGATATATTATTTAATCCCTGGGACCTATGACTGTTATTATAACAAGAGATGCTTTGTTAATTTAAGGATCTTAGAAGGATAAGAGGATCTAGGCTTATCTAAGTGACTATAAATAGTAGCCACTGGTGATAGAAGGGAGACTCAATTGAGAAGAAGCAAAGCTGGATGAAGGAAGGAGAGATCAGAGTTCCATGCTTTGAAATGGAGACAGGAGTCCCCAGTCCAGGAGGAACACAGCCCCAAGAATCTCTGCCCATGGTTTTCTCAGGAGAGGAGAGACAATTCCCCAGGAAAGGAGACTAAGACAACTCAGATCATTTGCTCAGGGCCATGTGTACAGGCGTTAGTCTGACCTATATCTCACTAGTGTAAACAGAACAGAAGAGGTAGCTTGTCAAAAGCTTGTTTGATGGCTCCTCAGTCAATATCCATTACATTCATTGCTCCGCATGTTTCTTCCTCACTTTCTCAAGATCATTCCTGGTTCGGCTCTCCTGAGAGCCACCAACACCCAATCAAGTGCATATGCTAAAGAGCAGAGGAAGGACAGGACAGAAACATCGAAGGTTCTGCGGCTTCTGGAGTCACAGCTCCCTGACCTTTAACCTATGGTCAATGTGAACTCTGTAGAGTAAAACATGTGATGTTTTGACTGAGCATACTGTTTCTCCAATCATTATTGGGCTTGACTGTACGGGAAAGGGTTGAACAGGCATCTGATAGAAGCCCAAGAAAGAAATGGGAAACAGGCCTACAGCTTTCCACCCCATGCTTCAATAGTGTGTTACTTTTCAAATATGTCTGAAAATCCTTTTAACCATGAGGGCCCATGACCTACCTACAAAACATACCAATAAAATGGAGGCACAGATACAACAGGAGTGACCAACCACTTTTGCATTGGATATGAGGCCCAACCCATTATAGGGACCCATATGTGACATTGCTAAAGGACCTAAGAAACTGAGCACTGGACAGGTCATGGGCCTAGGATAATACCAAGTATCATTGTTGTGATAAAGGAATACAGCTGTAAAATTACTCCTAATAACATTCTGCTATACCCAAAGATCAGTGCCTTGGTCAGCCCTCATCAGAGAAGTTCCTTCTTGCAGTAGACAGTAATTAACAAAAAGACCCACAGCTGGACAATATAAAGAGAATCTGAGATGTTGTAGTACTCACTCCTAAATTGAGGATCTTCATCAAAGCCCTCTTCCCAAGGCTCAGGGGCCTATGAGAAGAGGAAAAAGAAATATTTTCTAGGGCCAGGGGTAGTGGATGACTCCAGAGAGAGTGTCTTGCAGACACAACAGAACATGAACTCACCAGAGGCCACGGTTGAATGCATGAGACCCTCGCAGGTTCAAGCCAGACAGGATTCCACACCGAGAAGGGGAAGTAGACACAGGATTCCAGCTCTAAGTTATTTGTAATTGAGGCCCATTGGCAAATGGAAAATCCGTTTCTCCTATACAGACTCAATGTATATATTAACTACAGTTCAGGGCATTCTCACAAGCAGTTGTCCAACACTGTACAAACTTCATGTTTTTATTTGGGGATTTTATGGACTTTTGGGTTTTTTTTTTTTTTGTTTAGGGTTGAGCTTTGTTGTGGCTGTCTTATTGACATATTGTCTGTTTTGATTTTCATTTTTATGGTTTTGTGGGGGGTTGGTTTTATTTTGGAGTAGAAAGAACATAAAGTTGAGTGGGTAGGAAGTTTAAGGAGGGTCTTGGAGGAGTTGGAGGAAGGAAAAACATGATCAAAATATATTTTATGAAAAAAGCTTAACTAAAAAAATAGCAAGCTGGAGTCCCTGTCTTTAAAAGTCGAATTTCTCTCCCCTTGAGGGTAGCATGTGGTTCTTAGTAGAGCATGGTACAATAATGTTAAACTTCAAGACCAGGCAGTAAAAGATACTACTATAGGCCTACTCTCGCTCTCTCTCTCTCCTCTGTCGACTTCACTGGGTCAGTCCCTTTGCCTCTGTGACATGATCTCTGTTTCTGTGTCTCTGTGTCTGTGTTGCTCTCTCTGTGACTGGACCAGTGTCCCAGTCTTACCCTGTGTCCCAGTCTTTGTGTCCATCTTTCTCTCTGTGTATCTCTGTCTGTGTTTCCTATCCCTTGTTCAGGGGATAGATCAGCAGCCATGCCACAAAAACACTGAAGAAAACTTGAGACTCACTGGCCTAGAATTGAGGCCCCCTGAAATAGCCATGTGAGTCACCATCTTGGAGCAAGGCTTCCCACCCAGCCTAGACTTCAGGTGGTTCCAGCCTCTGCTTGTTCATAAAGTAGTCTCAGGAAAAGTCCTGGGCTACCTCCACCCATTTCAGTGTTACCACGCATCTGTGGCCGTGACAGTGGGAGTTTACCAATATTCGTTGTCTTAAGCTATATTATGATTTGGAATAATTGTGGCACAAAAAAATGATTTGTAGAATATATACAAGGAAAAGAAATCTTACGTTTATCCTGTATTTGTAGGTGTGAGATATTTATTGTGTACACACTCGGACTCGATGCTGTTTGAGATACCGGGGACATATTCTAGCAGAGAATGTGCACACGGCCTAATGTAGGACCTTCATGAGAAAACAAAAGTCACACCTCTCCAGAGCAGTAGGTGCAAACAGTGAATCAGCAGGAAGCTCACAGGAAAGTGACCTCTCTGCAGCTTGTTCACCATTCTGATGGTGTTCTTCCTCTTTCCCCCTCCAACCCCCATCATGGTTGTCACTGTGGACCTTTTAGCCCATTATGGGCCTTTTAACCCTGTATTTTTACGTCAAGACAGCTGCAGTTCTCTACTAAGAGCTGGTTGTTGCTCTGGTTGACTCTTGTTAGTGTGTGCAAAGGCCTAGAGGACGTAGCATCAGAGCCTAATCATCAGAGGATGATAAATGAGACCAGACTCCCTAGACAGGAAAGCTGACAGGGAGGGCTACCAAAGCTTTTCTGACTAAGATAAGGCTCATTTAAAGACAGTTTACACATCCTTCTATAAGTTTAATATAGACTATTAAATTTCAGGATGCTGAAGGGGAAAACAAATGTGTCTTTGAATTAATCAGTATTGGTGGGTTTCCTTGAAGCTTGGGTCCTTAACACTTCATCAGCCACTCTGGAACATCACATCCAAACACTTAGCAAATTGCAGTGTTTTTGTTTTAATGTTTAATTTCACCTCATGCCACCCGATCCCACTCATCTCTCTGTCCCTCCATATTCATCCTCTGCCTTGCAACCTCCCCTCCAAAAGAAAAAAACTACAAATAAAAATTAAAAAATAATTTTAAAAAAACCAACATCTCACCATGGAAGCTACAGTATGTCACAGTGTGTCACATAGTAGACCCTTTCACCCAAACAGCTTTACTTACAAACGTTCATTGCAGTGAGTCACTGGTCTAGTTCAAGGCCTCTGGCTTCTGCTACACTATCAATACTGGATCTTCACTGAGACTCCTCTAGGGTATCCTGCTATTGTCCTGTGTCATGGAGACCCTGCAGCTTTGGTTTTGCAGGACCAGTCCCTTCATGTGCTCCAACAGTTCATATATGAGGTAGATGTTTGGGGTAGGCCAACTCAAATCCCAACAGTTCATATATGAGGTAGATGTTGGGGTGGGCCAACTCAAATCCCAACAGTTCATAGATGAGGCAGATGTTGGGGTGGGCCAACTCAAATCCCAACAGTTCATATATGAGGTAGATGTTGGGGTGGGCCAACTCAAATCCCTGGATCTGGGCCCGGGTGGTAGCTGAGTAGGTCAGCCCTCAAGTTCCTTTGCGTTTGCACCATTTGGGCCAGCTCTACAACACTGCCCAGGCAAGGTACAGAGTCTGCTCTCCAGACTACCCTACCACAAAAACCAGCTCTCCTATGCTGCTTGGGCAAGGAGCAGAGTTGTGGGGAGGAGACACTCTCCTGCTTGAGCAAGGAGCACGGGGAAAAGAGAGGACATTTCTCCACGGTGCTGTAGCAGGCACAAATGGAGGGGTCAGATCTCCAACTCTCTAGCTCTCAGGGCCAGCTCTCCCACACTGGGAGGGGGCATCTCTCCCCAACCCATGCCACTGAATGACTGAAAAGAAATAGGAACATGCAGGGTTTTTTTTTACCTCAGCAAGCCTCTGGCACTCTTTGAACCTCCTTAATCCAGAAATGCTCTGTTCATCAAAGTGTTCCCTCTTGCCATTTTCAGGCTCTAGATTAGAGTCGGCTACTGGGCTCTCATTTGATCTTTGATTTCCTTTCTTCTTTCAGCCTTTCCCACAAACTCAGCTCACAGGTAACTTTGATTTTTAGTGGACTAGAAAAGCAGCAAAACCACATCAAAGTTGTGTCTATTACTGGCAATTTTCCACACCTCCCTTCGTCTGCTCTCACTGTACCTTTTCTTTTCCTGGAATTTCAACTTGAACATACATCTGTGTGCCTCTGAAACCTTCTCACCACATGCTCCCTAAACTTCATCCTGTAGAAAAGTTGTGAGCTTTACCTGCTAATATCCTCAAGATATTAGCAGGTATCCATAATCAACACATTTCATTTCCCAAACATGCTGAAGTCACAAGAAATAAACCCTTGCTTTTTTTGTTTCATAAAAAGTAAGCTCCACTGAGTGAGGTAACCCAATCACAGAAAAACACACATGGTATGCACTCATTGATAAGTGGCTATTAGCCCAAATGCTTGAATTACCCTAGATGCACAGAACACATGAAACTCAACAAGGATGACCAAAATGTGAATGCTTCACTCCTTCTTTAAAAGGGGAACAAGAATACCCTTGGGAGGGGATAGGGAGGCAAAGTTTAGAACAGAGGCAGAAGGAACACCCATTCAGAGCCTGCCCCACATGTGGCCCATACATATACAGCCACCCAATTAGACAAGATGGATGAAGCAAAGAAGTGCAGGCCGACAGGAGCCGGATGTAGATGTCTCCTGAGAGACACAGCCAGAATACAGCAAGTACATAGGCAAATGCCAGCAGCAATCCACTGAACTGAGATCAGGACCCCTGTTAAAGGAATCAGAGAAAGGTCTGGAAGAGTTTGAAGGGGCTTGAGGCCCCATATGAACAACAATGCCAACCAACCAGAACTTCCAGGGACTAAGCCACTTGTTCTACTAAGGGCACCAGTGGAAGGGGAAGCCCTTGGTCCTGCCAAGACTGGACCCCCGGTGAACTGGATTCTTGGGGGGAGGGTGGTAATAGGGGGGAGGATTGGGAGGGGAACACCCATATAGAATGGGAGGAGGAGGGGTTAGGGGGTGTTGGCAGGGAAACCAGGAAAGGGAATAACATTTGAAATGTAAATAAGAAATACCCAATTTAATAAAGATCGGGAAATAAAAGTAAGCTCCAATAAATGAAATGATTACACATGTGGATGTTAGTTCCCCAAAGATCAGTTACTGATCCAAATTGCACCTTCATGTCTCAGAGTCTATAGGTAACCATGGTAACAGCATCAGAGTGACCTCATATTCACTACCAGCTGGCAGTACTGACTGTGGTTCTCACCAACTCCCTTAAATTATTAGTGAACAAAATTTAGTTCACTTTATCTGTGCATAATATATAAAACTGATTGTCTTCACCTTTAGATAGCTCATCCTTAATATTCTTAAGCAATTAAGTGGTCCAAACCCTTTAATATTGAGACCTTTTAGTCATGGGAGGCATAGATGATGCTTCTAACATGGTAAGTTAATTCACTTCATGGTAAGTTAATGGCACTCCTCATAAGTTTACCCCCAAATTGAACAATTTCCAGCTCTTGTGATTTTTCTCTGAAGGCAGAATAAACATACATTTCCAAGTTCAAATTAGTGGCCAACCATTCAAAAACAAAGTCTTCAGGATACACGTGTTACTGTAGCCACTAATGCTGGACACGTATAATATAGTTCACCACAGTTCCAGGCTAATAATGAATAATTTATAGAACTGACAGATCAAATTTGGGCAATTCTTTGGACATATTTACACTATAAATATTATTTGCTATTGATCTAACATTTAAGTGGGCATATTTTATTTTATTGCAACATCTGGCATCTCAGTCAATACATATTGGAAGCCTTTCTGTGTACTAGACATTTAGAATAAAATTGTGATCCAAATGCAGTAAGCCCATGCCTCAGAGACTTTGTGTTTTCACATGAAGGCCATTGCTGGTGGATGATATACCAAGTAGAAGTGTGCACCATGAATAAATAAAGTAAGCTGTGTGAACAGGACATCTTCATTGAAGAAATGCCATAATCTCTCATTCATGCCATAGAGCTGCTCCCCCAAAAAATAGCTGAGAAAGGAGTGTTGCAGCCATATTTAACAGAAGATGTGATGGCCCTGGAGAATGTATAATCCTCAAGAACTGGGTAAAGAAATATAATTCAGTGAACAATGTTAATAAATGAGATCGGAGGTAGGAAGCTGGATTGCATAAATGTCTGTAAGTAATAGTAAAACCTTGAATACAATGATACATGAAGCCAGTGGGTGGGCACACCCTGATATGGAAGCAAGAAGCCTAGTGGGAAGGCAGGTACACAGTGGGCCATTGCTACAGAGGTGACAATTTAGCTGTAAGAGGTGAGAAGTGGCCAGCTACAGGGCATAAGTTGTTAATTGATTGGGTCTGGGGTGCCAAATTATAAGAGGAATGAAAGATTATTCCAAGAGTTTTGAGCAACTCCGTGAATTAAATGTTATTTGTTATGGTTGGGAATAGTATATGAAGAATTGAATTGGAGGAGGCTGAGAGATCAGAAATTCACATTTATGTACTTCAGGTGAGGTTCCTGTGAAACCATCAGATTAGACCTTAGAGGTATAAGTGGAATAAGGATGCTGTTAAAGTCTCGAGATGAGATCGTACAGAGAGTGAATACAGATGGAAAAAGGAAATTTGAAACTGAGTCCTAAGTCCTCCAGAGTTTAAGGGTCTTAGAGAGTGAAATTACACCAACCTTTAGTCTCTTTGTAAACCATACTCAAACTTCTCTGCACAGCCAGATCCTGTATCTCTGCACAGGAGTCAAGCTTGGTAAATTGATGAAACTAGAAAAGATCAGATTAAGTGAAGGAACCTGACCCAGAAAAATAAATTCATATGTTCCCTTTCATCTGAGGTTCCCAGCTCCAAGTTCTCAGATGTGAGTTCATAGCCTATACTAACTGCAGAAAACAGGAACGTAAAATGGGACATTGCCAGGGTAGTGCGTGGGGAGCAATAGAGAGAAGAATACTAGGGTACAAGTGATTTTGTTTCATTTTTATTGGTTACTTTATTTATTTACATTGCAAATGTTGTCTCCCTTCCCAGTTTCCCCTCCACAAACCCCCTATCCCATCCCCCGTCCCCCTGCTTCTGTGAGGGTGCTCACACCCACACACACTCCCTCCCACCTCCCTGCCCTGGCATTCTTCTACACTAGGGCATCGAGCCTTCACAGGACTAAGGGTCTCTCCTCCCATAGATGTCCAACAAGGCCATCCTCTGCTACATATCCAGCTAGAGCCATGGGTTCCCTCATGTGTACTCTGGTTGGTGGTTTAGTCCCTGGGAGCTCCGGGGATTCTGGTTGATTGGTATTGTTGCTCTTCTTATGGGGTTACAAACTCATTCAGCAACTACAGTCCTGCCCTAATTTCTCCATTGGGTTCCCACACTCGGTCTGATGTATAGCTGCATACATCTACATCTGTGTGGATCAGGCTCTGGCAGAGCCTATCAGGGGACCGCTATACCAGGCTCCTGTCAGCATCAGTTCTTGGCATCAGCAATAGTGTCTGGGTTTGGTATCTGCAGATAGGATGGATCTCTAGGTGGGGCAGTCTCTGGATGACCTTTTCTTCAGTCTCTGCTCTGCTCTTTGTCCCTGCATTTCCTTTTGACAGGAGGAATTCTGGATTAATATTTTTGAGGTCGGTGGGTGATCCCATCCCTCAACCAGGAGCCTTGCCTAACCTCTGGATATGGTCTCTACAGGATCTCTCTCTTCTTTGTTGGGTATTTTGGCTAATGTTCTCCCTGTTGGGTCCTGGGAACCTTTTGGGTCCCTGACATCTGGGACTTTCTAGTGCCTACCCCAAGTTCCCCCTCCCCCACTGCTACACACTTACTTTCAAATTTCTGACCCCCTGTACGTCTCCCCCATCTCTCATATCTGAACTGCCACCCCACCGTTTCCCTCCCCCTCCTCTCTCCCTCCCAGACCCCTCCCCCAATACTTCCTGGAGATGATTTTCTTCCTCCTTCTGAGTAGGACTGTAACAACCACACTTTGATGTGATCGTCTTTCTTCTTGGGTTTCATATGGTCTGTAAGTTGTATCGTGGGTATTCCGAGCTGATTTGAAGGAGAAAATGGGAAAACAGAGGTCTTTAATTAGGGATAGAAGAGAGATTAATACAGAAGAAGAAGGTAGGATGATAAAATAACATAAAGACACCTGAAAAAGTTATAAAGTATCATTACCTATATACCCCAAATTGCAAGTAATATATTTAAGTATATAGACAGACTTTTTAAGTGAAATTTCCCATCTGAGCTGACAATTCTCTCTCTAAAAGCCAGAGATCACCTAACAAAATCCCCAACAATAGACATGAGAAGACCCCATTTGGTCTGTTGGTCAAGTTTGTCCATGACTCATGTAAAACATTAACAGACTACTGCTATTACTCTTGGTTGCCCCCAAGAGGTGGAAGGTAAATCCCTCTTCCTGAAGATACCATGTACTTCAGACACAGGACACAGAGGACCTGAGCTGGTTATAACATGAAAGCCTTCTCCCTAAGGACTATCTTTCTTAATATCAAAAGTCACCATACAAGTTTCCAAGAGGGAGAAACAAACAATACTCATATACATACAGGATGCTTATGAACTAAAACAACAGAGTGCAATAGTGGCACTCATTTCTTTGCAGCAACCATCAGATCTGTAGTTGAATTTATGACCTACTCAATAAGAAGTAAGTTGTTCCTGGTACTGGAAAGCCAGCCAATCCCCCAGGACTAGTGAAGTCATGAATTATGGAAAAGAACCTACAACTGCCACCTTATTAAAACAATTAATTCCTACATTCTAAATATTTATCCTTACATAGACAGAGGTTCTCACCACTCATCAGAAAAGTTTTCTCTTTGCAACAGATGGAGACCATTACAGAAAACCACAATTGATCAAAATGCAGAGAGCAAATGGCCATGTGGTGCCCAGCCCTGACTAATAAATCTGCAACACAACTCTTGCACATAAGGCTCCAGAATCCTAGAAGAAGGAACAGAAAGACTGTAAAAACTAGAGGAACAGATAGATGTGGTGAGATTACGTCTCCTAGAAATGTCAGAGAATCTATTCCCATGAAGTTTCACCAACATGCCTGCCTAAACAAGACGTAAACAAAGAGGACACCAATAGACCTGCTGACACGGAATGGGAAAAATCTCATGGTGCCTCGACCCTAGACAAAGAACTACAGGCAGTATGGAATACCAAGAATGGAGTGTTCCCCAAGGAAGAGCGTTTGAACTGGTCATCTAATACCTAGTGATCAGCCCTGAAAACATATGCATACAAGTAAGATTATACAAACTGAACAGATTGTATTTATATATTTAAGTGTGTGCAAAGGATTGGAGACAGGAAAGGAAGGTAAAAAAAAGTGTCATGTAATTTTATTATACTTTCAAGAAATAAAATAATTAAGAAGCAAGATTATGCAGCAAAGTAACCAATTCTAGTGTCAACCAGAGTACACATTTAGGGCATCTCCAAACAGGACGCTCAGAAAGAAAAGGAATCTCCATAGAGTACTCTTGAAATGAGAACTGAATATTGACATTAACTTAGGCAGCATGAAAGTCTTAAGTAATCCTAATAAGAGTGATTAAGCAAACTGACTCTGAGAGAGATTGGAAGACAAGGAGTGCGTTGACTCTATAAATAACTTCCTCAACATTCCCATAAAAGGAGGAGCCATGGGATCTTCACTGAAAGGCATAAGTGGCATCCTGGGATGGTATCTTACACAAGTTTACAAATTCCGTGTGTTTATGCAGCGGGAGATTCATTATTGGGAATGGCAGGAGGTAACGCAGGAGCATGTGTGTAACAAGAGGGCCTGGACCCAGAACCCAAGATGAAGGGCTGAAAAACAGTATAGAGAGGGAGGTGGGAAGTTGGTGGATTTGGTGTTTAGAGAATCAGGAGATTGTTTGGACCAGAAGTAAGGTCTCCTACTGTGGACCTAAGGGGAAAGGCAAACAACTGAGGACAAGAACTCTGTCCTCTGTAAGCTGGAGAGGAACTGGCTGACTAGGAAGATACTAGGATCTGCATTTCAGTGTTTTCCACATAATTTCACTGAGTCACTCAACAAGTGCCTAGTGTACAGACTAAACTTGCCAAGGATGAGCTAAAAATCTCCACCTGACCTAGTTTCTGATCATCATAAATGTAAGTCAGTGACAAAAGAGCTAAGTCTTGTTCACAAATAAGCCACTCTGCTGAGCATGGTCCACAACAGATGCTCCCAAACATGGCCAGAGGGTTAACAAAGGAGGACCCCTGACTCCATAGCTTTTTGTCACAAATGATCTCACTCACAAACATTCTCTTTCTCACCTAATCCTAGCACAGTTTGAATTCCCCTCCTGGCTGATTTTTTTTTAAAGATATGTGGCTGTTTTTAAGAAAGTATCATATGGTTGATATCCATCTATTTTTAATTAGCAAAACGTTGTTTTGCAGTGTCTAGTAGAGAGTTTGAGAGCTTAAAAGCTTTGTGAACTAAGAAGATTTTGCCAAAATCAAATCAACCCAGAAGAATGAAAAGTTTGGATTGACTTCAAAAGTTTATGTTTCCAAGAAAAAGGATGTACAAAATCTGAAGTTCTAGCTTTCACATTCTGACATTAAACATGTAAAGATTCTAGGTCAAGACTGGATTAACAGCATGAAAATTTAGGGATGGATCCAACTGCGAAGTGCACTAGGATTTTTAAACCGAACATCACTAAATGGTCTGCCTAGCAACCATATTTTTTCATTTCAATTTGTTTACTTATTTATAGCAATAGAAATTCTGTTTTTACTTAGCCTCAAGCTCTTTCCAGAGAGGTCACAGAAATGGGTGGCTTTGTGTATCTCTTGAGAAAAGAATAGAAAATCTGCTATTCTTCAACCAGGACATTAATCTTTATTGTTCTCATAAAATTAATTGGTAAGCATGGAAAGATTGTGGTTTTGGAAACAACCACAGAAGTGTAATTTTTAATTTAATACACAATGGAATCCGCCCTCCTTGATGCCAGCTCTGAGTACAGTTATGTGGCTACACCACGATCAAGAAAGAGAATAGGCCCTTCACCCCAGTCAGCCATTCCTCAGTCCTGGGAACTACTAGTCTCTTCTCTGTACAAACTTGCTTCATTCAGAAGGTCAGACGATCAGACTTACACATGGGCCTTCTGTGTTAAGCTTTTCACTTAAAGCCCTTTGAGACTCTCCCATGTCTTGACAGGAGTCGGTCCGTTTTTCCTTCTGTTGCTGAGAAGTGTTTGTATGGATGTAACAGTTGGCTTTCTATTTATCAGTTGAGCTCTTTGCAGTTTTTAGTCACCCTAAATAAAACTACATTGAACATTCCCATCAAGGTTTCTGTGTTAACCTAACTTGTTCCCTTTAGTCAGTCAATGCAACCATCCAATCATCCATCTATCCATCCATCATCTATCCATTCATTCATCATCTGTCCATCTGTCTTATTGAGCTTTTAAAACAGGGCCTCACTACATAGCCTGAGTTAACCTCAAAACCATGGCTTATTCCTTCTTAAGCCTCCCAAACATGTCACCACATCCTGTCAATAAATACTTTTAACTAATATTCATGCCATATCTACTCTGTGAATACTAGCATCCTGATACAAACTTAAGTCTCATAGTGCAGAGTTTGAGGTGCACAGGCTCCTCAAATTCATTTTATTCAGCAAAATAACCTTCAATACACATAAAAATTTTAGCACTTAGTTGCTATTTGGTAGTTTCATGGATATCAATATATATTCAAAGATAATTGGTTATTTTATTCATTTACATTTCTAAGATTTATGTGGAAGTCCTTGATCCACTTGAACCTAAGCTTTCTACATGGGGAATAAAAATGGATCAGTTTGCATTCTTCTACAAGCAGACTGCCAGTTAGACCAGCACCATTTGTTTAAAATGCTTTCTTTATTACACTGTATGGTTTTGTTTTTTTTGTCAAAGATCAAGAGATCATAGGTGTGTGGGTTAATTCCTGGATCTTCAGTTCTACTCCATTGATCTCCCTGCCTGTCTCTGTACCAATATTATGTGATTTTTATCACAATTGCTCTGTAGTACAGCTTGAGGTCAAGGATGGTGATTTCCCCAAGAAGTTCTTTAATTGTTAAGAATTGTTTTCACTATCCTGGGTTTTTGTTATTCCAATGAGGCTGAGTATTGCTATTTCTTTCTTTCATGTATGTATGTTTGTATGTATGTATGTATATATGTATGTATGTATGTATGTATTTTTATACTCCATATTTTATTCCCCTCCTGGTCCACCCCCCCCCAGGCTTCCACATCCAATACCTCCTCTCCACATCCCCCAGCACTCCCTCCTACCCCTGTCTCCACAAAGAGACACTCCACCCACCAAACCAGACCTCTAAATTTCCTGGGGCCTCCAGTCCCTTGAGGATCAAGTGCATCTTCTCTGAATGAGCCCAGACCCAGGAGTCCTCTGCTGTATATGTGTTGGAGGCCTCATCTCAGCTGGTGTATGCTGCCTCGTTGGTGATCCAGTATCTAAGAGATTTTAGAGGTCCAGGTTAATTGAGACTGCTGGTCCTCCTACAGGGTTGCCTTCCTCCTTAGCTTCCTCTAACTTTTCCCTAATTCAGCCAGAGGGGTCAGCAGCTTCTGTTCATTGGTTGGGTGCACATATCTGCATCTGACTCTTTCAGCTGCTTGTTAGGTCTGTTGGAGGGCAGCCATGGTAGGTCCCTTTTTGTGTAATGGTGTCAGGTCTTGGGGTCTCCCCTTGAGCTGGATCCCACTTTGGGCCTGTTGCTGGACCTCCTTTTCCTCAGGCTATTCTCCACTTCCATCCCAGCATTTCTTTCAGACAGGGAGAATTATGGGTCAGAGTTTTGGCTGTGGGATAGCAACTTCATTCCTCACTTGATGCCCTGTCTTTCTGCTGGAGGTGTGTTCAATAAGTTCTCTCTCCCCTCTGGTACATTCTAGAGGATCTTCCCAACCTCTTTCCTCCCAAGGTCACCATTCTTTCTGCTGGCCCTCAGGACTTCAGTCCTTTCCCCCATCTAATACCAGATCACGTTCCCCTCTCTTCCCCACCACCAACCCCTTTCCCTCTCCTGTCCCTCCCTCCCTCCCCACTTGAGGTTGCTTTCTTCTCCCTCCCAAGTGTAACTGAGGCATCTTCACTTGGGCCCTTCAGCTTGTTGACCTTTTTGAGTTCTGTGGACTGTATCTTGGGTATTCTGTACTTTTTTTTAATAATATCCACTTATTAGAGAGAACATATCATGCATGACCTTATGGGTCTGAGTTACCTCACTCAGGATGATATTTTCTAGTTCCATCCATTTGCCTGCAAAACTCAGGGTGTCCTCATTCTTAATAGCTGATTAGGATTCCATTGTGTAAATGAATCATGTTTTCTGTGTCCATTCTTCTGTCATGGGATGTCTGAACTGTTTCCAGCTTCTGGCTATCACAAATAAGACTGTATGAACATAGTAAAACATGTGCCCCTGTGGCATGATGGGACATCTTTGGGGTATATTCTCAAGAGTTGTATTTCTGGATCTTTAGGTAGGTCTATTTCCAATTTTCTGAGGAACCTCCAAATTGATTTCCAGAGTATTTATAACACTTTGCAATCCCACCAGCAATGAAGGAGTGTTCCTCTTTCTACACATTCTTGCCAGCATCTGCTGTCACCTGAATTTTTTATCTTAGTCATTCTGATTGGTATAAGGTGGAAACTCAGGGCCATTTTGATTTGCATTTCTCTGATGACTAAGGATGATGAACATTTTCTTAGGTGCTTCTCAGCCATTCGAGATTCCTCTATTGTGAATTCCTGGTTTAGTTTTATATCCCATTTTCTGATTGGGTTGTTTGGTTTTTCGGTGATAAGTTTCTGGAGTTCTTTATATATTTTGGATATTAGCCCTCTATCAAATGTGGGGTGAGTGAAGATTTTTTCCCAATCTGTGGGTTGTTGATTTGTCCTATTGACTATGTCCTTTGCCTTACAGAAGCTTTCCAGTTTCATGAGGTCCAATTTATCAATTCTTGATATTAGAGCATGAGCCATTGGAGTTCTGTTTAGGAAATTTCTGCCTGTGCCAATGAGTTCAAGGCTCTTTCCCACTTTCTCTTCTATTAGATTCAGTGTATCTGGTTTTCTCTTGAGGTCCTTGATCAACTTAGACTTGAGCTTTGTGCATGGTGACAAATATGGGTCTATTTTCATTTTTGTACATACAGACATCCAGTTAGACCAGCACTCTTTATTGAAGATGCTTATTTTTCCATTGTATAATTTTGGCTTCTTTGTCAAAGATCAAGTATGCACAAGTGTGTGGTTTTATTTCTGGGTCTTCAATTCTATTCCATTGATCAACCTGTCTGTCTCTGTACCAATAACATGCAGTTTTTAACCACTATTGCTCTGTAGTAGAGCTTGAGATCAGGGGTAGTGACTCCCCCAGACATTCTTTTATTGTTAAGAATTGTTTTCACTATTCTAGGTTTCTTGTCTTTCCAGATGAATTTGAGAATTGCTCTTTCTATGTCTTTGAAGGATTGTGTTGGAATTTTGATGGGGATTGCATTGATATGTAGATTGCTTTTGGTAAGATGAACATTTTTACTATGTTACTCCTACCAATCCATGAGCATGGGAAGTCTTTCCATTTTCTGAAGTCTTCTTTGATTTCTTTCTTCAGAGACTTGAAGTTCTTGTCATACACATCTTCACTTGTTTGGTTAGAGTTACACCAAGATATTTTATATTGTTTGTGACTATTGTGAAGGGTGTTGTTTCCCTAATTTCTTTCTCAGACCATTTATCCTTTGTGTAGAGGAAGGCTACTGATTTGTTTGAGTTAATTTTATATCCAGCTACTTTGCTGAAGTTGTTTATTAGGTGTAGAAGTTCTCAGGTAGAAATTTTGGTGTCTCTTATGTATACTATTATATCATCTGCAAATAGAGATACCTTGACTTCTTCCTTTTCAATTTGTATCCCTTTGACCACCTTGTGTCATTTAATTGCTCTAGTTAGATTTTCTAGTACTATATTGAATAAATAGGGAGAGAGTGGACACCCTTATTTTCTCCTTGATTTTAGTGGGAATGCTTGAGTTTCTCTCCATTTAATTTGATGTAGCCTGTTGGTTTGCTGTATATTGCTTTTATTATGTTTAGATATATGCCTTGAATTCCTGACCTTTCCAAGACTTTAACATGTAGGGGTCTTACATTTTGTCAAATGCTTTTTCAGCATCTAATGAAATGAATATGTGATTTTTTTCTTTGAATTTGTTTATATAGTGGACTACATGGAAAAATTTTTGTATATTGAACCATCATCCCTGCATCCCTGAGATGAAGCCTACTTGATCGTGGTGAATGATCATTATAATATGTTTTTGGATTCGGTTTGTGAAATTTTTATTGAGTATTTTTGCATCAATACTCATAAGCTAAAGTGGTCTGAAATTCTCTTTCTTTGTTGGAACTTTGTGTAGCTTAGGTGTCAGTGTAACTGTAGCTTCATAGAATTAATTAAGTAGTGTTTTCTTCTGTTTCTATTTTGTGGAATAGTTTGAGAAGTTTTGGTATTAGGTCTTTTTTGAAGGTCTGATAGAATTCTGCACTAAAAGCCCAGAACTTATTTTGGAGGGAGAGGGTTGGGAGACTTTTAATGACTGCTTCTATTTCTTTAAAGGTTATAGAACTATTTAGATAGTTTATCAGATCTTGATTTAATTTTGGTAACTGTTATTTGTCTAGAAAATTGTCCATTTCATCCAGATTTTTCAGTTTTGTTGAGTAAAGGTTTTTATAGTAGGATCTGATGATTTTTTTTAATTTTCTCAGTTTATGTTGTTATGTCTCCCTTTTCACTGACTTTGTTAATTTGGATATTGTCTCTGAGCCCTTTGGTTGGTTTGGATAAGGATTTATCTATCTCATTGATTTTTCAAAGAACCATCTCTTAGTTTTGTTGATTCTTTGTATAGTTTTTTGTTTCTACTTGGTTGATTTCAGCCCTGAGTTTGATTATTTCCTGCTATCTACTCCTCTACCAACCCTACATCTGATAGAGAGCTAATATCAAAAATTTACAAAGAACTCGAGAAGTTGGACTCCAGAAAACTGAGTAAGTCAATTAAAAAATGAGGTACAGAGCTAAACAAAGAATTCTCAACTGAAGAATCTCAAATGCCCAAGGAGCACCTAAGGAAATGTTTTTCACCCCTAGTCATAGGAGAAATGCAAATCAAAATGGCCCTGAGACTCCACCTTACACCAATCAGAATGACTAAGATCAAAAATTCAGATGACAGCAGATGCTGGCAAGGATGTAGAGAAAGAGGAACACTCTCCATTGCTGGTGAGATTACACACTGATACCACTTCGGAAATCAATCTGGCAGTTCCTCAGAAAACTGGAAATACTTCTACCTGAAGACCCAACTATACCACTACTGGGCATATACCCAAAAGATGCTCCAACATATAACAAGGACATATCTTCCACTATGTTCATAGCAGCATTGTTTATAACAGCCAGAAGCTATAATCAAATCAGATGTCCCTCAATGGAAGAATGGATATAGCAAATGTGCTACATTTACACAATGGAATACTACTCGGGTTTTAAAAGTGATGACTTCACAAATTTTGCAGACAAATGGATGAAACTAGAAAATATCATCCTGAATGACGTAACACAGACCCAAAAGGACATACATGGTATATCCTCACTGATAAGTGGATATTAGCCCAAAAGCTCAGAATACCCATGATACAACTCACAGACCATATTAAATTTAACAAAAATGAAGGCCAAAGTGTGGATGCTTTAATCCCAATTAGAAGGGGGAACAAAATAGTCACAGGAGGCAAAGGAAGGGATGGAAGGAAGGAGGGAGGGAGGGACCTGGTTGGGAGAGGGGAAGAAGAGGGGAAAAGGGGGGCAGGATCATGTGTGAAAAGAGACGGGAGAGAAGAACAAAACGCCAGGAGAATGAATAGAAATATGTTTTTCCAAAGGCTGGGGAATTAGGTTAACCACTAGAAAGTCCCAGATGCAAGGGATGCCCAAGGCTCCCAGGACCCTGTGGGGATGACATTAGCCTAAATAGCCAACAGAGGGGAGATAGAACATGAAGAGGCCACCTCCAGTAGACAGACATGGCCCCCAGTTGAGAGATGAGGCCACCTACCCACCTTAAAATCTTTAACCCATAATTGTTCCTGTCTAAAGGAAACTCAGGGGACAAAAATGGAGCAGAGACTGAAGGAAAGGCCATCCAGAGACTGCCCCACCTTGGGATCCATCCCATCCACAGACACCAAACCTCAACACTATTGCTGATGCAAAGTACCTGCGGACAGGAGCAGTGATATTTAGTTGTCCTCTGAGAAGCTCTGCCAGCACCTGACTAAGTCAGATGCAGATACAGCCAACCATGGACTGATCCCAGGAACCCTAGTGGAAGAGTTAGGGGAAGGACTGAAGGAGCTGAAAGGGATTGTAACCCCATAGGAAGAACAACAATATCAACTTACTGGATCCCTCAGAGCTTTCAGGGACTAAACCACCAACCAAAGAGTATACATGGATTGATCCATGTCTCCCAATACATATGTAGCAAAGGATGTCCTTATCTGGCATCAATAGGAGGGAAAGCACTTGGTCCTATGGAGGCTTGTTGCTCCAGCTAAGGGAGATGTTAGAGGGTGAGGCAGGAATGGGGGAGGGGGAGCATCCTCTTAGAGGCAAAGGGGAGGGAGAATGGGATGGAGGGTTTGTGGAGGGGAGACCAAGAATGGTATGACATTTGAAATGTAAATAAATAAAATAACTAATAAAAACAAATAACATTCTAATTGCAGTTCAAAATGTATCACTAGCATTAATTTTCAGTGTCTTCCATTTCTAGAAACAGGGTCATGATTTTCCCTGACTGCATGCTGTTTCCATGCTTACTGAAGGGATGTTATCTTGAGCCTAGAAAGAGAAATGGCCATCTATAGTGGGAGACTGAGTAGTGTAGATGGAGTTGAGAGTCAGGGCCTGAGGGAAAAGGCACAATGCATTATCCCGGAAGAAGAGACGCCTCTGAATTACAGTCAAGGCAATGTAACTGGGTGCTCAGCCTCAGTTCCTTCCTGTCTTTATGACAGGAAGTCACAGTGAGTCACAGTGCTCAGAAGCCCTTTGGATACAGGCAGAGAACCACACTCACTACCTTCTCCATCTGACAAGACCCATATGACTGATTACACAACACCACTATTAAATTTAGAGACCATTTACAGAGCACAAAAGACTAATGAATCACCCCCAAATAATGCATGTGATTCCATCTCCACAGAGGACTAATAGAAGACAGGTGTTGCCAAACCCCATTCCACACTGAGTCTTCTGTGATGTGAAGCAGATTATACTTCTCCAAACTTCCTCGGGCCCTGACATACTGTATGAGAGAAAAAAAGTCCAGGTAGAAAATACTCCTACACAAAGCACATGAGCAAAAACACACAGTCTCTATTTCCACTTCTGTTTTCTTCCCATTGCTTCAATCCAATCTGTAACTTTTCCCCCTTCCCAGAGACACACGTGCACAAGGTCACCAATAACGTACATTTACTTTTAACCTCAAAATATTTGGTTGCTCAGACACCAAAAGGGAACCAAACAAAAGTTATGAAAATGAAGGAATTAATTCATCAAATAAAAACATATTAGCATCATCAGCAGGCAAGACCAACAGAAGGGACAAATCCCAGAGATGGAGGACAGTGTTGAGGCAATAGTACATTAAGATTCGTATAAAGGCGGTGGTGATATATGCCTTTGATTCCAGCACTCAGGAGGCTGAGGCAGACAGACCTCTGAGTTAGAGGCCTCGTCTACAGACTAAGTTCCAGGACAGTCAGGGTTACATGGAGAAACCCTGTCTCAAAAAAAAAAAGATGAAAAAAAGAGTTTTATAAAGAAAAACAAAGAACATGAAGAATTTACAAGAACCCTGGAAAAATAGTCAAGAGATCAAACCTAAAAACCAATGGAGTTGAAGAAGGAAAGAGATCAAGATGGACGTTTTGGATAAACTATTCAGTGAAATTATAGAAGAAAATTTCCCAACCCTAGTAAAAGCAATGGACATCCAAGCACAGGGGACATTCAGACCCCAACAGATGAGACCAGAGAAGAACAACCTCAGAGATGCTGTACAGTTTTTGTTCATCATTCATCTCTTTAGCGCTCTGCTGCGCCAGTGTGACGGTGCACACCTGTAATATCGGCACTTGGGAGACTGAAGTAGGAGGATTGACAGTTTGAGTCCAGCATGAACTGTACAGGGAGACTTTGTCTCTAAAAAACAAAGAATTTAAAAATATATTATTGAAATTCTTGATCCTTCTATTTATTTTGTCTTTTTTTATTTTTTCCGGAGCTGAGGACCGAACACAGGGCCTTGTCCTTGCTAGGCAAGCGCTCTACCACTGAGCTAAATCTCCAACCCCAATCCTTCTATTTAAAAATGCACAAAACGGGGGCTCAATTTTCTCCTGAGCTACGTGTCTCTACACTCTCAAACCGCCATCCCACAAAAATGGATCAGGTAATGCAGTTTGTCGAGCCAAGTCGGCAGTTTGTAAAGGATTCAATTCGGCTGGTTAAAAGATGCACCAAGGGGTTGGGGATTTAGCTCAGTGGTAGAGCGCTTGCCTAACAAGCACAAGGCCCTGGGTTCGGTCCCCCGCTCTGAAAAAAAAAAAGAAAAAAAAAAAGATGCACCAAACCTGATAGAAAAGAATTCCAGAAGGTCACCATGGCCACAGCGATAGGATTCGCTATCATGGGATTCATTGGCTTCTTTGTGAAACTGATCCACATCCCTATTAATAACATTATTGTGAGTGGCTGAGCCCTTTCTCATCTTTGGACTGGTGAACCAATGACAGGGTGACAAGCTCATGAAGTAAAAAGTTGCCTGGATGCTTTGTGTTTTTTGTTTCTTTCCTCTTTCCTATGATGTTTTCTATTTCCAAATTAAAATAATTTCAAAATAAACATTTTTCTATAATAGACAAAAAATGCACAAAATGTGTGGGGACTGTGTGTAATTCCCTGAGCTTCTCTCTGAGCCACAATTTAAAGACTCTGATTGGTAGTAGTGGGATGTAACTTCCTAAATAAACAGACTATAGTTTTTAAAAGTTGCTTATTATTTTTTAAATACAATGAACAGAAAATATTTATCTAAATGTGTGTAGCTTATCTTCCTCGGACTTGGCCTAGAGTTACCTCTATTCTGAAATTCTTTGCAACTCACCCATTTCTGCGATAGTTATTGAATTCCCTCATGTATTTGCAGAATCTGTCTTCCAGGGATATTTTACAAATTTTTATCTTTGCCTGAAATTCATATTTTAGGTAGAACTCCAGGGTATCCTGAAATATGTTCAAGAAATATTCTTGAATTGTTTTAACCCTTCTTTTACCTTTTTCTTCGCTATGTTCCTAAGTCTAACTTGTCTATTTCATCTGAGGGGAATCCAGTCAATCTGGTAATTATCAGATTTCAAACTACATATTACAATTATACTGGTTATATACCTCTACACAATGAAATTTATATGCCCTATTTTTAAGTTTCCTAAGTGAACTAAGGTATGTCTTTGAATTATTTCCTCTAAAATATTAAAGGGATACTCTAAGCTGTGAACGGAAAAATATCTGATACTGTAAATTAAAGTTTAAAAGCTAAAGGAAACCTTAGAGGTTACCAAACACTACATTTTGTTGAAAAGGAGACTGGGGCCTAAGAAACAGCAATAACTTTTTTTTTACTGTTGTATGTTTTCTTTTTTTTTAATTGGATATATTTCTTTATTTGCATTTCAAATGTTATTCCCTTTCCCGGTTTCCTGTCCATAAGCTCCCTATCCCCTCTCCCTCCCCGATTAGGGTGTTTCTCCCTTCATTCACCCCCCTTACCACCAACCTCCCTATATTCCCTTGCACTGGGGGTTCAACCTTAGCAGGACCAAGGGCCTCTCCTTCCATTGGTGTCCAACAAGGCCATCCTCTGCTACATATGCAGTTGGAGCCATGGGGAAACCACAATAACTTAACTGAGATGAGGAACAAGAGAAGCTGCAAAGTGCTGGATTGCTGTAACTCAGAGAGCAATCGTGCTAAGCTTCGCTGGCCTCTGAAACGTGAACCCAAAAGAACACAGGAATAACCATAACTCCTATCCAGTGCCTCAGAACCTACTTAGTCAAGCTACTTTCTAAAGAGGATGGGAAAAATCAGGTTTCCCATTGAGTCTTCCCACATCCTTTTTAACAGTAACATGTTGCCCATAGCTATTAAAATACTTATTGGCATCCATCTTAAGGTTTTTAACTATTACTGAAAACTATAAAAGAGAAATAAACATGGGCATTCACTGGAGAGAGATGAGAAGCCTTCTCTCCAAGCAGCCTATAAAAAAATCCAGGTTTCCTGTGTGAGTTAAAAGTGAAAATAAAGATGAGAGTTTTACAAGATGATTAAAAATCCTTGTTAGTTTAAGCTGTGCCCATTAGTTTTTACTTTATCTTCTTTTTAATCATGACCTGTTGAGGAGTTGTGTGTGATGTCTTCCTTTTCCTTATTCCCTACTTCTCCCCGTGCCACTTGGTTGTAAGGCCTGGGCAGGCTCAGTCATGGGGAGGGCTTGGAGAAGGTGTTTCATGGAAAGTTGGCTTACTGGAACACAAATTGTTATACTAGGAAGTTGTTATCATTCACCATATTTAGCTGCCTTTGAGTGGAAAGAGCCAAGCTCATGATCTGATCAAGGACTGCATGTCTGAATTACACCTGCTACTGCACACCACATATGTGATGGTTTGTATATTCTTGGCACTATTGGAAAGTGTGGCCCTGTTGGAGTAGGTCTGTCACTGTGGTGTGGGCTTTAAGACCCTCTTCCTAGCTGCCTGGAAGCTAGCAGACTTCAGATGAAGATGTAGAACTCTCAGCTCCACCTGCACCATGCCTGCCTGGATGTTGCCATGTTCCTGCCTTGATGCTAATGGACTGAACCTCTGAACCTGTAAGCCAGCACCAATTAAATGTAGTCCTTATAAGAGTTGCCTTGGTCATGTTGTCTATTCACAGCAGTAAAACCCTAAGACAACACACAAAGGTATAATGCCTTCTCTAACAGTAGCAGTTTATGACATGGAGCAGCTGTGACTCCCATGTGAGTTGCAGTCCAAAGGTTGAACCGTTATCTTTCCTGTCTACCAGCCATTAAAAACAAATTCACAGTCATTTTTAACGTATGTAATCTAATTCCCTAGAGTATTTTTCATAAACCATTTCAGGTAAACTGCCTAACTACTATTTTGTCACTTCTTCTTGGGACACACAAAATTCATGCAATAGTAGACTCCATCCAGTCACAACCTAAATTGGACCATTAAAAATTTAGTTACTGGGGAAAATTGAAAGCTTCTGCCTAACATCTGTCTGTGGCACAAAAAAAAGCCTTGAGAAGCCATCAAGCATCTGATTAACCAGAGGACAAGTCAGACCTTTGGTAAGTGGTAAGGACCATCAGCTGCACAAGGAGCTGATGTCTACAAGGCAAGGCTAAGACTGAGAAGTAGTTGCAATGATATCCTCTGTGCCAGCAGAGGAAATATCATTACTCTTGGACCCTGAGCATCTATTTTTTCTCTAGTGTCATCATTATTTTTCACTAAAGATATCTGTGGCCCGTGTCCTCAGAATTTTGCTTTCCAATTCATGTAATCATTCATGTATTTGTAACTTATATTGATATTTTGTTTCACTTAATTTATTTATAATGTTCATTACTTGTCTATTACATAAATAAGTCTACATATATGTGTGTTGTCATAGAAACTGCTGTTTGCTGAACATCTCTGGATGTTGGCTGGATATTGAATTAATTAACCATAATAACTCCATGAGACTATTTTACAGATATGAGCCTAAAAGCATGCTTCATAATCTGAGCCTGAGAAACAAGAATATATAAGGTTCCAGGAGGTTGAAAGATGGCTCAGTATTTAAAGGCATCAGCTGCCCTTTCAGAATATCCAAGTGTGCATTATAGCACTCACACAGTGGCTCACAACTGTGCAGCACCAGTTCCAGGGGACTGACACAATCTTCTGGTTTCCATAAGTACTAGGCACAGACATGGTACATGGATACAAATGTAGGTAAAACACCCATACATGAAATTTTTAAAGGAATATATAAGGTATAGAAAGTTGAAGCAGAAAGAAACGGCAAGAAAGAGAGTAGGGTTGGGGGAGTGAAATTCATTCTTTCCCAGATCTAAACATCATTGCGGGCAGGAAATTTCATTGTCTATGTAACCCTGAGAAGTCAAAGCCACACAGTACGAAGCAAAATCCAAAGCTGAGCTGAGATTTACCTAAAATTTAGATGGATCTGATGAAAATTTTGATTCTAAAGTTTCTCAATGATTTTCATGGTTGTTATGATGGAATTTGGCCAAGAAACCAATTCATTCTATCTTTAACCAGGGAGGAGGAGAAATAGGGGAGGAAAAGAGGGGAGAAGAGGAGATGAGAATAAAAGAGAGGAAAAGAGGGCCATGCTGGCCCAGGGCAGTCGATAGAAAGTCACCCAAGCACTTGCTGTGGGCACCGCCACCATGATGGATAAATGTGTGATGGAGTACACTGGAGGACAGAGGAAGAGAAGGCAATGCTAAGGAGTGTATACACTGTGGAGAAAGGTGAAACTGGAGACTCAATGATGGTGATGAACAGGCTGATATGGGTGAAGTCCTGCCCAGGCTGCCATGTCTGAGTCCATAGTCTGCTGCAGCTGCGCTATGTCAAGGTCTGTGACCTGAGTTACACTAAAGGTTAAGCAGATGTCCCTGGTCTGTGCTGCCATGGGAGACCATGTGCTGCCACTGGGGGACATGCTAATCTGAGTGGCCTACACTGCCACCTGCAGCCATGGGGACAACCAGGCCCATGCTGCTGTTGGGGGACATCTGTGTCTGTGGTCCTATGGTAGCTGGAGTCTGTGTTGATGTCCTAGGCCTGTGTTCTACCAAGGCCATGCAGATGTCCCTGGCCTAGACTGACGCTGAGGCACCCCACCTCTTGCCTAGGCAGCACATGAGGCCTGGCCCTGGTGGCAAAAGCACAAGTGAGCTGGCCCCAAGAACATGAAAGCATGAGAGCTGACCCTGCCCCTTGCTGGTGGTGGCACTAGGTGAGTTAGTGAAGAACACCCAAGAACGTAAACAAAATCTCACCTGGGTACCTGGCTCTTGTTAGGTTATTTAAAAGTCCAAATCCAAAGTCTGCCATAGTGTATTTTGATTTGCAGCTAAAGATGCAGTAAACAAAATTTAAATGATTAGTAATAATTAAGCTGGTAAAAAAAAATAGGCATGATAGTGCATGCCTTTAACTCCATTCTGAAGGCAAACAGAGGCAGGCAGATTTCTTTGAGTTTGTGGCCAGCCTGGCCCATATATCCCTGAGTCTTATCTCAAAAAGAAAGAAAGAAAGAAAGAAAGAAAGAAAGAAAGAAAGAAAGAAAGAAAGAAAGAAAGAGAGAGAGAGAAAGAAAGAAAGGAAGGAAGAAGGAAGGAAGGAAGGAAGGAAGGGAGGAAGGAAGGAAGAAAAGAAGATGCTAGTAGATTATCTAAGACACCAACACCATTAGTATTGTCACTCCTCTGTGTAAGCCAGGACAACTGCTGTCAAAACTCGTCACGATTCGACCTATTCTTATTGTTGTTTCCATTCACTGTTATTTTATGCTTGAGTAGGCTGTTTCCCCTGTGAGCACGATCACAGTTAGTTTACCACCACCCCTATTTGTCCATCACCAGGAAGTGGAGACAGAGAAGTAGAAGGAAGTGCTTCCTTGGTGACAATGGCAGAAGGGAGATGAAGAATGAGGACACTTTATTCACTGCTGGTGGGAACAAAACTTATGCAGACAGTGTGGAATCAGTATGGAGTTTTCACAAAGCACTAAAAAACACAATTACCATATGATCTGGCTGAACCACTCCTGGGTATGTACCCAGAGGAGTCAGCATACCTGCTAGCCTGGATAGCCACCAACAGATGAGTGGATACATGTGCACAATAGAATGTTATCCAGCCAGAAGAATTAAAATCATGGCATTAGCAAGAAAATCATGGAAAATATCATGTCAAACAAAGTAAACCAGACACAGGTGGCAAACACCATCTCCTCTGTCAAATGCAAAGCCTAGATTTTAAATTTTGTATTTGTGTATATGTGTGTACATGTGTATACATACATATCTAATATATACATATATACATGGGAGTAGGTCATAGAACTGGAAGAGAGAAAGAAAAGATCTTAATAGGGGACAATAAAATACATGTGGCATTAAAGCAGAGAGGTATTACAAGAAAGAAACAAGAACAAGAAGATGAGAAGGGAAAGGTGCTGGGGGCAGCCCCAATAGTGTCAGGTACTGAGGTAGGACATAGCTCAGACAAGGCTGATGACCCTTAACTTTTACTGTTCTGTTGTTGACAGAAAAAGAAAAAAGAGAGAAAGAAAGGAAGGAAGAAAAAGAAGGCAGTAAAGAAGAAAGGAAGGAAGGAAAGCAGAAAGGAAGGAAGGACGGAAGGGAGGCGGGAAAGAGGAAAGACTCATACACAACACACACACATGCACACACACACATGCACACACACATGCACACAAACACATGCACACACACATGCACACACACATGCACACACACATGCGCACACACATGCGCACACACATGCGCACACACACATGTACATACACACATACACATGCACACACACATGTACATACACACACATACACACACATATATATACATACACACACACACACACACACACACACACACACAAACATACACATTTGGAGATGGAGCACAGCCTGAACAACCATACTTTATTTCTTTTCTTTCAGCCTTTTTATACCTTATTGGACAAAATTTCCTTATAAACTTACTTTACAGATAAAATTTTACACAAAAGGAATTACAGAAGGATGTTGATAGTAAATTCAAAATAGTGTCTCATTCTATAAGCTCACTATAAATTCAAGGCAACAGTTTCATTTAGCAAAACTTTATCATAGTGCACACCTGTGACCTTGTCCTTGGGCCTGACCTAGAAGTAATGTTTTGCCTTGATCACAAATTTGTCCCAAACCTAATTCTCTTAGTGCAATTTATGAAAACTCATTGTATTCCTAATTATGCAGGAATATATGAGTAGGGGGCACATTATATTCTTAATTCTAACTATTACATATTTGTTGCAAAACAACTAAAACTGTCTCCTTAAACTTTCTTCCTAAAATTATTTTAATAAAATCAGGAATTCTATAAAGTATTAATGCATGAAAGTTCATCTTCATGTTGATCTGCAGGAAATTTACCCAAAAGGGTAGGCTGTATCGCTCAGGAAATAATCACACCAGCCTATAGGCAGTGAGGGTCTCTCCATGTCTACTCACACCAAGCCAGATAAACGAGGAATGTGGCAATGACAAACATGAGGAAGCACATCGGTAGTAAGAAGCAGTCCTGGGACAAAGTCTCTGGGGCCTTGCCTCACCAGAGCACACCATCTCAGCCAAGCAAAATGGTAGGCTGTCCACAGGGAGCTCACTTATCCCCTGCAACTCTTCCTGCATGGCATCTGCCAGAGAGGACTAGGGAAGAGGACTAATAACAACGATGTGGCAGAATATGATCAAATCCATTTAAAACTCATGAAAAGGATGAGCATAGAGATTCGGAGCTGACAAGAAAAGGGCATGATGTTTCCACTCATCTTTATAATTTTACCAGCCAGCTATGGTTACGTGGCCACATGTAGACACATACCTGTTAAGGAAATGAGGCATTTAGCAGTTCCAGGCCCACATGTTTAAGGAGAATGCATAGCCAGAGGGAAAAGAGGAAATGCAGACAAGAGAAACTAGTATTCATAGGAATGCCACAAAAAATACTGTGGTCTCATCTCCCTATGAAATGTGGTCCAGTCTAGTTTGACAGTGACTTGTGGCCATCTCTAATCTATTTCCTTCATCTTGAATATCTGATGTAGAAAACTGAGTACAAAGGGCTGATATTGCACTGGGCAACATTAAGGCAGGAGGGACACCTTTACACCAAATTTCTTCGGTGGCCTGAAAAGTATCTGAGGTCAAGTAAGAGAAGAAATATGTTTGGTGTGACAAACCCCTAAATTATGCCTTTCTTGATTGTTTTTCGATATCTAAAAATAAAAAAAATATTCTAATAAGATTTGGGTTGTTTGGGAAAATGAAATTACCAAGATGCAAACTCTATTCATAGTAATATCAAAAAATCAGAGGTTGCGTTATTCTGACTCATGAATTAACCAGCTTCCATATCTTTAGGAGTCCCCCATGGATTCAATACCTACCCCAAGATGAAGATCACTAGGCCTACCCAGTTTATACAAACTTAGTGCCTGGGCCTCCTGTACAGCTCTTGTCCTAGCATGATTTTCATCATTTGCTGTATAACATATAAAAGCACGCCTTCATTATGCAACAACATCAGTTGAGACCCAAGTACCTATGTGCAAAGTGAAGCCCTGAGCCTCCAGTGCCGTATGAAGTCAGCATTGGGCAGAACTGCTACAAGAGGATCAGCATTTTTAACTTCATCTGTGTGAGAAGCCTTAAGCTTAAACTCTTGAAATGATTGCCAAGTGAAGTTATGCATATATATATATATATTATTTTATTTGTGTATGTATATTAGACACATTAACGTTTTCAAATAAACTGCAAAATATTTATAACTCCAGGTAAGTGGAACCCATGGAAAAAGCTGAATTTTTAAAGGCAAATGAACTCTTACAAACCTGGCACAGTACAGTAAAGCCATGCTATGGTAAGAACTTCCCAGGGAGAAGTTCCAAAGTTCTGGTTCCATTGCTTGGTTCCATTGTAGTTAGAAGGCTCCCAAACTGGCCTAAGTAACTTCATTTTCCTCTCTAAGCTTAGGTTCCTTCTACATCTGGCCAGTGGACATTTTCAGAAAGGAAGGGCAATCCTAGAAGTAGGGAGCACTTTAAGGAGTAATAGATGTATGTACTGGGAGAAGCGAGACTGAGTACAGACCTTTCTAGGCAGTGTCTGCAAGGAATCCTAGCAGCTGTGATCCCCTTAGGTGGCTGGCTACCAACCAAAGGCCTCTGAGAGATGACCAAGAGGTCAATTTTGACAGAAAATGGTACAATTTGTGGATTGTCCATATTACTTCCCATTCCTGACAACTGTTCCTTCTGAAAGGCCAGTTCTGAAAGGTCAGAGTGTGGAATTACATGTGCCAGAAAAAGGCTTGCAGCAGGGCTTTTTTACCATAAATGCTGCAAATTAGTGCTTCAAGGTCCCAGTGAGAAAAGACCTTTTAACTTTCTCTACTGTTGACATCAGGATAATAACTGTGGGAAGAGTGGAAGGGCAAATCCTGTTTAAAAAAGAAAATTGGACCTTCAGGGAGAAAAGGAAGAATCTTCTTATATTTTCCCACAAATGCAAGACAATTGTACTAGGAAAATGCACTCTATTATCACAACAAGGCAACTTCCCAGAACATCTGAGAAATAGAAGTGTATTCTCCCCTAAGCCAAATATTCTTTTCTGTTTTCCCCTTTATGGAGCCGTCAGATCCCAGTTTTCCAAAAAAAAAGGAGTTTTACATTTTTGGTAAATATGTTTAATGTGTATGATTCTATTAGAATCTCACTTTTACATAGCAGAGATGCAAGTATTTCAAATATTCACTAACAGATCACAGTCCACTGTCTGAGAAATATCAGTCTAGGACAGGTGCAAAAGGGTTCCGAATAAAACAAGAGACAGGCACCAAGTGGCACTGGGTCACTCCTGGCCTCTCCAAGGTGACATGCGGTGACACCAGAACCCAGAAGTATCTCCCAACTTAGTCCTCCTGCTACTACAGCTAGGAAGGCATGACTCATAGGAAACAAAGACAATATAACCACAGAATTGGTCCTACCCAGCTAGAGTGTTCTGATCAGCTTATGATTGGGAGCAGGGACCTGAAAAGATAGCATGGAAAACTCATAAGGCAATGTCAGGTGATGGGTGAGTCTGACCTCAGGCAGTAGTGGGGAAGCCAAGGGTTATGGAGGGAGAAAAGAATTCTAGGAATCAAGGTGCCCTAGGAATTTAACAGTAGTGGTTTGATCGTGCAATAACCATTTTCATCTCTTCAGTAGCACTGAGTTCAATGTGTGGAAACAGAGAGGGCACAGGTAATGGTGGGGATTCATGGAGATAAGAGTGAGTGAGGTTCACCTTGGAGCTGGGAAACAAATGTGTTAGGAAAGCCTCTCAAGGCCACTGGATGGTTCTGAGACCTCACTGGCAATTCATGAGCAGGAACTCAAAGAGAGACAGTGCCAATGTTACTGCCAGGGTAGCAGCTACTCTCCAAGCTGACTGGAAACAGAATGGAGGAGGCAGACCATTGGTCCTACCAGTTGCATGAAATGAAAGAACAAAAATCAAAAAGCTGAGGTCAGTTAACACGTCTGCAATAAACCTCGGTATCAACCTGGGAAAGAGTAGAAGTGGGAAGAAAGAGAGCCAGATGTGTTGGGTAGTGATATATACACAGAGTAGCCATGGAGGTGGACTAAGCAGTAGGGAGGGAAAGGGGAATGAACAAAAGAGAAGAATTAGAATGTCAGTGGTGCTGTCTGTGTTGAGGGTCATACTTAACATACCTTTACATGTAGTCTTCCAAAAGATCAGAGTTTTAAATTTTTGGTAAATGTGTTTACTTCTATTGGGGTCTTACTTTTACATACCAGAGACTAAACTATTTTAAATATTCACTAACATCACAAATGTACTCACCAGTTCACTGACCCTCTCTTCTTGTTTGTTGAGTTAGAGGACTTCCAGGACATATCTCTAGGTCCATGTTGTCTCATAGCACACTACGGCTCTTAGCACACTACTGAGAAAGTCATTGGTCTGGGACAGAAGCAATAAGAGACAGAATAAAAAAATAAGGAAATTATGGACCTCATAACAAAGAGTGTTGAAGCATCCTTGTTCAACGTGAAAAAAGTTATCATAAAACATGGTAGAAATAGGGTTAAAAAAATGAAAGGTCAGATTTAAAACTTTGTAATAATTACTTTCAATGAAAAGAACATATTCATAATAAATGAATGAATAAATAAATTAATGAGTAGCACATTATCCTTAATCTACTTTGAATCTCTCAAAAGTAGGCATTACATTAGGAAATACATTAAAATTAATGAATGTATTAATCTGATATCTACTAATTGAACAAATACTAGAGAGACTTTTGTAGGGACAAAAAGTAATTTTCTCACGCTGGAAGAAATGACTGAGTGGGTAAAGTGCTTGTCACCCAGTGTGATGACCTGAGTTCAGATACCTAGCACCTATAGGGCAAAGGCAGTAGTAACCGTTTGTAACCCAAGCCAACTTTAATGGCTAAATGAGAGGCAGAGCAGGAGAATCCTCAAGAGCTCACAAGCTATCCAGCCTGGCATACACAGCAACAAAACAAGAGACCTTGTCAAAAGGTGAAAGGCAAGAATTAACACCTAAGGTTTGTCCTTTGACCCTATGCACTTGCATGCCTATATTCACACACACACACAAATAACAATATAATGTCTACATACTTCATAGCTTAGTGTTGTTGATGCTGTGTAAATACATAAACAGATGTAGTTGTGACTTCTGATAAGAGCAGTAGTGTTCTATGAGAGAACATGGGCCTAGGGATAGGGTGTCCTGGAAGACCTCCAACTCAACATCAGGAAGAGAGGGTCATTGAGAAAACTGGTAAGTGTTTTGTCTTTCCAGACTTTTGCTTTATCTTTGCTATGAGAGGAGGCAATAGAGTTCCAGATACGACTGAAACCTCATTCCACCAGTCCAACAAATTTTCCACTCTTGAATCTGCTGTTTCTGTCCAAATGTCAAGACCATTGTGAATTTCCTCCCCTTCAAGGGAAGTTAAGGAATCTCTCCCCTTTCTGACCTGAATTATATTTTTACAGGTGCACTGGTGGCAACTCATGACTCCCCCAACAAGGAGCAGTGCCATCTGTAATCTACAGAGCAGGGGGAAAAATGAAGTCAGCCCTCATGCCCCATAGTGCTGAACCAAACACTGCTGGAACTCAGCCTTCAGGCTGCTAATAGTAACAGGACCAGCATGTGCACAGCTGAGACTGAGGAGCAGCTTCATGGTCATGGGACAACATCTCTGAGTGACCATCTGGCAGTGGTCCAGCCTGAGCTCGCATCTATGACCTCATTTGCTTCATGTTCCAGTCAAACCAATGATGAATGTTTCACTACTTAGCATCCTCTTGCTTTTCACCCACAAACCCTATGAGGGCCACTGGCTACAAAACACAGGAATAAAGAGATGACACTATCTTGCTGCCCTCTCATTACATGCTACCAGAAGGAGAAAGAAGTCCTCATGACACAAAATAACAAGAAGCTAGAGAAGGAGCCATGCATCCCTTTAACACCAAATAGCCTCAGGCAACTGAAACACGTCTTTTGATAAGCCCTCTCCCTCTCCCTCTCCCTCTCCCTCTCCCTCTCCCTCTCCCTCTCCCTCTCCCTCTCCCTCTCCCTCTCCCTCTCCCTCTCCCTCCCCCTCCCCCTCCCCCTCCCCCTCCCCCTCTTCCTCCCCCTCCCCCTCCCCCTCTCCCTCTCCCTCTCCCCTCCCTTTCCCCCTCCCCCTCTCCCTCTCCCTCCCCCCTCCCTCTCCCTCTCCCTCTCCTTCTCCCTCTCCACCCTTCCTCCTCCTCCTTCTTCCTCTCTCTCTCTCTCTCTCTCTCTCTCTCTCTCTCTCTCTCTCTCTCTTTCTTTCTCTCTCTCCTAAAAGGAACACACCTTACCTGCACTGAAAAGAGCAATCTTTTGTTTCCTACAAGTATTTTTTTTCATAGCCTGAATTATACAAACAATAGGAATTTTCTCTTTCACAAAAAAACTGCTGATTACAGAGAGTGTGCTTTTTAAATCACCCAATTCCCTCAATCCTCTAAATCCTTGTGTAAACTCAGTTAACCTCCTTGGCAGGAAGAGATCCTGAGTCCTCTTGCTAACTGATTCTGTCCTCAGGGCATGTCAGTGCAACAGTGGAAGGAACTGCAACTGAGCATTAAAACCCAAGATCTTCAGACACAACAGCTTGTAATGGACAACAGAACATGGTTA
Source organism: Rattus norvegicus (assembly GCF_021556685.1). Lineage (NCBI taxonomy): Eukaryota > Metazoa > Chordata > Mammalia > Rodentia > Muridae > Rattus > Rattus norvegicus. The sequence continues at coordinate 249,126,625 of NC_141535.1, forward strand.
AAATATTCCAAACCCACGACCCACAACAAATTAAAATTTCTCTGGAGAGAAATGCATACAGTTATGATGTCAATCAAAAAGATAGTAACCAGTGGAAGGGGAAGCCCTGGGTCCTGCTAAGACTGAACCCCCAGTGAACTAGTCTATGGGGGGAGGGCGGCAATGGGGGGAGGGTTGGGAAGGGAACACCCATAAGGAAGGGGAGGGGGGAGGGGGATGTTTGCCCGGAAACCGGGAAAGGGAATAACACTCGAAATGTATATAAGAAATACTCAAGTTAATAAAAAAAAAAGATAGTAACCATAATAAATATTTTTTTAAAAAGGAATTATGAGTAGAAGTGCTGCCAAGGAAGGTCATGGTTTTTTTTAACATTTTATTTCAGTGTGCCCCAGGTTGAGAGCCACTGATGAAACAGAGAGATAATTTTGATCTGACTTTCTTGAAATTTTTTTCTGCAGGTAATTCTACTCACCTGATTTGATTAATCGCCAAATCAAAAGAGGAGTCCTGCTCACTTCACCTGCCTTCACCTCACCAACAAACCATTTGAATGCCTTATGTTTAAGCTCTGTGATGTATACACCTCCATGCCTGCCTTCCACCACTGTGGTACAGCCATCAAGTCAGTACTAGTTGGGCATCAGCTTTATATTACATGCAAGGCTAGTAATATATAATAATGGGAGCTACAACTGCTGTCCTTAGGGACTCCAAAAGACAAACTTACCAGAAAGGTTGCTTTGTTAGAGAGTGAGAAGCATGCACAGGGATATATGGATACCAGAGAGGATGTCGAGGAGACAGATATAAGTAAAGAGGACTGACATCTCGGGCTTCCCATGGAAGTGGTGAGCATGGTAAAAGTAGACACGGATTACCAACTGTCAGCTTTCTAAGCACTTGCCAGAAATGACAACGAATGAAGGATAGCTGATTCTCAGCCTTCTACCATGAACTTACACACTTTGTAAAAGCTGTATCAATGTCTAGGAAGTTGAAGAATGATCAAGGCAGACAGAAAAGTTGTGTTAAGATGGGTCTAGTGTGGTAGAAATTGGATGGTGATGACTGAGGTGCTGGCACAGTACTAATGGGCTGGTTTGACCATTCTACATTGTAAACATAACACAACCCAAAATATATATATATATATATAGATAGATCTTTTAACAGTCAAGTGCATTGTATGCACAATGAAAATGCTAGTAATGGCCTGATTAAATATCTGCAAAACCAGAAAGAATATAAATATTAAAATCTAAATGTGAAAATGTCCGATCTATTAGTTATATATTTATCTGGAATAATATATCTTATAAAACAATTAATTGCATTTAAAATACTTCTTTCTCCAACCTTGGGACTTTACTGTGATAGTTATATTCAAATGTTTCCTAACTTTTTGTACTTATTGAACACCACAGTTACTTTAATGAGATGATAACTTTTCATAAATACTACCTGTATTGATGAAAGTTTTCTAGTGAAGCAAATGAATGGGAGATTTTATAGATACATGATTTACAGGTAGGCAGTTAGGTAGGTAATATAGATTATAGATAGAGATGGATATATAGAAAGATAATATATGATAGACCCTGATTGAGAGATAATTGATAGATATTACATATAGAAACAGATGATGGTGATAATGATGATGATGATGATAGATGACAAAGAGATAATAGAAAAAGATAGATGAGATGAATAGAAACATGATAGTTGATAAATGATTGACAGATGAAGGATAAAATAGATAATATGTAGATAAAGGTAGATATATAGGTAACAGATGGGAAGTAAACAGATAGGTGGATAGTTGATTATAAGTAATAGGTGGACATATAGATGATAGAAATGTTTATGTCATAGCAATGGTCCCTGACATAATGTTTTTTTTCCTTTTTTTTATTTTTTTTATTTTTTATTTTTTATTTTTTATTAACTTGAGTATTTCTTATATACATTTCGAGTGTTATTCCCTTTCCCGGTTTCCGGGCAAACATCCCCCTCCCCCCTCCCCTTCCTTATGGGTGTTCCCCTCCCAACCCTCCCCCCATTGCCGCCCTCCCCCCATAGACTAGTTCACTGGGGGTTCAGTCTTAGCAGGACCCAGGGCTTCCCCTTCCACTGGTGCTCTTACTAGGATATTCATTGCTACCTATGGGGTCAGAGTCCAGGGTCAGTCCATGTATAGTCTTTAGGTAGTGGCTTAGTCCCTGGAAGCTCTGGTTGCTTGGCATTGTTGTACTTTTGGGGTCTCGAGCCCCTTCAAGCTCTTCCAGTTCTTTCTCTGATTCCTTCAACAGGGGACCTATTCTCAGTTCAGTGGTTTGCTGCTGGCATTCGCCTCTGTATTTGCTGTATTCTGGCTGTGTCTCTCAGGAGCGATCTACATCCGGCTCCTGTCGGTCTGCACTTCTTTGCTTCATCCATCTTGTCTAATTGGGTGGCTGTATATGTATGGGCCACCTGTGGGGCAGGCTCTGAATGGGTGTTCCTTCAGTCTCTGTTTTAATCTTTGCCTCTCCCTTCCCTGCCAAGGGTATTCTTTTTCCTCATTTAAAGAAGGAGTGAAGCATTCACATTTTGATCATCCGTCTTGAGTTTCGTTTGTTCTAGGGATCTAGGGTAATTCAAGCATTTGGGCTAATAGCCACTTATCAATGAGTGCATACCATGTATGTCTTTCTGTGATTGGGTTAGCTCACTCAGAATGATATTTTCCAGTTCCAACCATTTGCCTACGAATTTCATAAACTCGTTGTTTTTGATAGCTGAGTAATATTCCATTGTGTAGATGTACCACATTTTCTGTATCCATTCCTCTGTTGAAGGGCATCTGGGTTCTTTCCAGCTTCTGGCTATTATAAATAAGGCTGCGATGAACATAGTGGAGCACGTGTCTCTTTTAAATGTTGAGGCATCTTTTGGGTATATGCCCAAGAGAGGTATAGCTGGATCCTCAGGCAGTTCAATGTCCAATTTTCTGAGGAACCTCCAGACTGATTTCCAGAATGGTTTTACCAGTCTGCAATCCCACCAACAATGGAGGAGTGTTCCTCTTTCTCCACATCCTCGCCAGCATCTGCTGTCACCTGACTTTTTGATCTTAGCCATTCTCACTGGTGTGAGGTGAAATCTCAGGGTTGTTTTGATTTGCATTTCCCTTATGACTAAAGATGTTGAACATTTCTTTAGGTGTTTCTCAGCCATTCGGCATTCCTCAGCTGTGAATTCTTTGTTTAGCTCTGAACCCCATTTTTTAATAGGGTTATTTGTTTCCCTGCGGTCTAACTTCTTGAGTTCTTTGTATATTTTGGATATAAGGCCTCTATCTGTTGTAGGATTGGTAAAGATCTTTTCCCAATCTGTTGGTTGCCGTTTTGTCCTAACCACAGTGTCCTTTGCCTTACAGAAGCTTTGCAGTTTTATGAGATCCCATTTGTCGATTCTTGATCTTAGAGCATAAGCCATTGGTGTTTTGTTCAGGAAATTTTTTCCAGTGCCTATGTGTTCCAGATGCTTCCCTAGTTTTTCTTCTATTAGTTTGAGTGTGTCTGGTTTGATGTGGAGGTCCTTGATCCACTTGGACTTAAGATTTGTACAGGGTGATAAGCATGGATCGATCTGCATTCTTCTACATGTTGCCCTCCAGTTGAACCAGCACCATTTGCTGAAAATGCTATCTTTTTTCCATTGGATGGTTTTGGCTCCTTTGTCAAAAATCAAGTGACCATAGGTGTGTGGGTTCATTTCTGGGTCTTCAATTCTATTCCATTGGTCTATCTGTCTGTCTCTGTACCAATACCATGCAGTTTTTATCACTATTGCTCTGTAATACTGCTTGAGTTCAGGGATAGTGATTCCCCCTGAAGTCCTTTTATTGTTGAGGATAGCTTTAGCTATCCTGGGTTTTTTGTTATTCCAGATGAATTTGCAAATTGTTCTGTCTAACTCTTTGAAGAATTGGATTGGTATTTTGATGGGGATTGCATTGAATCTGTAGATTGCTTTTGGTAAAATGGCCATTTTTACTATATTAATCCTGCTAATCCATGAGCATGGGAGATCTTTCCATCTTCTGAGGTCTTCTTCAATTTCTTTCCTCAGTGTCTTGAAGTTCTTATTGTACAGATCTTTTACTTGCTTGGTTAAAGTCACACCGAGGTACTTTATATTATTTGGGTCTATTATGAAGGGTGTCGTTTCCCTAATTTCTTTCTCGGCTTGTTTCTCTTTTGTATAGAGGAAGGCAACTGATTTATTTGAGTTAATTTTATACCCAGCCACTTTGCTGAAGTTGTTTATCAGCTTTAGTAGTTCTCTGGTGGAACTTTTGGGATCACTTAAATATACTATCATGTCATCTGCAAATAGTGATATTTTGACCTCTTCTTTTCCAATCTGTATCCCCTTGATCTCCTTTTGTTGTCTGATTGCTCTGGCTAGAACTTCAAGAACTATATTGAATAAGTAGGGAGAGAGTGGGCAGCCTTGTCTAGTCCCCGATTTTAGTGGGATTGCTTCAAGTTTCTCTCCATTTAGTTTAATGTTAGCAACTGGTTTGCTGTATATGGCTTTTACTATGTTTAGGTATGGGCCTTGAATTCCTATTCTTTCCAGGACTTTTATCATGAAGGGGTGTTGAATTTTGTCAAATGCTTTCTCAGCATCTAATGAAATGATCATGTGGTTCTGTTCTTTCAGTTTGTTTATATAATGGATCACGTTGATGGTTTTCCGTATATTAAACCATCCCTGCATGCCTGGGATGAAGCCTACTTGATCATGGTGGATGATTGTTTTGATGTGCTCTTGAATTCGGTTTGCCAGAATTTTATTGAGTATTTTTGCGTCGATATTCATAAGGGAAATTGGTCTGAAGTTCTCTTTCTTTGTTGTGTCTTTGTGTGGTTTAGGTATAAGAGTAATTGTGGCTTCGTAGAAGGAATTCGGTAGGGCTCCATCTGTTTCAATTTTGTGGAATAGTTTGGAGACATAATGTTTTAAGTACAGCCATGCATGCACTTCAAGTTGAGTATTCAATACACTACACTCCTATCACCTCTTCTTCCTAGAAGAGAAGCAAACGACCCAACATAGCCAATGGTGTTGAGAGAACCAAGCTGGAGGAATGAAACTACTAATTCAGCCAACCTCAAGACTTACCGAAAGCTACAGCAAACAGGGTGCTGTGCTACAAATGGATAAGCAAACAGACCAACAGAGCACCATAGGAAAACCAGAAATACACTTGTAAGTAAGTATGGCTATCTGATATGGTCTCCTTCAGCAAAGGAGTAGCATCAATAATGAGACAAAAGTAATATTTTCAACAAACAATGCTAGAATAACTAGACATCCTCATGCAAATAAAAATACATTTTGTCACATGCCTCCTACCATTCATAAAACCTATTTTTGTGATTTTCATTCTGTGTCTTTCCTAAGATTTATCTCAAAGTTAATACTACTCTTGTTTAGAGCAAGTGGGAGCTTCAGTCAAGCAGACATAGTAGACAACGTAGAGTCTGTGTCAGGGTAGCTTTAGCAAATAAAAAAAAATCACAGAATAAGGAACTTAAGTAGATGGCAAATTGAGGACATTTGATGATGTCTGAAGACAACGATTAAATCACCTGGTGATTATCAAAGTTCTTCGCTTAGGAAGATTCTCCTTTTACCTTTAGTGTCCTGCTTGCTTGGACATCACTCACCTTAATAGTTATTGATGATCAATAAAAACCAGCACCTATTGTATACTTGGCACTACTAAAATTACCAGCCATGCTAGTCAATTGTCCTGGGTGTCACTCAGCAGAACTGTGCCTGATCTGCCTCACACAGGCCCTACCTGCACCCTGCTCATCTCTAAATATTATGTTTCTCATATTTAACTCTGCTAGGCTGGGGTCTTATGAAGAATCACACCTGGGAATCTTGGCTAACTTGTGTGCATGTGTCCTCTGAGATTCATCACTCTCTGGAACACAACAGACAGATTGCAGTGATTATCTATTAACTATTTCTCTTTGCTTTAGCCAGAGAAAACATGTTTAAAAAGTGTTAACTAAAACATGTTACTCTTATGTTCCATGCTGCTTAGGTTGGTATTTGTGAATTTAACAGGATTGCTTTGCTTTTTTAGGTTTCCCTAATCCATGAAATGTGCAGGGTATACATGAGGCAGAAAGAAAAATAAAGTTCCTGTCCTCAGTTTAAGGCCAAAAAACAAAATACCCCCAACATACACCCCAAAACTCAAGTAAACATGGCACAAACAATTACATGTTTGCATTTGCCATGGTACTGGGAAAGTTCTTCTTTTTTTTTAATTGGGTATATTTCTTCATTTACATTTCAAATGTTATTCCCTTTTCTGATTTTCTGTCCATAAGCCTCCTATTCCCTACCCATCATCCATCTCCCCATTACCAACCCATGCCAACATTCCCCTGCACTGGGGGATCCAACCTTGGCAGGACCAAGGGCTTCTCCTTCCACAAAGCCATCCTCTGCTACATACGCAGTTGGAAACATGGGTCAGTCCATGTATAGTCTTTGGGTAGTGGTTTAGTCCATGTAAGCTCTGGCTGGGTGGCATTGTTGTTCTTATGGGGTTGCCAGCCACTTCAGCTCTTTCAATCCTTTCTCTAATTCCTCCAACGAGGGTCCTGTTCTCAATTCAGTGGTTTGCTGCTAGCATTTGCCTCTGTCTTTGACATTCTCTGGTTGTGTCTCTCAGGAGAGATCTACATCAGGTTCCTGTCAGTATGCACTTCTTAGCTTCATCAATTTTATCTAGTTTTGGTGGCTGTATATATATATATGGGCCACATGTGGGTCAGGCTCTGAATGACTATTCCTTCAGTCTCTGCTCTAAACTTTGGCTCAATATCTCCTCCTATGGATATTTTGTTCCCCTGTTAAGGAGGCAAGCATATGCATTTTGGTCATTCTTCTTCTTGAGTGTCATGCGGGCTATGGATTTTATCTTGGGTAATTTGAGCTTTTGGGCTAATATTCATTCATCAGTGAGTGCAAAACATGTGTGTTTTTCTGTGATTGGGTTACCTCACTCAGGATGATATTTTCTAGTTCAATACATTAGCCTATGAATTTCATAAAGTCACTGTTTTGATAGCTGAGTAATATTCCATTGTGTAGATGTACCACATTTTCTGTATCCATTCCTCTGTTGAGGGGCATCTGGGTTCTTTCCAGCTTCTGGCTATTATAAATAAGGCTGCTGTGAACATAGAGAAGCATGTGTCTTTGTTGTATGTTGCAGCATCTTTTGGGTACATACCCAGGAGAGGTATACATGGGTCCTCAGGTAGGGCAATGTTCAATTTTCTGAGGAACCTCCAGACTGATTTCCAGAGTGGTTATACCAGTTTGCAATCCCACCAACAGTAGAGGAGTGTTCCTCTTTCTCCACATCCTTGCCAGCATCTGCTGTCCTATGACTTTTTTATCTTAGCCATTCTGACTGGTGTAGGGTGGAATCTCGGGGTTGTTTTGATTTGCATTTACCTGATGAATAAGGATGTTGAACATTTCTTTAGGTACTAGATATTCCTCAGCTGTGAATTCTTTGTTTAGCTCTGTACTCCATTTTAATAGGATTATTTGGCTCTCTGGAGTCTAACTTCTTGAGTTCTTTGTATAGTTTGGATTTTAGCCTTCTATTGGATGTAGGATTAGTAAAGATCTTTTCCCAAACTCTTGGTTGCTGTTTTGTCCTAATGACAGTGCCCTTTGCATTACAGAAGCTTTGCAGTTTTATGAGGGCCCATTTGTTGATTCTTGATCTTAGAGCATAAGCCATTGGTGTTTTGTTCAGGAAATTTTCCCCACTGCCCATATGTTCGAGACTCTTCCCCACTTTTTTTTCTATTAGTTGGAGTGTATCTGGTTTGATGTGGAGGTCCTTGATCCACTTGGACTTAAGCGGATTAAGTTGTACAGGGCGATAAGCATGGATCCATTTGAATTCTTCTACATGCTGACCTCCAATTGAACCAGCACCATTTGTTGAAAATGCTATCTTTTTTCCATTGGATGGTTTTAGCTCCTTTGTCAAAGATCAAGTGTGTGGGTTCATTTCTGGGTCTTCAATTCTATTCCATTGGTCTATCTGTCTGTCTCTGTACCAATACCATGCAGTTTTTATCACTATTGCTCTGTAATAAATACTGCTTGAGTTCAGGGATAGTGATTCCCCCTGAAGTCCTTTTATTGTTGAGGATAGCTTTAGCTATCCTGGGTTTTTTGTTATTCCAGATGAATTTGCAAATTGTTCATTCTAACTCTAGATGTAAGTTTGATGGGGATTGCATTGAATCTGTAGATTGCTTTTGGCAAAATGGCCATTTTTACTATATTAATCCTGCCAATCCATGAGCATGGGAGGTCTTTCTATCTTCTGAGACCTTCTTCAATGTCTTTCTTCAGAGACTTGAAGTTCTTGTCATACAGATATTTCACTTGCTTTGTTAAAGTCACACTGAGATATTTTATATTATTTGGGACTATTGTGAAGGGTGTCACTTCCCTAATTTCTTTCGCAGCCTGTTTATCCTTTGAATAGAGGAAGGCTACTGATTTTTTGAGTTAATTTTCTACACAGCCACTTTGCTGAAGTTGTTTATCAGGCTTAGTAGTTTTCTGGTGGACCTTTTGGGGTCACTTAAATATACTATCATATCATCTCCAAATAGTGATATTTTGATTTCTTCCTTTCCAATTTGTATCCCTTTGACCTCCTTTTGTTGTCTGATTGCTCTGGCTAGAACTTCAAGAACTATATTGAATAAGTAGGGAGAGAGTGGGCAGCCTTGTATACTCCCTGATTTTAGTGGAATTGCTTCAAGTTTCTCTCTGTTTAGTTTGTTGTTAGCTACTGATTTGCCGTATATGGCTTTTACTATGTTTAGGTATGTGCCTTGAAGTCCTGATCTTTCCAGGACTTTTATCATGAAGGGGTGTTGAATTTTGTCAAATGCTTTCTCAGCATCTAATGAAATGATCATGTGGTTTTTATCTTTGAGTTTGTTTATATAGTGGATTACGGTGATGGATTTCCATATATTGAACCATCACTGCATCCCTGGAATGATGCCTACTTGATCATGGTGGATGATTGTTTTGATGTGCTCTTGGATTCAGTTTGCAAGAATTTTACTGAGTATTTTTGGGTCAATATTCATAAGGGAAATTGGTCTGAAGTTCTCTTTCTTTGTTGGGTCTTTGTGTGGGTTAGGTATAAGAGTAACTGTGGCTTCATAGAAGGAATTTTGTAGTGCTCCATCTGTTTCAATTTTGTGGAAGTTTGGATAGTATTGGTATGTCTTCTGTGATGATCTGATAGAATTCTGCAGTAAATCCATCTGGTCCTGGGCTGTTTTTAGTTAGGAGACTTTTTATAACTTCTTCTATTTCTTTAGGAGTTATGAGGTTGTTTAGATGGTTTATCTGTTCCTGATTTAACTTTGGTACCTGGTAAGCAGAAGTCATCTTTAGATTTATTGGGGAGATATTTCAGAGTGAGAAGAACCAATGCATTTTCTTTTCTTCCCAGGAGATTTGACAAACAGCTGATAACAAATGAAGCATACAGCTAGCTAAGAGCTCCAACAACTGCAACAGCAGAAGCTGTCAGTAAAATGCCCAGAGAAGATCCACTGAGGGCCCAGGTATACAACATGTAGGATCAAAGGAAACTAAACAGACATTATGTCACTACAGATCAGACTAGCGACCAAACTCACAAGATGAGCTGGTATAATCAAGCTGTTCTATACATGAACAGCACGGTCTTGCTACACATTACTTAATTGCACATCATTCTGTACCCTTTCTTTCTACTTTTCAAATTCCCATAAGGTGCAGGAAAAAGCTATTGCAACAGGCTAGATTCCATAAAATTATTATCAGAAGCCATAACCATTGCTACACCAATCACATGTGAAACAGATTATACTATTACATAGCAAAAAATCAATGAAGCTCAGGAGTAACTTTGCTAAAAAGATATTAAACCCCACTCAGACATGTTATGCCAGCTGTTAGGCACATAAAAGCCATCTCCGCTAAGCTTTCCAAACAAATGAGATGTCCCAGTTTTTCGGTCAGAATCCCACACTGCTTCCTCCCTTCCTAGCCAGGAGCTATCATTAATATTCTAGGCAAGAGTTCTGCTGTATATTACTCACTATTACCCTGAACGCAAATCCAATGCATTGGACATATTAGGAGAAATGTTCACTGAAAGTAACTGCAATACCATAACAAGCTTAGTTTCCTAGTGTAAGTCTGGTGTTCTGTGAGTTGCTGCTGCCAGCACACCCGCTGAACACCACTGAACATTCAGTGACACACACTCCTTTTAGAACAACTTCAAGTTGTAATTGTGATTCCCATTAAACAGCTAGGAAATACAGAGTCTTCAAAAGCTAACTTCTCTGAAAATATACAAATAATGACACACAATTTTTGTGTGTGGCACTGAATACAGATGAGTAGACAGTCCTAAGTGTTCATCCACTTGCATATGCATAGGACAATCTACTACTGCATGGCCAGCTTTTTCCACACAAAGGGCCTACAGTAAAGAGAAAGGGTGGGTGTCAAACAAAACCACTAAGTAACATTCTGTAATAAAAGCCTCATGAATATGCATAAGGCATTTAGAAACACTGGCTAACGTAGGAATGGCTGCGTATCCTCTGGTGTTGCTCCATTAGTGATGACTGTTCTCTCTGTGATCTCCACAAGGGAACTGGCATGAGTCTCCAACAAATCCCCATGAACACCATTCAGAAATCACCCTGAGTGCTGGAGAGGTGGCTCAGCAGTTAAGAGCACTGACTGCTCTTCCTGAGGTCCTGAGTTCAATTCCCAGCAACCACATGGTGGCTCTCATCCATCTGTAATGGGGTCTGATGCCCTCTTCTGGTGTGTCTGAAGAAAGTGACACTGTACTCATATAAATAAAATAAATAAATCTTTAAAAAAAATCACCCTGAAAAGAAGATCAGTTAGAGTCAGACTGTCTTCCAAATAGTTATGTCGCAGTCACTCTTTATAGCTGATATTACTTTCCTAAATCGGGTTATTGGAGTGGGGGGCAGAGATGACTACATTATTATCGAATAATCCTAAGATGCTTTTGTGCATTATTAAAAGTTAATGTCTAAACAAGGTATTTTCTGGTTTGAGGGCTTTTTCAGCTGCTGTCACTGAAAGATTTCTGGGCCTGCTCTCAGAAGCAGAAAGAATAAGATACAGCAAGAACTGTGGTCAAAGAGATGTTTGAAGGACACACTGTGAACATCCGGAGTTGGGTCCAGATGTTGAAGTTTGGTTTGGGGACATGCAGAAGAAAATAAAAAAGGCCAGGAGAGGAAGACAAATGAGAATCTGGGCATTGCTGCTCAATGATCTGTCTTTTCAAATAATTCAGTTTAGGACAGTGGCTAAGCTTTTGCAAAAGATCATTTAAGTTCTTCATTCTGAGTGACAATATGCTCGCAGCCGGTCTTTTTTTGCGTAACATTTGCTAGTGTTGCAGAAATGGGTTTTTAGCAAAAGAGTGCTTATTTTGTTGTATATTTTAAAAGGTGTGTGTGTGTGTGTGTGTGTGTGTGTGTGTGTGTGTGTGTGTGTGTGTGTGTACCTCAAGAATCCCCCTCACAAAATAAGCCTGAAAGTGAACCTAATTAGGCAGTAGGGGAATTTGTATATCACTAACTCTCATCGCACTTCCCACTTATCAATGGGATCAGGGGAAATGAAACCTTCAGTTCCTTAGCTTTCAGTTGATTTTGTTCTTCTACCAAATTTGTGTCTTGGTTTCCAGAAGAACTACAAGGTGGCACCAGACATGATTACTGATGTGTCACATGACGACAGCTTAGGCCTCTTGAGTTCTCTTGTACGTTCATTTCCCAATAGCACAGTTCTGATTTCAAGGCAATCTCCTGATTGCCTCACCTCTGAATAGCCTCCTTCTGGAGGCTTCAGGCTGAGCTCGCAATCTGCTTTTAACGGTAATATAAATCACCAAGTGCAACAAATAACGTTTACAGGAAGCAGATAACTGGCTGCACCCTGAATGTAGGTAACTGATAGAAGACAATGACCACCTTGGTATTCTCTCTTACATATCAACAATGTGTTTTTACTGTGATTATTGTCCCAGGCTGAGCAAACTGACCTAAGAGAAGGTAGGGAAAAAAGTGAAACAGAATTAATAATAAATTCTGAATCCATCCTGAACATAAATGTCTTGAATTTAGCTTTTTATAAAAGTCCTAAGATCCCAAGATACATGAGCAAAGATGTTCAGTATTTCCTTCCAATAGTCACAACAGGAGAAAAGACCACTGCAGGGCCTATGGCATGTTCTAACATTAATTAGCTGATCTTAGGGGAAGTCACAGAAGCTCTCTCTGATTCAGAATGTTTGGTTGCAAAATTAGTAGACTGTACATCTATATTTCCTCACTATAAGACTTCGTATTTGTAGATTAGCTTTAGAAACATACAATATTGAAATTTGGTTTTATTTGCCACTCAGTGTCAGCACATGAAATCATCACCCTGCACACTAACACTAAATTTTTGAAACTTTCTCCTGTCTCTCTCTCTCTCTCTCTCTCTCTCTCTCTCTCTCTCTCTCTCTCTCTCTCTCTCTCTCTCTCTCTCTGTCTATTTCTCTGTCTCTCTCTGTCTCTCTAACACATATGGGCATCACCTGTGTGGCTCTATGAAGCCTCTTCACTCCATGCAATGACTTACATAGTCTTCACAATAATCATTAAACATTGATACTATCATCATCTTATTGATGCAAAAGTTGAGACTCAGAGTGCTTTGTCTAAGGGTATTCAAAGGCAATACTGGGACTTAAAACTATCCATATCCTAATGACTATAGCAAACTCAGAAGGGAAGTTGCAAATGTGAGCACTAGATTCACAAGCCTTTATTCTCTGTAGATTTAATTTGGTTTACATCTTTTGTTGTCATTATATGTGTATTTTGTTGCCATATATGTAGTATATATGATCAATTGGCCAATATATATGTGGGTACCTGTATATGTGTCTGTGTGGTCTATGTGTGTGTATATATATGTCATCATATATTTTCATATACACATACATATATATGTATATATACATATGTATTCTACTTTCTCAAGATAAGTTGAAAATATGCCAGTCATGTCATTTTTTGCCTTTTATGAATGCTTCATTAAAAATATTTATTTTCTATTAGGTAATTTTTTGAGAAAGGATCTTACTGTTTATCCTTGAAACACACTACATAGACTTGACTAGCCTCAAGCTCACAGAGATCCTCCTGCCTCTGCCTCCTGAGTAGGGAAATTCAAGGTATGTGCCTTCATGTCTGGAGATAATTTAATTCTTATTTTATTTATTGTTTATCACTTCAATAAAAGTAAACACTGCAGAACAGCAAAGAATTTTGTGTTACTGACATAATCTGAAACAGTATCTATTAGTTTCTCAATTAATACTAGCAATTCATGAGGTATATTTTAGAGAATTTTTTTCTATAACAACCATTTTTGTTTATTTTTTTAATTCTGAGTATAGTTTTATTAAAATTTTCTTTTTTATGTATTTTTTATTTTTAACATTTATTTATTTATTTTCCCTTTTTTTTAAATTGGGTAGTTCTTATTTACATTTCAAATGTTAGTTCCTGTCCCTGTTCATAAGCCCCCTAACCCCTTCCACTCCCTTTCTATAGGGGTGTTCCCCTCCCCATCCACCCCCCACTTACTGCCCCCCAACCCCAACAATCCCCTACTCTGGGGGTCCAACCTTGGCAGGAGCAAGGGCTTCTCCTTCAATTGGTGCTCAGCAAGACCATCCTTTGCTACATATGCAGTTGGAGTCATGGGTCAGTCCATGTATAGCCTTTGGGTAGTGGTTTACTCCCTGGAAGCTCTGGTTGGTTGGCATTGTTTTTATGGGGTTGCAAGCTCCTTCAACTCTTTCAATCCTTCCTCTAATTCCCCCCCGAAAGGGGTTCCTGTTCTCAGTTCAGTGGTTTGCTGCTAGCATTGACCTCTGTATTGGACATGCTCTGGATGTGTCTCTCAGTAGAGATCTATATCCAGTCCCTTTCAGCATGCATTTTTAGCTTCAACAATCTTATCTAGTTTTGGTGGCTGTACATATATATATATATATATATATATATATATATATATATATATATATATGCCACATGTGGGTCAGGCTCTGAATGACCATTCCTTCAGTCTCTGCTCCAAACATTGCCTTCATATACCCTCCTGTGGATATTTTTGTTCCCCTTTTTAAGAAGGAGTGAAGCATTTGCATTTTGGTCATCCTTCTTTAGTTTCATGTGGTTTGTGCATTGCATCATGGGTAATTTGAACTTTTGGGCTAATATCCACTTATCAGTGAGTGCATACCATGTGTGTTTTTCTGTGATTGAGTTACCTCACTCAGGATGATATTTTCTAGTTCATTCCATTTACCTATGAATTACATGAAGTCATTGTTATTGATAGCTGAGTAGTACTCCTTTGTGTAGATGTACCACATTTTTTTAATCCATTCTTCTGTTGAAGGGCATCTGGGTTTTTTCCAGCTTCTGACTATTATAAATAAGGCTGCTATGAACATAGTGGAGCATGTGCCTTTGTTATAAGTTGCAGCATCTTTTGAGTATATGCCCAGGAGAGGGATAGCTGGGTCCTCAGGTAGAACCATGTCCAATTTTCTGAGGAATCTCCAGACTGGTTTCCACAGATGTTGTACCAGTTTGCAAGCATACCAAAAATGGACGCATGTTCCTCTTTCTCCACATCCTTGCCAGCATCTGCTGTCACCTGAGTTTTTGATCTTAGCCATTCTGACTGGTGTGAGTTGGAATCTTAGGGTTGTTTTGATTTGCATTTCCCTGGTGAATAAGGATGACGAACATTTCTGTAGGTGCTTCTCAGCCATTAGATATTCCTCAGCTAAGAATTCTTTGTTTAGCTCTGTACTCCATTTTTTAATAGGGATATTTGACTCTCTGGAGTTTAACATCTTGAGTTCTTTGTATATTTTAGATAATAACCTTCTATTGAATGTAGGACTCGTAAAGATCTTTTCCCAATCTGTTGGTTGCTGTTTTGTCCTAACCACAGTGTCCTTTGCCTTACAGAAGCTTTGCAGTTTTATGAGGTTCCATTTGTCAATTCTTGATCTTAGAGCAAACCCATTGGTGTCTTGTTCAGGAAATTTTCCCCGGTGCCCATGTGTTTGAGACTCTTCCCCACTTTTTCCTCTACTAGTTTGTGGTTTGATGTGGAGGTCCTTGATCCACTTGGACTTAAGCTTTGTACAGGGTGATAAGAATGGATCGATTTGCATTCTTCTACATGCTGACCTCCAGTTGAATCAGCACCATTTGTTGAAAATGCTATCTTTTTTCCATTGGATGGTTTTGGCTCCTTTGTCAAAACTCAGGTGACCATAGTTGTGTGGGTTCATTTCTGAATCTTCAATTCTATTCCACTGATCTACTTGCCTGTCTCTGTACCAATACCATACAGTTTTTAATGACTATTGCTCTGTAATACAGCTTGAGGTCAGGGATAGTGAGTCCCCCCAGAAGTTCTTTAATTGTCGAGAATAGTTTTCTCTGTCCTGGGTTTTTTATTATTCCAAATGAATTTGCAAATTGTTCATTCTAACTCTAGATGTAAGTTTGATGGGGATTGCATTGAATCTGTAGATTGCTTTTGGCAAAATGGCCATTTTTACTATATTAATCCTGCCAATCCATGAGCATGGGAGATCTTTCTATCTTCTGAGATCTTCTTCAGTGTCTTTCTTCAGAGACTTGAAGTTCTTGTCATACAGATATTTCACTTGCTTTGTTAAAGTCACACCGAGGTATTTTATATTATTTGGGACTATTGTGAAGGGTGTCACTTCCCTAATTTCTTTCGCAGCCTGTTTATCCTTTGAGTAGAGGAAGACTGCTGTTTGAGTTAATTTTCTACCCAGCCACTTTGCTGAAGTTGTTTATCAGGCTTAGTAGTTTTCTGGTGGACCTTTTGGGGTCACTTAAATATACTATCATATCATCTCCAAATAGTGATATTTTGGCTCCTTCTTTTCCAATTTGTATCCCTTTGACCTCCTTTTGTTGTATGATTGCTCTGGCTAGGCGTTCGAGAACTATATTGAATAAGTAGGGAGAGAGTGAGGAGCATTGTCTAGTCCCTGGTTTTAGTAGGATTGCTTCAAGTTTCTCTCCATTCAGTTTGATGTTCGCTACTGGTTTGCTGTATATGACTTTTACTATGTTTAGGTGTGGTCCTTTAATTCCTGTTCTTTCCAGGACTTTTATCATGAAGGGGTGTTGAATTTTGTCAGATGCTTTCTTAGTATCTAATGAAATGATCGTGTGGTTTTTATCTTTGAGTCTGTTTATATAGTGAATTACATTGATGGATTTCCATATATTGAACCATCCCTGTATCCCTGGGATGAAGCCTACTTTATCATGATGGATGATCATTTTGATGTGTTCTTGGATTCAGTTTGCAAGAATTTTGTTGAGTACTTTTATGTTGATATTCATAAGGGAAATTGGTCTGAAGTTCTCTTTGTTGGGTCTTTGTGTGGTTTAGGTATAAGAGTAATTGTGGTTTCATAGAAGGAATTTTGTAGTGCTCCATCTCTTTCTATTTTGTGGAATTTTGGATAGTATTGGTATGAGGTCTTCTATGAAGGCCTGATAGAATTCTGTACTAAACCCACCTGGTCCTGGACTATTTTTGGTGGGAAACTTTTAATGACTGCTTCTATTTCTTTAGGAATTATGGGTTTGTTTAGATGGTTTATCTGTTCCTGATTTAACTTTGATACCTGGTATTTGTCTAGAAAATTGTCTGTTTCCTCCAGTTTTTCAAGTTTTGTTGAATATAGGCTTTTGTAGTAGGATCTGATGATTTTTTAACTTCCTCAGATTCTGTTGTTATGTCTCCCTTTTCATTTCTGATTTTGTTAATTTGGATATACTCTCTGTGCCCCCTGGATTCTGGTTAAGGGTTTATCTATCTTGTTGATTTTCTCAAAGAGCCAGGTCTTGGTTCTTTTGATTCTTTGTATAGTCCTTTTTGTTTCTACTTGGTTGATTTCAGCTCTGAGTTTGATTATTTCCTGCCTTCTACTCCTCCTGGGTGTATTCATTTTTGTTTATTATATGCAGGTGGTATGATTTACTTTATATATTCAATTTGAAGGAAAAGATGTAATTCAGTAGAGGGAGTTCATAAGGGTACAGTTTGATCCCACGACCTGGGAGGCAGGGTGTCTTTATTAAGTAGCACAGATTCACAATCCTCCTGCATCAGCCTCCATGGTGCTGGAGTTCTAAGCATGTGCCCCCAAGCATGGCCGGTTTGAATTTTGTTTTGTATAAGGACTCATGGAACATCACTCTACCAAGGTTCCAGACATTTCCATTACATCAGAGTGTTCTGTGCTCTCTGTCAGTCATTTTCTTTGTTTTCTTTTTTTTATTGGATATTTTTAATTTACATTTCAAATGTTATTCCCTTTCCTGGTTTCCCATCCATAGGCCCCCTATCCCATCCCCTTCCCCCTTCTTCTATAAGAGTGTTCCCCCTCCCAAACCACTGTCCCTTCCCGTCTCCCTGCCCTGACATTCCTCTACACTGGAGGGTCTAGCCTTGGCAGGACCAAGGGCTTCTCCTCCTATCAGTGCCCAACAAAGCCATCCTCTGCTACATATGCAGCTGAAACCATGGGTCTGTCCATGTGTCCTCTTTGGATGGTGGTTTAGTCCCTGGGAGCTGGTTGGTTGGTATTGTTCTTCTTATGTGGTTGCAAGCCCCTTCAGCTCCTTCAATCCTTTCTCTGACTCCTCCAAATGGAGACCCTGTTCTTAGTTCAATGGTTTGCTGCTAACATTTGCCTCTGTCATGCTCTAGCTGAGCCTCTCAGGAGACAGCTATATCAGGCTCCTGTCAGCATGCACTTCTTGGCTTCATCCGTATTGTCTAGATTTGGTGGCTGTATATATATGGACTGGATCTCCAGGTGGGGCAGTCTCTGGATGGCCTTTCCTTCAGTCTCTGCTCCAAACTTTGTCTCCATATCTCCTCCTATGAATATCTTTGTTCCCCTTTTAAGAAGGACTGAAGCATCCACACTTTGGTTGTCCTTCTTGAGTTTCATGTGGTCTGTGGATTGTATCTTGGGTAATTCGAGCTTTTGGCTAATATCCACTTATCAGTGTGTGCGAGAAATCTTAAAACCTAATAATTGTTGCTGAATTGACAAATTTATACCATAAGATTTGCCTAAACTAACAAAAAAAATTGGTCTTAAATAGACATGATAAAGTCCCTGCAGGCTTCCCACAAAACTCTATTCTCAAAAGTCACTCCTCCTACAGCCACCTACCACATATATGCATGTATTCATAAAAGTGCATGCACAGTAGAGCTGGAGAGATGGCTCAGTGGCTAAGAGATCTTGCTACTCTTCTTTTTTTTTTATTATTAACTTGAGTATTTCTTATATACATTTCAAGTGTTATTCCCTTTCCCGGTTTCCGGGCAAACATCCCCCTCTCCCCTCCCCTTCCTTATGGGTGTCCCCCTCCCAACCCTCCCCCCATTGCCGCCCTCCCCCCATAGTCTAGTTCCCTGGGGGTTCAGTCTTAGCAGGACCCAGGGCTTCCCCTTCCACTGGTGCTCTTACTAGGATATTCATTGCTACCTATGGGGTCAGAGTCCAGGGTCAGTCCATGTATAGTATTTAGGTAGTGGCTTAGTCCCTGGAAGCTCTGGTTGCTTGACATTGTTGTACTTTTGGGGTCTCGAGCCCCTTCAAGCTCTTCCAGTTCTTTCTCTGATTCCTTCAACGGGGGACCTATTCTCAGTTCAGTGGTTTGCTGCTGGCATTCACCTCTGTATTTGCTGTATTCTGGCTGTGTCTCTCAGGAGCGATCTACATCCGGCTCCTGTCGGTCTGCACTTTTTGCTTCATCCATCTTGTCCAATTGGGTGGCTGTATATGTATGGGCCACCTGTGGGGCAGGCTCTGAATGGGTGTTCCTTCGGTCTCTGTTTTAATCTTTGCCTCTCCCTTCCCAGCCAAGGGTATTCTTGTTCCCCTTTTAGAGAAGGAGTGAAGCATTCACATTTTGATCATCCGTCTTGAGTTTCGTTTGTTCTAGGGATCTAGGGTAATTCAAGCATTTGGGCTAATAGCCACTTATCAATGAGTGCATACCATGTATGTCTTTCTGTGATTGGGTTAGCTCACTCAAGATGATATTTTCCAGTTCCAACCATTTGCCTACGAATTTCATAAACTCGTTGTTTTTGATAGCTGAGTAATATTCCATTGTGTAGATGTACCACATTTTCTGTATCCATTCCTCTGTTGAAGGGCATCTGGGTTCTTTCCATTTTCTGGCTATTATAAATAAGGCTGCGATGAACATAGTGGAGCACGTGTCTCTTTTATATGTTTGGGCATCTTTTGGGTATATGCCCAAGAGAGGTATAGCTGGATCCTCAGGCAGTTCAATGTCCAATTTTCTGAGGAACCTCCAGACTGATTTCCAGAATGGTTTTACCAGTCTGCATTCCCACCAACAATGGAGGAGTGTTCCTCTTTCTCCACATCCTCACCAGCATCTGCTGTCACCTGAGTTTTTGATCTTAGCCATTCTCACTGGGGTGAGGTGAAATCTCAGGGTTGTTTTGATTTGCATTTCCCTTATGACTAAAGATGTTGAACATTTCTTTAGGTGTTTCTCAGCCATTCGGCATTCCTCAGCTGTGAATTCTTTGTTTAGCTCTGAACCCCATTTTTTAATAGGGTTATTTGTTTCCCTGCAGTCTAACTTCTTGAGTTCTTTGTATATTTTGGATATAAGGCCTCTATCTGTTGTAGGATTGGTAAAGATCTTTTCCCAATCTGTTGGTTGCCATTTTGTCCTAACCACAGTGTCCTTTGCCTTACAGAAGCTTTGCAGTTTTATGAGATCCCATTTGTCGATTCTTGATCTTAGAGCATAAGCCATTGGTGTTTTGTTCAGGAAATTTTTTCCAGTGCCCATGTGTTCCAGATGCTTCCCTAGTTTTTCTTCTATTAGTTTGAGTGTGTCTGGTTTGATGTGGAGGTCCTTGATCCACTTGGACTTAAGCTTTGTACAGGGTGATAAGCATGGATCGATCTGCATTCTTCTACATGTTGACCTCCAGTTGAACCAGCACCATTTGCTGAAAATGCTATCTTTTTTCCATTGGATGGTTTTGGCTCCTTTGTCAAAAATCAAGTGACCATAGGTGTGTGGGTTCATTTCTGGGTCTTCAATTCTATTCCATTGGTCTATCTGTCTGTCTCTGTACCAATACCATGCAGTTTTTATCACTATTGCTCTGTAATACTGCTTGAGTTCAGGGATAGTGATTCCCCCTGAAGTCCTTTTATTGTTGAGGATAGCTTTAGCTATCCTGGGTTTTTTGTTATTCCAGATGAATTTGCAAATTGTTCTGTCTAACTCTTTGATGAATTGGATTGGTATTTTGATGGGGATTGCATTGAATCTGTAGATTGCTTTTGGTAAAATGGCCATTTTTACTAAATTAATCCTGCCAATCCATGAGCATGGGAGATCTTTCCATCTTCTGAGGTCTTCTTCAATTTCTTTCTTCAGTGTCTTGAAGTTCTTATTGTACAGATCTTTTACTTGCTTGGTTAAAGTCACACCGAGGTACTTTATATTATTTGGGTCTATTATGAAGGGTGTCGTTTCCCTAATTTCTTTCTCGGCTTGTTTCTCTTTTGTATAGAGGAAGGCAACTGATTTATTTGAGTTAATTTTATACCCAGCCACTTTGCTGAAGTTGTTTATCAGCTTTAGTAGTTCTCTGGTGGAACTTTTGGGATCACTTAAATATACTATCATGTCATCTGCAAATAGTGATATTTTGACCTCTTCTTTTCCGATCTGTATCCCCTTGATCTCCTTTTGTTGTCTGATTGCTCTGGCTAGAACTTCAAGAACTATATTGAATAAGTAGGGAGAGAGTGGGCAGCCTTGTCTAGTCCCTGATTTTAGTGGGATTGCTTCAAGTTTCTCTCCATTTAGTTTAATGTTAGCAACTGGTTTGCTGTATATGGCTTTTACTATGTTTAGGTATGGGCCTTGAATTCCTATTCTTTCCAGGACTTTTATCATGAAGGGGTGTTGAATTTTGTCAAATGCTTTCTCAGCATCTAATGAAATGATCATGTGGTTCTGTTCTTTCAGTTTGTTTATATAATGGATCACGTTGATGGTTTTCCGTATATTAAACCATCCCTGCATGCCTGGGATGAAGCCTACTTGATCATGGTGGATGATTGTTTTGATGTGCTCTTGAATTCGGTTTGCCAGAATTTTATTGAGTATTTTTGCATCGATATTCATAAGGGAAATTGGTCTGAAGTTCTCTTTCTTTGTTGTGTCTTTGTGTGGTTTAGATATAAGAGTAATTGTGGCTTCGTAGAAGGAATTCGGTAGTGCTCCATCTGTTTCAATTTTGTGGAATAGTTTGGATAATATTGGTATGAGGTCTTCTATGAAGGTTTGATAGAATTCTGCACTAAACCCGTCTGGACCTGGGCTCTTTTTGGTTGGGAGATCTTTAATGACTGCTTCTATTTCCTTAGGTGTTATGGGGTTGTTTAAGTGGTTTATCTGTTCCTGATTTAACTTCGATACCTGGTATCTGTCTAGGAAATTGTCCATTTCCTGAAGATTTTCAAGTTTTGTTGAATATAGGTTTTTATAGTAAGATCTGATGATTTTTTGAATTTCCTCTGAATCTGTAGTTATGTCTCCCTTTTCATTTCTGACTTTGTGAATTTGGACGCACTCTCTGTGTCCTCTCGTTAGTCTGGCTAAGGGTTTATCTATCTTGTTGATTTTCTCAAAGAACCAACTTTTGGTTCTGTTGATTCTTTCTATGGTCCTTTTTGTTTCTACTTGGTTGATTTCAGCTCTGAGTTTGATTATTTCCTGCCTTCTACTCCTCCTGGGTGTATTTGCTTCTTTTTGTTCTAGAGCTTTTAGGTGTGCTGTCAAGCTGCTGACATATGCTCTTTCCTGTTTCTTTCTGCAGGCACTCAGCGCTATGAGTTTTCCTCTTAGCACAGTTTTCATTGTGTCCCATAAGTTTGGGTATGTTGTATCTTCATTTTCATTAAATTCTAAAAAGTTTTTAATTTCTTTCTTTATTTCTTCCTTGACCAGGTTATCATTGAGTAGAGCATTGTTCAATTTCCACATATATGTGGGCATTCTTCCCTTATTGTTATTGAAGACCAGTTTTAGGCCGTGGTGGTCCGATAGCATGCATGGGATTATTTCTATCTTTCTGTACCTGTTGAGGCCCGTTTTTTGACCAATTATATGGTCAATTTTGGAGAAAGTACCATGAGGAGCTGAGAAGAAGGTATATCCTTTTGCTTTAGGATAGAATGTTCTATAAATATCCGTTAAGTCCATTTGGCTCATGACTTCTCTTAGTCTGTCGACATCACTGTTTAATTTCTGTTTCCATGATCTGTCCATTGATGAGAGTGGGGTGTTGAAATCTCCCACTATTATTGTGTGAGGTGCAATGTGTGTTTTGAGCTTTAGTAAGGTTTCTTTTACGTATGTAGGTGCCCTTGTATTTGGGGCATAGATATTTAGGATTGAGAGTTCATCTTGGTGGATTTTTCCTTTGATGAATATGAAGTGTCCTTCCTTATCTTTTTTGATGACTTTTAGTTGGAAATTGATTTTATTTGATATTAGAATGGCTACTCCAGCTTGCTTCTTCTGACCATTTGCTTGGAAAGTTGTTTTCCAGCCTTTCACTCTGAGGTAGTGTCTGTCCTTGTCTCTGAGGTGTGTTTCCTGTAGGCAGCAGAATGCAGGGTCCTCGTTGTGTATCCAGTTTGTTAATCTATGTCTTTTTATTGGGGAGTTGAGGCCATTGATATTGAGAGATATCAAGGTATAGTGATTATTGCTTCCCGTTATATTCATATTTGGATGTGAGGTTATGTTTGTGTGCTTTCATTCTCTTTGTTTTGTTGCCAAGACGATTAGTTTCTTGCTTCTTCTAGGGTATAGCTTGCCTCCTTATGTTGGGCTTTACCATTTATTATCCTTTGTAGTGCTGGATTTGTGGAAAGATATTGTGTAAATTTGGTTTTGTCATGGAATATCTTGGTTTCTCCATCAATGTTAATTGAGAGTTTTGCTGGATACAGTAACCTGGGCTGGCATTTGTGTTCTCTTAGGGTCTGTATAACATCAGTCCAGGATCTTCTGGCCTTCATAGTTTCTGGCGAGAAGTCTGGTGTGATTCTGATAGGTCTCCCTTTATATGTTACTTGACCTTTTTCCCTTACTGCTTTTAATATTCTTTCTTTATTTTGTGCGTTTGGTGTTTTGACAATTATGTGACGGGAGGTGTTTCTTTTCTGGTCCAATCTATTTGGAGTTCTGTAGGCTTCTTGTATGTCTATGGGTATCTCTTTTTTTAGGTTAGGGAAGTTTTCTTCTATGATTTTGTTGAAGATATTTACTGGTCCTTTGAGCTGGGAGTCTTCACTCTCTTCTCTACCTATTATCCTTAGGTTTGATCTTCTCATTGAGTCCTGGATTTCCTGTATGTTTTGGACCAGTAGCTTTTTCCGCTTCACATTATCTTTGACAGTTGAGTCAATGATTTCTATGGAATCTTCTGCTCCTGAGATTCTCTCTTCCATCTCTTGTATTCTGTTGGTGAAGCTTTTATCTACAGCTCCTTGTCTTTTCTTTTAGTTTTCTATATCCAAGGTTGTTTCCATGTGTTCTTTCTTGATTGCTTCTATTTCCATTTTTAATTCCTTCAACTGTTTGATTGTGTTTTCCTGGAATTCTTTCAGGGATTTTTGTGTCTCCTCTCTATGGGCTTCTACTTGTTTATTTATGTTTTCCTGGAATTCTTTCAGGGATTTTTGTGTCTCCTCTCTATGGGCTTCTACTTGTTTATTTATGTTTTCCTGGAATTCTTTCAGGGATTTTTGCGATTCTTTCAGGCATTTTTGCGATTCCTCTCTGTAGGCTTCTACTTGTTCTCTAAGGGAGTTCTTCACATCTTTCTTGAAGTCCTCCAGCATCATGATCAAAAATGATTTTGGAACTAGATCTTGCTTTTCTGGTGTGTTTGGGTATTCCATGTTTGTTTTGATGGGAGAATTGGGCTCCGATGGTGCCATGTAGTCTTGGTTTCTGTTGCTTGGGTTCCTGCGCTTGCCTCTCGCCATCAGATTATCTCTAGTGTTACTTTGTTCTGCTATTTCTGACAGTGGCTAGACTGTCCTATAAGCCTGTGTGTCAGCAGTGCTGTAGACCTGTTTTCCTCTCTTTCAGTCAGTTATGGGGACAGAGTGTTCTGCTTTCCGGCGTGTGGTTTTTCCTCTCTACAGGTCTTCAGCTGTTCCTGTGGGCCTGTGTCTTGAGTTCACCAGGCAGCTTTCTTGCAGCAGAAAAGTTGGTCTTACCTGTGGTCCCGAGGCTCAAGTTCGCTCGTGGGGTGCTACCCACGGGCTCTCTGCAGCGGCAGCAACCAGGAAGACCTGTGCCGCCGTTTCCGGGAGCTTCAGTGCACCAGGGTTCCAGATGGTCTTTGGCTTTTTCCTCTGGCGTCCGAGATGTGTGTGCAGAGAGCAGTCTCTTCTGGTTTCCCAGGCTTGTCTGCCTCTCTGAAGGTTCAGCTCTCCCTCCCACGGGATTTGGGTGCAGAGAACTGTTTATCCGGTCTGTTTCCTTCTGGTTCTGGTGGTGTCTCAGGCACAGGGGTCCTGCCGCTCCTGGGCCCTCCCCCACGGGAGCCCAGAGGCCTTATACAGTTTCCTCTTGGGCCAGGGATGTGGGCAGGGGTGAGCAGTGTTGGTGGTCTCTTCTGCTCTGCAGCCTCAGGAGTGCCCACCTGACCAGGCGGTTGGGTCTCTCTCTCACAGGGTCTGGGGGCAGAGAGCTGCTGCCGGCCGGGATCCGCGGGTGTGGGACTTCCGGTAAACACAGAACGTGCCCGGTCCTACAGGAATTCTGCTTCCGTGTGTCCCAAGCTCACCAGGCAGCTTTCTTGCAGCAGAAAAGTTGGTCTTACCTGTGGTCCCGGGGCTCAAGTTCGCTCGTGGGGTGCTGCCCACGGGCTCTCTGCAGCGGCAGCAACCAGGAAGACCTGTGCCGCCGTTTCCGGGAGCTTCAGTGCACCAGGGTTCCAGATGGTCTTTGGCTTTTTCCTCTGGCGTCCGAGATGTGTGTGCAGAGAGCAGTCTCTTCTGGTTTCCCAGGCTTGTCTGCCTCTCTGAAGGTTCAGCTCTCCCTCCCACGGGATTTGGGTGCAGAGAACTGTTTATCCGGTCTGTTTCCTTCTGATTCTGGTGGTCTTGCTACTCTTCTAGAGACCACAAGTTCAGTTCCCAGAACCCACATCAGATACTAACAACAGCGTGGACTACAGTTCTGGAGGATCCAATGCACTCTTCTAGACTTCACATGCGCTTGCTCTCATGTGTACAAATAGTGGCCCAAACATACACATAATTAGAAGTAAATAAAACCATTTTAAAGATATATAGGCAGTGGTAGGAGTGGAGATGAATACTGACAACATGCTTTAATTCAATTCTCTCTGTAAAATAGATAAATTGGTTCAATATAAACAACATTGCAAAATAAACAGCAATTGGTTCAATATGAACAATGTCATACATCTCTTCCAGACAATATTGTGAAAAGAATTGTTTGTGTGTGTGTGTGCATGTGTGTGTTTATGAGTGTGTTTGTGTGTTTGTTTGTGTGTGCATGTGTGGATACATATGTGTGTGCATGCGTGTATGTTTGTGTGTGTGCATATGTGTGTTTGTGACTATGTTTGTGTGTGTTTGTGTGTTTGTATGTGTGTGTGCATGTGCAAGTGTGTGAACATATATGTGTATGTGGAGATGGAAAGCTAAAGAACAACCTGAGGTGTCATGCCACAGGAGCCATTGATCTGTTTTCTGTGACAGGGTCTCACAGTGACCTGGGGTTCACTTATTCAGCTAGACTGGCTGGCCACTGAACCCCTGCCTCTGCCTTTTTAGGAATGGGATTTCAAATGCACACCACCTCACCCAGGTATTTTATGAAAAGTATGAGAACTTAACTCAGATCTTCATGTTTCACAGCAAGCACTTTGCTGACTGATCCATCTCCCATCCTAGATGTCAACTTTAGAATGTATAAGTATTTTTATTCCTTCTAAGATAAATAATTGGGGCTACTTGACAGTTTGAGTAAAAAAGTTAAAATTAAAATAATTCATAATGGATTCTTGTTATCTGTTGGAGCATCTTTTTGGGTATATGCCTAGAAGTGGTATAGCTGGGTCCTCAGGTAGTACTATGTCCAATTTTCTGAGGAACCTCCAGACTGATTTCCAGAGTGGTTGTACTAGCTTGCAATCCTGCCAACAATAGAGGAGTGTTCCTCTTGCTCCACATCTGTTATCACCTGTGCTTTTTATCTTAGCCATTCTTATTGGCATGAGGTGGAATCTCGAGGTCATTTTGATTTGGATTTCCCTAATGACTAAGGATGTTGAACATTTCTTTAGGGACTTCTCAGCCATTTGGTATTCCTCAGTTGAGAATTCTGTGTTTAGCTCTGTGTCCCTTTTTAATAGGGTTATTTGGTTCTCTGGAGCCTAACTTCTTGAGTTCTTTGTATATTTTGAATATTGGCCCTCTATCAGATGTAGGATTCGTAAAGATCTTTTCCCAATCTGTGGGTTGCCATTTTTCCCTAATGACAGTGTCCTTTGCCTTACAGAAGCTTTGTGGTTTTATGATGTCTCATTTGTCAACTGTTCATCTTAGATCATGAGCCATTGGTGTTCTGTTCAGGAAATTCTCCCCTGTGCCGATGTGCTCAAGGCTCTTCCCCATTTTCTCTTTGTTTAGATTCAGTGTATCTGATTTTATGTGTAGGTCCTTGATCCATCCCTTCTTTAGACACCAAACCCAGACACTATTGCTGAAGCCAAGAAGCGCTTGCTGACAGGAGCCTGTTATAGCTGTCCTCTGAGAGGCTCTGCCACGGCCTGACCAATACAGATGTGTATGCTTGCAGCCAACCATTGAACTGAGCAGGAGACCCTAATGGAGGAGTCTGAATAGGGAAAGGACTGAAGGAGCTGAAGGGGTTTGCAACCCCATAGGGAGAACAACAGTACCAACTAACTGGACCCCTCAGAAAGATCCCAGGGTCTAAACCACCAACCAAAGAGTACACATGGAGGGACCCATGGCTCCAGCTGCATATGTAACAGAGGATGGCCTTATCTGACATCAATGTGAGGGGAGACCCTGTGTAGGAGAATACTAGGGTGGTGAGGTGAGAGTGGGTGGATGGGTGGGAGAGTACTCTCATAGAGGCAGGGGAGGAAGTGGATGTGATAGGGGGTTTATGGAGGGGAAACCAGGAAAGGGGACATTTGAAATGTAAATAAATAAAATAACCAAAAAAATTTAAACTCATAAAATAATGGACCTTGAAACCAGTAATTTATGAGCACTGAGATTATGTCACTAACAAAAACCTTTGGAGGAATACTATTGTATTTAACTGGATTTTCGAGGATTCCAACTTTCCCTCACACACAGGCAAGGAGACGCCTTCCTTTTAGTGACACGTTGTTCCAAAGACAGTCTCCAGAAGCCTCTGGCAGGATGTAAATCTCCACATATCACTGAAGCTTTGAGCTACATCTGGAAATTTTTATTAGGCATTTTCATCATCCTGAAAAATGTTACATATATATTCTAAATTGGCTAAAAGCTAAATTATTCTTCCAAATCAATAACCACTTAATGAGGACAATTACTAAAAATTAACCCAGTGACTCACTCCCCTGCCTATTCATGGTTTTGCTCAAATGTCACCCTTTCCAGTAAGGCCCCGTGGTGATGGCCTGATTTAAAAATAGAACTCCTCAGCACAGTCTCTTGCTGTGTGTGTGTTTTTTTCACTCTGTAGCATTTGTCTTATTTTAAGAGCATGCTGTCCATTTTTGCATGTTTTTCATCTGTGTCACTAAACACAAATGTATTTGCCTGTCCACTCCTGCAATTCAAAGCCCAAGAATCGTGTCTGTCATCTATCAGATGTCCAGTACATATTTGTTTAATCAAGGAATGAGTGGGGGAAAAAATGAACTTTCTACCTAGAGAGCGTTAAACAGAAACCAGATAGACTACGAGGCAGCTTAACCACAGGAAGCCAGATGAATGGTGTGCTTCTCGGCTCATTTATGAACCCCAACATCAGGCAACAAAGATACCAGCAATCCTTGGTTGATAATACCAGAGAGTTGCTTCTGTCTTGCCTGTAAGTTGACGTGGAGGTGGGGAGAAAGAGCAGGCTAGCCATAGCCTCCTCTGGCACAATTTCTGTTAAATATCAAGGAATTACTACCCAGAATTTAACAAAAGGTATATAGTTCTTCTTTCTCAAAAAAAAAAAATATGTCAGTAGTTGATGTAAATCCTTTGGGTAACATGACCATGGGGTTAATATGTTAAAAATCGCTGATCTTACAGTGCTCTAAGAGAAATCATAGTAGCATGCTCGCCAGTGAACCTAAAACAACCTGCTTTGCATTGACGATCCCCAAGGGCCTGTTTTAAGACCGTAAAGATCATTAGTAAACTAAATAAATAAGCCTAAGACTTTGGCCTTTGCACCATAAATACCATAATAGTTCACACATGAATACCAACATCTAGATTGTCATGGATTAGTTAGAACTATGGGTTCTGCTGCTGCTTTTAGAGACCAGAAGAAAGTGACTTAAGTCAAATCATTTACTCAGAATTGAAAGATTCCAGGTGAGTATGGAACTCAAACAACAAAGATGAAGCACATAAAATATAAAAATTTAGTATAGAAGCATTGGATTCTAAGAAAGAAAACTGGGACTTATAAAACATATTTTAAGATCACCATGTGTTTGTTCATTCAAGTCTTTGTCTAGTTTTTCTCGTGTTCTATCTCCTGGCAATCTAGTAGTTAAGTTGCCTGCT